>NW_028123616.1:0-490763 GCF_965194805.1 Balaenoptera borealis
TGGGCTTATAACCTAAGACTACCAGAATCGGAAAGACACAGGCAGTCAAATGTGCACTGCAGCAATATTGAAATAGCAAAGACATGGAAGCAAAAAAAATGTCCATAAACAGATGAATGGACAGAGAAGAAGTGGTATATGGACAGAATGGAATAGTAGCCTCGGGGAAAAAATGAACAATGCCGTTTTCAGGACTACAGTAGAGCCTAGAAATAATCATATAAGGTTAAGTAAGTCAAAAGGGTATGACAATTATCCTATGATATCATTTATACATGTTATCCTAAGATTGCTACCAATGAACATATTTCCACAGAAAAAGACACTCACAGAGTTATGAAATAAACTAATTGTTAGCCAAAATGAAAGGTGGGAGGACGGGTAAATTAGGACTATGGGGTTAACATACATATACTAATGTATGTTAAGTGTATAAAAACATATAACAGATAAACTGTATGAATTATATAATCACCAATACCTTTAAAATATACATTCTGTAATCACATACATGGTAACAGAATCCGAAGATGAACAGACATATGTAGGAATCATTGAGCAGTTTCTGTACAGCCAGACAATCAAAACACTCTAATCAAATTTACTCCGATAAGAAATAGAAATTAAATTTAAAAAACAAACCTAAGTAAGGAGACATAAACTTCTGGGGGCTTGTCCCAGCACATTCCACTCTAATTTACAACCTCGGAACACTACCTCCAGGAAGATTCTGTTGCCCTAGTAACAAGAGATGAGAACGTAATAATGCTGCCGCCTTGTGGCTCTTTCCCACAACAGCAGCTTTAAACCCAGTGCTAATGGTTGCTTAATAATCACATGGACTGCAGGGCTCTAAATGACACCTGCCCTGAAAAATGCCCTGGGGTAAGGAATAGGCAAGAATATTCAACACATGAGAAATTTTTCAAGAAATCAATAAGAGGAGGGAAGTTGTACTCACTCTTTAAAAAAAAAGGAAAAGAAAAAAAAGGACATGCCTAAACCTCAGTAGAATGAATTATTAGACACATGCAAATTCAAATGGAAAAAGGTTTCAGCTCACACCAATCGTTTCCATCAGCAAAATGTCTACAAACTATAAATGCTGAAGGGGTTTTAGAGAACTGTGTACCTTCTAGCTGCTGGTGGGATGTAAAGTGGTAACAGCACTAACACAAACTGAATGGAGCTGCTTGAAAAGATAAAAATTGAGCTACCATATGATGCGGCAGGTCACCTTTTGGGCCTATAACCTAAGACCACCTGAATCGGAAAGACACAGGCAGGCAAATGAGCACTGCAGCAATATTGAAATAGCCAAGACATGGAAGCAGAAAAAAGGTTCATAAACAGATGAATGGACAAAGAAGAAGTGGTATACGTACCAAATAGAATAGTAGCCTCGGGAAAAAAATGAACAATGCCGTTTTCAGGTCTACAGTTGAGCCTAGAAATAATCATATAACGTTAAGTAACTCAAAAGGGTACGACAAATATCCTATGATAACATTTATACATGTTATCCTAAGATTGCTACCAATGAACATATTTCCACAGAAAAAGACACTCACAGACTTATCAAATAAACTAATGGTTAGCCAAAATGAAAGGTGGGAGGATGGGTTAACTAGGACTATGGGGTTAACATACATATACTAATGTATGTTAAGTGTATAAAAACATATAACAGATAAACTGTATGAATTATATAATCACCAATACCTTTAAAATATACATTTTGTAATCACATACATGGTAACAGGACCCGAGGATGAACAGACATATGTATGAATCATTGAGCAGATTCTGTACAGCCAGGCAATCAAAACACTAAAATCAAATTTACTCCGATAAGAAATAGAAATTAAATTTAAAAAACAAACATAAGTAAGGAGACATAAACTTCTGGAGGCTTGTCCCAGCACATTCCACTCTAATTTACAACCTCGGAACACTACCTCCAGGAAGACTCTGTTGCCATAGTAACAAGAGTTGAGAACATAATAATGCTGCCGCCTTGTGGCTGTTTCCCACAACAGCAGCTTTAAACCCAGTGCTAATGGTTGCTTAATAGTCAAAACGACTGCAGGGGTCTAAATGACACCTGCCCTCAAAAAATGCCCTGGGGTAGGGAATACGCAAGAAAATTCAACACATGAGAAATTTTTCAAAAAGTGAATATGAAGAGGGAAGTTGTACTCACACTTTAACAAAAAAAGGAAAAGAAGAAAAAGGATATGCCTAAAGATCAGTATAAGGAATTATTCGCCACATGCGTATCCAACCTCCAAAAAGGTTTCAGCTCACACCAGTCAAATGGACATCAGCAAAAAGTCTACAAACTATAAATGCTGAAGGGGTTTTAGAGAAATGTATACCTTCTATCTGCTGCTGGGATGTAAAGTGGTAACAGCACTAACGCAAACTGAATGGAGCTGCTTGAAAAGGTAAAAATTGGGCTACCATATGATGCGGCAGGTCACCTTTTGGGCCTATAACCTAAGACCACCTGAATCGGAAAGACACAGGCAGGCAAATGAGCACTGCACAATATTGAAATAGCCAAGACATGGAAGCAGAAAAAAGGTTCATAAACAGATGAATGGACAAAGAAGAAGTGGTATACGTACCAAATAGAATAGTAGCCTCGGGAAAAAAATGAACAATGCCGTTTTCAGGACTACAGTTGAGCCTAGAAATAATCATATAAGGTTAAGTAACTCAAAAGGGTACGACAAATATCCTATGATAACATTTATACATGTTATCCTAAGATAGCTACCAATGAACATATTTCCACAGAAAAAGACACTCACAGACTTATGAAATAAACTAATGGTTAGACAAAATGAAAGGTGGGAGGATGGGTAAACTAGGACTATGGGGTTAACATACATATACTAATGTATGTTAAGTGTATAAAAACATATAACAGATAAACTGTATGAATTATATAATCACCAATACCTTTAAAATATACATTCTGTAATCACATTCATGGTAACAGAATGCGAAGATGAACAGACATATGTAGGAATCATTGAGCAGATTCTGTACAGCCAGACAATCAAAACACTCTAATCAAATTTACTCAGATAAGAAATAGAAATTAAATTTAAAAAACAAACCTAAGTAAGGAGACATAAACTTCTGGGGGCTTGTCCCAGCACATTCCACTCTAATTTACAACCTCGGAACACTACCTCCAGGAAGATTCTGTTGCCCTAGTAACAAGAGATGAGAACGTAATAATGCTGCCGCCTTGTGGCTCTTTCCCACAACAGCAGCTTTAAACCCAGTGCTAATGGTTGCTTAATAGTCACATGGACTGCAGGGCTCTAAATGACACCTGCCCTGAAAAATGCCCTGGGGTAGGGAATAGGCAATAATATTCAACACATGAGAAATTTTTCAAGAAGTCAATAAGAGGAGGGAAGTTTTACTCACTCTTTAAAAAAAAAGGAAAAGAAAAAAAAGGACATGCCTAAAGCTCAGTAGAATGAATTATTAGACACATGCAAATTCAAATTCAAAAAGGTTTCAGCTCACACCAGTCGTTTCCATCAGCAAAATGTCTACAAACTATAAATGCTGAAGGGGTTTTAGAGAACTGTGTACCTTCTAGCTGCTGGTGGGATGTAAAGTGGTAACAGCACTAACGCAAACTGAATGGAGCTGCTTGAAAAGGTCAAAATTGAGCTACCATATGATGCGGCAGGGCACCTCTTGGGCTTATAACCTAAGACTACCAGAATCGGAAAGACACAGGCAGTCAAATGTGCACTGCAGCAATATTGAAATAGCAAAGACATGGAAGCAAAAAAAATGTCCATAAACAGATGAATGGACAGAGAAGAAGTGGTATATGGACAGAATGGAATAGTAGCCTCGGGGAAAAAATGAACAATGCCGTTTTCAGGACTACAGTAGAGCCTAGAAATAATCATATAAGGTTAAGTAAGTCAAAAGGGTATGACAATTATCCTATGATATCATTTATACATGTTATCCTAAGATTGCTACCAATGAACATATTTCCACTGAAAAAGACACTCACAGACTTATGAAATAAACTAATTGTTAGCCAAAATGAAAGGTGGGAGGACGGGTAAATTAGGACTATGGGGTTAACATACATATACTAATGTATGTTAAGTGTATAAAAACATATAACAGATAAACTGTATGAATTATATAATCACCAATACCTTTAAAATATACATTCTGTAATCACATACATGGTAACAGAATCCGAAGATGAACAGACATATGTAGGAATCATTGAGCACTTTCTGTACAGCCAGACAATCAAAACACTCTAATCAAATTTACTCCGATAAGAAATAGAAATTAAATTTAAAAAACAAACCTAAGTAAGGAGACATAAATTTCTGGGGGCTTGTCCCAGCACATTCCACTCTAATTTACAACCTCGGAACACTACCTCCAGGAAGATTCTGTTGCCCTAGTAACAAGAGATGAGAACGTAATAATGCTGCCGCCTTGTGGCTCTTTCCCACAACAGCAGCTTTAAACCCAGTGCTAATGGTTGCTTAATAATCACATGGACTGCAGGGCTCTAAATGACACCTGCCCTGAAAAATGCCCTGGGGTAAGGAATAGGCAAGAATATTCAACACATGAGAAATTTTTCAAGAAATCAATAAGAGGAGGGAAGTTGTACTCACTCTTTAAAAAAAAAGGAAAAGAAAAAAAAGGACATGCCTAAAGGTCAGTAGAATGAATTATTAGACACATGCAAATTCAAATTCAAAAAGGTTTCAGCTCACACCAGTCGTTTCCATCAGCAAAATGTCTACAAACTATAAATGCTGAAGGGGTTTTAGAGAACTGTGTACCTTCTAGCTGCTGGTGGGATGTAAAGTGGTAACAGCACTAACACAAACTGAATGGAGCTGCTTGAAAAGATAAAAATTGAGCTACCATATGATGCGGCAGGTCACCTTTTGGGCCTATAACCTAAGACCACCTGAATCGGAAAGACACAGGCAGGCAAATGTGCACTGCAGCTATATTGAAATAGCCAAGACGTGGAAGCAGAAAAAGGGTTCATAAACAGATGAATGGACAAAGAAGAAGTGGTATACGTACCAAATAGCATAGTAGCCTCGGGAAAAAAAATGAACAATGCCGTTTTCAGGACTACAGTTGAGCCTAGAAATAATCATATAAGGTTAAGTAACTCAAAAGGGTACGACAAATATCCTATGATAACATTTATACATGTTATCCTACGATTGCTACCAATGAACATATTTCCACAGAAAAACACACTCACAGACTTATGAAATAAACTAATGGTTAGCCAAAATGAAAGGTGGGAGGATGGGTAAATTAGGACTATGGGGTTAACATACATATACTAATGTATGTTAAGTGTATAAAAACATATAACAGATAAACTGTATGAATTATATAATCACCAATACCTTTAAAATATACATTCTGTAATCACATTCATGGTAACAGAATGCGAAGATGAACAGACATATGTAGGAATCATTGAGCAGATTCTGTACAGCCAGACAATCAAAACACTCTAATCAAATTTACTCAGATAAGAAATAGAAATTAAATTTAAAAAACAAACCTAAGTAAGGAGACATAAACTTCTGGGGGCTTGTCCCAGCACATTCCACTCTAATTTACAACCTCGGAACACTACCTCCAGGAAGATTCTGTTGCCCTAGTAACAAGAGATGAGAACGTAATAATGCTGCCGCCTTGTGGCTCTTTCCCAGAACAGCAGCTTTAAACCCAGTGCTAATGGTTGCTTAATAGTCACATGGACTGCAGGGCTCTAAATGACACCTGCCCTGAAAAATGCCCTGGGGTAGGGAATAGGCAATAATATTCAACACATGAGAAATTTTTTCAGAAGTCAATAAGAGGAGGGAAGTTGTACTCACTCTTTAAATAAAAAGGAAAAGAAAAAAAAGGACATGCCTAAAGGTCAGTAGAATGAATTATTAGACACATGCAAATTCAAATTCAAAAAGGTTTCAGCTCACACCAGTCGTTTCCATCAGCAAAATGTCTACAAACTATAAATGCTGAAGGGGTTTTAGAGAACTGTGTACCTTCTAGCTGCTGGTGGGATGTAAAGTGGTAACAGCACTAACACAAACTGAATGGAGCTGCTTGAAAAGATAAAAATTGAGCTACCATATGATGCGGCAGGTCACCTTTTGGGCCTATAACCTAAGACCACCTGAATCGGAAAGACACAGGCAGGCAAATGAGCACTGCAGCAATATTGAAATAGCCAAGACATGGAAGCAGAAAACAGGTTCATGAACAGATGAATGGACAAAGAAGAAGTGGTATACGTACCAAATAGAATACTAGCTTCGGGAAAAAAATGAACAATGCCGTTTTCAGGACTACAGTTGAGCCTAGAAATAATCATATAACGTTAAGTAACTCAAAAGGGTACGACAAAATCCTATGAAAACATTTATACATGTTATCCTAAGATTGCTACCAATGAACATATTTCCACAGAAAAAGACACTCACAGACTTATGAAATAAACTAATGGTTAGCAAAATGAAAGGTGGGAGGATGGGTAAATTAGGACTATGGGGTTAACATACATATACTAATGTATGTTAAGTGTATAAAAACATATAACAGATAAACTGTATGAATTATATAATCACCAATACCTTTAAAATATACATTTTGTAATCACATACATGGTAACAGGACCCGAAGATGAACCGACATATGTATGAATCATTGAGGAGATCCTGTACAGCCAGGCAATCAAAACACTCTAATCAAATTTACGCTGATAAGAAATAGAAATGAAATTTAAAAAACAAACATAAGTAAGGAGACATAAACTTCTGGGGGCTTGTCCCAGCACATTCCACTCTAATTTACAACCTCAGAACACTACCTCCAGGAAGATTCTGTTGCCCTAGTAACAAGAGTTGAGAACGTAATAATGCTGCCGCCTTGTGGCTGTTTCCCACAACAGCAGCTTTAAGCCCAGTGCTAATGGTTGCTTAATAGTCACAACGACTGCAGGGGTCTAAATGACACCTGCCCTCAAAAAGTGCCCTTGGGTAGGGAATAGGCAAGAAAATTCAACACATGAGAAATTTTTCAAAAAGTGAATATGAAGAGGGAAGTTGTACTCACACTTTAACAAAAAAAGGAAAAGAAGAAAAAGGATATGCCTAAAGATCAGTATAAGGAATTATTCGCCACATGCGTATCCAACCTCCATAAAGGTTTCAGCTCACAACAGTCAAATGGCCATCAGCAAAAAGTCTACAAACTATAAATGCTGAAGGGGTTTTAGAGAAATGTGTACCTTCTATCTGCTGCTGGGATGTAAAGTGGTAACAGCACTAACGCAAACTGAATGGAGCCGCTTGAAAAGGTAGAAATTGAGCTACCATATGATGCGGCAGGGCACCTCTCGGGCTTATAACCTAAGACCACCAGAATCGGAAAGACACAGGCAGTCAAATGTGCACTGCAGCAATACTGAAATAGCCAAGACATGGAAGCAAAAAAAGGTCCATAAACAGATGAATGGACAGAGAAGAAGTGGTATATGGACAGAATGGAATAGTAGCCTCGGGGAAAAAATGAACAATGCCGTTTTCAGGACTACAGTAGAGGCTAGAAATAATAATATAAGGTTAAGTAAGTCAAAAGGGTATGACAAATATCCTATGATATCATTTATACATGTTATCCTAAGATTGCTACCAATGAACATATTTCCACAGAAAAAGACACTCACAGACTTATGAAATAAACTAATGGTTAGCCAAAATGAAAGGTGGGAGGATGGGTAAATTAGGACTATGGGATTAACATAAATATACTAATGTATGTTACATGCATATAAACATATAACAGATAAACTATATGAATTATATAATCACCAATACCTTTAAAATATACATTCTGTATTCACATACATGGTAACAGAATCCGAAGATGAACAGACATATATAGGAATCATTGAGCAGATTCTGTACAGCCAGACAATCAAAAGACTCTAATCAAATTTACTCCATAAAGAAATAGAATTAAATTTAAAAAACAAACATAAGTAAGGAGACATAAACTTCTGGGGGCTCGTCCCAGCACATTCCACTCTAATTTACAACCACGGAACACTACCTCCAGGAAGATTCTGTTGCCCTAGTAACAAGAGATGAGAACGTAATAATGCTGCTGCCTTGTGGCTGTTTCCCACAACAGCAGCATTAAACCCAGTGCTAATGGTTGCTTAATAGTCACAAGGACTGCAGGGCTCTAAATGACACCTGCCCTGAAAAATGCCCTGGGGTAGGGAAAAGGCAAGAAAATTCAACACATGAGAAATTTTTCAAGAAGTCAATAAGAGGAGGGAAGTTGTACTCACTCTTTAAAAAAAAGGAAAAGAAAAAAAAGGACATGCCTAAAGCTCAGTATAAGGAATTATTAGACACATGCAAATTCAAATTCAACAAGGTTTCAGCTCACACCAGTCATTTCCATCAGCAAAATGTCTATAAACTATAAATGCTGAAGGGGTTTTAGAGAACTGTGTACCTTCTAGCTGCTGGTGAGATGTAAAGTGGTAACAGCACTAACGCAAACTGAATGGAGCTTCTTGAAAAGGTAAAAATTGAGCTACCATATGATGCAGCAGGTCACCCTTTGGGCCTATAACCTAAGACCACCTGAATCGGAAAGACACAGGCAGGCAAATGAGCACTGCAGCAATATTGAAATAGCCAAGACATGGAAGCAGAAAAAAGGTTCATAAACAGATGAATGGACAAAGAAGAAGTAGTATACGTACCAAATAGAATAGTAGCCTGGGGAAAAAAATGAACAACGCCGTTTTCAGGACTACAGTTGAGCCTAGAAATAATCATATAAGGTTAACTAACTCAAAAGGGTACGACAAAGATCCTATGATAATATTTATACATGTTATCCTAAGATTGCTACCAATGAACATATTTCCACAGAAAAAGACACTCACAGACTTATGAAATAAACTAATGGTTAGCAAAATGAAAGGTGGGAGGATGGGTAAATTAGGACTATGGGGTTAACATACATATACTAATGTATGTTAAGTGTATAAAAACATATAACAGATAAACTGTATGAATTATATAATCACCAATACCTTTAAAATATACATTTTGTAATCACATACATGGTAACAGGACCCGAAGATGAACAGACATATGTATGAATCATTGAGCAGATCCTGTACAGCCAGGCAATCAAAACACTCTAATCAAATTTACGCTGATAAGAAATAGAAATGAAATTTAAAAAACAAACATAAGTAAGGAGACATAAACTTCTGGGGGCTTGTCCCAGCACATTCCACTCTAATTTACAACCTCAGAACACTACCTCCAGGAAGATTCTGTTGCCCTAGTAACAAGAGTTGAGAACGTAATAATGCTGCCGCCTTGTGGCTGTTTCCCACAACAGCAGCTTTAAACCCAGTGCTAATGGTTGCTTAATAGTCACAACGACTGCAGGGGTCTAAATGACACCTGCCCTCAAAAAGTGCCCTTGGGTAGGGAATAGGCAAGAAAATTCAACACATGAGAAATTTTTCAAAAAGTGAATATGAAGAGGGAAGTTGTACTCACACTTTAACAAAAAAAGGAAAAGAAGAAAAAGGATATGCCTAAAGATCAGTATAAGGAATTATTCGCCACATGCGTATCCAACCTCCATAAAGGTTTCAGCTCACAACAGTCAAATGGCCATCAGCAAAAAGTCTACAAACTATAAATGCTGAAGGGGTTTTAGAGAAATGGGTACCTTCTATCTGCTGCTGGGATGTAAAGTGGTAACAGCACTAACGCAAACTGAATGGAGCCGCTTGAAAAGGTAGAAATTGAGCTACCATATGATGCGGCAGGGCACCTCTCGGGCTTATAACCTAAGACCACCAGAATCGGAAAGACGCAGGCAGTCAAATGTGCACTGCAGCAATACTGAAATAGCCAAGACATGGAAGCAAAAAAAGGTCCATAAACAGATGAATGGACAGAGAAGAAGTGGTATATGGACAGAATGGAATAGTAGCCTCGGGGAAAAAATGAACAATGCCGTTTTCAGGACTACAGGAGAGCCTAGAAATAATAATATAAGGTTAAGTAAGTCAAAAGGGTATGACAAATATCCTATGATATCATTTATACATGTTATCCTAAGATTGCTACCAATGAACATATTTCCACAGAAAAAGACACTCACAGACTTATGAAATAAACTAATGGTTAGTCAAAATGAAAGGGGGGAGGATGGGTAAATTAGGACTATGGGATTAACATAAATATACTAATGTATGTTACATGCATATAAACATATAACAGATAAACTATATGAATTATATAATCACCAATACCTTTAAAATATACATTCTGTATTCACATACATGGTAACAGAATCCGAAGATGAACAAACATATGTAGGAATCATTGAGCAGATTCTGTACAGCCAGACAATCAAAAGACTCTAATCAAATTTACTCCAAAAAGAAATAGAATTAAATTTAAAAAACAAACATAAGTAAGGAGACATAAACTTCTGGGGGCTTGTCCCAGCACATTCCACTCTAATTTACAACCACGGAACACTACCTCCAGGAAGATTCTGTTGCCCTAGTAACAAGAGATGAGAACGTAATAATGCTGCTGCCTTGTGGCTGTTTCCCACAACAGCAGCATTAAACCCAGTGCTAATGGTTGCTTAATAGTCACAAGGACTGCAGGGCTCTAAATGACACCTGCCCTGAAAAATGCCCTGGGGTAGGGAAAAGGCAAGAAAATTCAACACATGAGAAATTTTTCAAGAAGTCAATAAGAGGAGGGAAGTTGTACTCACTCTTTAAAAAAAAGGAAAAGAAAAAAAAGGACATGCCTAAAGCTCAGTATAAGGAATTATTAGACACATGCAAATTCAAATTCAACAAGGTTTCAGCTCACACCAGTCATTTCCATCAGCAAAATGTCTATAAACTATAAATGCTGAAGGGGTTTTAGAGAACTGTGTACCTTCTAGCTGCTGGTGAGATGTAAAGTGGTAACAGCACTAACGCAAACTGAATGGAGCTTCTTGAAAAGGTAAAAATTGAGCTACCATATGATGCAGCAGGTCACCCTTTGGGCCTATAACCTAAGACCACCTGAATCGGAAAGACACAGGCAGGCAAATGAGCACTGCAGCAATATTGAAATAGCCAAGACATGGAAGCAGAAAAAAGGTTCATAAACAGATGAATGGACAAAGAAGAAGTAGTATACGTACCAAATAGAATAGTAGCCTGGGGAAAAAAATGAACAACGCCGTTTTCAGGACTACAGTTGAGCCTAGAAATAATCATATAAGGTTAACTAACTCAAAAGGGTACGACAAAGATCCTATGATAATATTTATACATGTTATCCTAAGATTGCTACCAATGAACATATTTCCACAGAAAAAGACACTCACAGACTTATGAAATAAACTAATGGTTAGCAAAATGAAAGGTGGGAGGATGGGTAAATTAGGACTATGGGGTTAACATACATATACTAATGTATGTTAAGTGTATAAAAACATATAACAGATAAACTGTATGAATTATATAATCACCAATACCTTTAAAATATACATTTTGTAATCACATACATGGTAACAGGACCCGAAGATGAACAGACATATGTATGAATCATTGAGCAGATCCTGTACAGCCAGGCAATCAAAACACTCTAATCAAATTTACGCTGATAAGAAATAGAAATGAAATTTAAAAAACAAACATAAGTAAGGAGACATAAACTTCTGGGGGCTTGTCCCAGCACATTCCACTCTAATTTACAACCTCAGAACACTACCTCCAGGAAGATTCTGTTGCCCTAGTAACAAGAGTTGAGAACGTAATAATGCTGCCGCCTTGTGGCTGTTTCCCACAACAGCAGCTTTAAACCCAGTGCTAATGGTTGCTTAATAGTCACAACGACTGCAGGGGTCTAAATGACACCTGCCCTCAAAAAGTGCCCTTGGGTAGGGAATAGGCAAGAAAATTCAACACATGAGAAATTTTTCAAAAAGTGAATATGAAGAGGGAAGTTGTACTCACACTTTAACAAAAAAAGGAAAAGAAGAAAAAGGATATGCCTAAAGATCAGTATAAGGAATTATTCGCCACATGCGTATCCAACCTCCATAAAGGTTTCAGCTCACAACAGTCAAATGGCCATCAGCAAAAAGTCTACAAACTATAAATGCTGAAGGGGTTTTAGAGAAATGGGTACCTTCTATCTGCTGCTGGGATGTAAAGTGGTAACAGCACTAACGCAAACTGAATGGAGCCGCTTGAAAAGGTAGAAATTGAGCTACCATATGATGCGGCAGGGCACCTCTCGGGCTTATAACCTAAGACCACCAGAATCGGAAAGACGCAGGCAGTCAAATGTGCACTGCAGCAATACTGAAATAGCCAAGACATGGAAGCAAAAAAAGGTCCATAAACAGATGAATGGACAGAGAAGAAGTGGTATATGGACAGAATGGAATAGTAGCCTCGGGGAAAAAATGAACAATGCCGTTTTCAGGACTACAGGAGAGCCTAGAAATAATAATATAAGGTTAAGTAAGTCAAAAGGGTATGACAAATATCCTATGATATCATTTATACATGTTATCCTAAGATTGCTACCAATGAACATATTTCCACAGAAAAAGACACTCACAGACTTATGAAATAAACTAATGGTTAGTCAAAATGAAAGGGGGGAGGATGGGTAAATTAGGACTATGGGATTAACATAAATATACTAATGTATGTTACATGCATATAAACATATAACAGATAAACTATATGAATTATATAATCACCAATACCTTTAAAATATACATTCTGTATTCACATACATGGTAACAGAATCCGAAGATGAACAAACATATGTAGGAATCATTGAGCAGATTCTGTACAGCCAGACAATCAAAAGACTCTAATCAAATTTACTCCAAAAAGAAATAGAATTAAATTTAAAAAACAAACATAAGTAAGGAGACATAAACTTCTGGGGGCTCGTCCCAGCACATTCCACTCTAATTTACAACCACGGAACACTACCTCCAGGAAGATTCTGTTGCCCTAGTAACAAGAGATGAGAACGTAATAATGCTGCTGCCTTGTGGCTGTTTCCCACAACAGCAGCATTAAACCCAGTGCTAATGGTTGCTTAATAGTCACAAGGACTGCAGGGCTCTAAATGACACCTGCCCTGAAAAATGCCCTGGGGTAGGGAAAAGGCAAGAAAATTCAACACATGAGAAATTTTTCAAGAAGTCAATAAGAGGAGGGAAGTTGTACTCACTCTTTAAAAAAAAGGAAAAGAAAAAAAAGGACATGCCTAAAGCTCAGTATAAGGAATTATTAGACACATGCAAATTCAAATTCAACAGGGTTTCAGCTCACACCAGTCGTTTCCATCAGCAAAATGTCTACAAACTATAAATGCTGAAGGGGTTTTAGAGAACTGTGTACCTTCTAGCTGCTGGTGGGATGTAAAGTGGTAACAGCACTAACGCAAACTGAATGGAGCTTCTTGAAAAGGTAAAAATTGAGCTACCATATGATGCAGCAGGTCACCCTTTGGGCCTATAACCTAAGACCACCTGAATCGGAAAGACACAGGCAGGCAAATGAGCACTGCAGCAATATTGAAATAGCCAAGACACGGAAGCAAAAAAAAGGTTCATAAACAGATGAATGGACAAAGAAGAAGTAGTATACGTACCAAATAGAATAGTAGCCTGGGGAAAGAAATGAACAACGCCGTTTTCAGGACTACAGTTGAGCCTAGAAATAATCATATAAGGTTAACTAACTCAAAAGGGTACGACAAAGATCCTATGATAATATTTATACATGTTATCCTAAGATTGCTACCAATGAACATATTTCCACAGAAAAAGACACTCACAGACTTATGAAATAAACTAATGGTTAGCAAAATGAAAGGTGGGAGGATGGGTAAATTAGGACTATGGGGTTAACATACATATACTAATGTATGTTAAGTGTATAAAAACATATAACAGATAAACTGTATGAATTATATAATCACCAATACCTTTAAAATATACATTTTGTAATCACATACATGGTAACAGGACCCGAAGATGAACAGACATATGTATGAATCATTGAGCAGATCCTGTACAGCCAGGCAATCAAAACACTCTAATCAAATTTACGCTGATAAGAAATAGAAATGAAATTTAAAAAACAAACATAAGTAAGGAGACATAAACTTCTGGGGGCTTGTCCCAGCACATTCCACTCTAATTTACAACCTCAGAACACTACCTCCAGGAAGATTCTGTTGCCATAGTAACAAGAGTTGAGAACGTAATAATGCTGCCGCCTTGTGGCTGTTTCCCACAACAGCAGCTTTAAACCCAGTGCTAATGGTTGCTTAATAGTCACAACGACTGCAGGGGTCTAAATGACACCTGCCCTCAAAAAGTGCCCTTGGGTAGGGAATAGGCAAGAAAATTCAACACATGAGAAATTTTTCAAAAAGTGAATATGAAGAGGGAAGTTGTACTCACACTTTAACAAAAAAAGGAAAAGAAAAAGGATATGCCTAAAGATCAGTATAAGGAATTATTCGCCACATGCGTATCCAACCTCCATAAAGGTTTCAGCTCACAACAGTCAAATGGCCATCAGCAAAAAGTCTACAAACTATAAATGCTGAAGGGGTTTTAGAGAAATGTGTACCTTCTATCTGCTGCTGGGATGTAAAGTGGTAACAGCACTAACGCAAACTGAATGGAGCCGCTTGAAAAGGTAGAAATTGAGCTACCATATGATGCGGCAGGGCACCTCTCGGGCTTATAACCTAAGACCACCAGAATCGGAAAGACACAGGCAGTCAAATGTGCACTGCAGCAATACTGAAATAGCCAAGACATGGAAGCAAAAAAAGGTCCATAAACAGATGAATGGACAGAGAAGAAGTGGTATATGGACAGAATGCAATAGTAGCCTCGGGGAAAAAATGAACAATGCCGTTTTAAGGACTAGAGTTGAGCCTAGAAATAATCATATAAGGTTAAGTAAGTCAAAAGGGTATGACAAATATCCTATGATATCATTTATACATGTTATCCTAAGATTGCTACCAATGAACATATTTCCACAGAAAAAGACACTCACAGACTTATGAAATAAACTAATTGTTAGCCAAAATGAAAGGTGGGAGGATGGGTAAATTAGGACTATGGGGTTAACATACATATACTAATGTATGTTAAGTGTATAAAAACATATAACAGATAAACTGTATGAATTATATATAATCACCAATACCTTTAAAATATACATTCTGTAATAACATACATGGTAACAGAATCCGAAGATGAACAGACATATGTAGGAATCATTGAGCAGTTTCTGTACAGCCAGACAATCAAAACACTCTAATCAAATTTACTCCGATAAGAAATAGAAATTTAATTTAAAAAACAAACCTAAGTAAGGAGACATAAACTTCTGGGGGCTTGTCCCAGCACATTCCACTCTAATTTACAACCTCGGAACACTACCACCAGGAAGATTCTGTTGCCCTAGTAACAAGAGATGAGAACGTAATAATGCTGCCGCCTTGTGGCTCTTTCCCACAACAGCAGCTTTAAACCCAGTGCTAATGGTTGCTTAATAGTCACATGGACTGCAGGGCTCTAAATGACACCTGCCCTGAAAAATGCCCTGGGGTAGGGAATAGGCAAGAATATTCAACACATGAGAAATTTTTCAAGAAGTCAATAAGAGGAGGGAAGTTGTACTCACTCTTTAAAAAAAAAGGAAAAGAAAAAAAAGGACATGCCTAAAGCTCAGTAGAATGAATTATTAGACACATGCAAATTCAAATTCAAAAAGGTTTCAGCTCACACCAGTCGTTTCCATCAGCAAAATGTCTACAAACTATAAATGCTGAAGGGGTTTTAGAGAACTGTGTACCTTCTAGCTGCTGGTGGGATGTAAAGTGGTAACAGCACTAACGCAAACTGAATGGATCTGCTTGAAAAGATAAAAATTGAGCTACCATATGATGCGGCAGGGCACCTTTTGGGCCTATAACCTAAGACCACCTGAATCGGAAAGACACAGGCAGGCAAATGTGCACTGCAGCTATATTGAAATAGCCAAGACGTGGAAGCAGAAAAAGGGTTCATAAACAGATGAATGGACAAAGAAGAAGTGGTATACGTACCAAATAGCATAGTAGCCTCGGGAAAAAAAATGAACAATGCCGTTTTCAGGACTACAGTTGAGCCTAGAAATAATCATATAAGGTTAAGTAACTCAAAAGGGTACGACAAATATCCTATGATAACATTTATACATGTTATCCTACGATTGCTACCAATGAACATATTTCCACAGAAAAAGACACTCACAGACTTATGAAATAAACTAATGGTTAGCCAAAATGAAAGGTGGGAGGATGGGTAAATTAGGACTATGGGGTTAACATACATATACTAATGTATGTTAAGTGTATAAAAACATGTAACAGATAAACTGTATGAATTATATAATCACCAATACCTTTAAAATATACATTTTGTAATCACATACATGGTAAGAGGACCCGAAGATGAACAGACATATGGATGAATCACTGAGCAGATCCTGTACAGCCAGGCAATCAAAACACTCTAATCAAATTTACTCCGATAAGAAATAGAAATTAAATTTAAAAAAACAAACATAAGTAAGGAGACATAAACTTCTGGGGGCTTGTCCCAGCACATTCCACTCTAATTTACAACCTCGGATCACTACCTCCAGGAAGATTCTGTTGCCCTAGTAACAAGAGATGAGAACGTAATAATGCTGCTGCCTTGTGGCTCTTTCCCACAACAGCAGCTTTAAACCAAGTGCTAATGTTTGCTTAATAGTCACAAGGACTGCAGGGCTCTAAATGACACCTGCCCTTAAAAATGCCCTGGGGTAGGGAATAGGCAAGAAAATTCAACACATTAGAAATTTTTCAAGAAGTCAATAAGAGGAGGGAAGTTGTACTCACTCTTTAAAAAAAAAGGAAAAGAAAAAAAAGGACATTCCTAAACCTCAGTATAAGGAATTATTATACACATGCAAATGCAAATTCAAAAAGGTTTCAGCTCACAAAAGTCATTTCCATCAGCAAAATGTCTACAAACTATAAATGCTGAAGGAGTTTTAGAGAACTGTGTACCTTCTAGATCCTAGTTGGATGTAAAGTGGTAACAGCACTAACGCAAACTGAATTGAGCTGTTGAAAAGGTAAAAATTGAGCTACCATATGATGCGGCAGGTCACCTTTTGGGCCTATAACCTAAGACCACCTGAATCGGAAAGACACAGGCAGGCAAATGAGCACTGCAGCAATATTGAAATAGCCAAGACATGGAAGCAGAAAAAAGGTTCATAAACAGATGAATGGACAAAGAAGAAGTGGTATACGTACCAAATAGAATAGTAGCCTCGGGAAAAAAATGAACAATGCCGTTTTCAGGACTACAGTTGAGCCTAGAAATAATCATATAAGGTTAAGTAACTCAAAAGGGTACGACAAATATCCTATGATAACATTTATACATGTTATCCAAAGATAGCTACCAATGAACATATTTCCACAGAAAAAGACACTCACAGACTTATCAAATAAACTAATGGTTAGCCAAAATGAAAGGTGGGAGGATGGGTTAACTCGGACTATGGGGTTAACATACATATACTAATGTATGTTAAGTGTATAAAAACATATAACAGATAAACTGTATGAATTATATAATCACCAATACCTTTAAAATATACATTTTGTAATCACATACATGGTAACAGGACCCGAGGATGAACAGACATATGTATGAATCATTGAGCAGATTCTGTACAGCCAGGCAATCAAAACACTAAAATCAAATTTACTCCGATAAGAAATAGAAATTAAATTTAAAAAACAAACCTAAGTAAGGAGACATAAACTTCTGGAGGCTTGTCCCAGCACATTCCACTCTAATTTACAACCTCGGAACACTACCTCCAGGAAGATTCTGTTGCCCTAGTAACAAGAGATGAGAACGTAATAATGCTGCCGCCTTGTGGCTCTTTCCCACAACAGCAGCTTTAAACCCAGTGCTAATGGTTGCTTAATAGTCACATGGACTGCAGGGCTCTAAATGACACCTGCCCTGAAAAATGCCCTGGGGTAAGGAATAGGCAAGAATATTCAACACATGAGAAATTTTTCAAGAAATCAATAAGAGGAGGGAAGTTGTACTCACTCTTTAAAAAAAAGGAAAAGAAAAAAAGGACATGCCTAAAGCTCAGTAGAATGAATTATTAGACACATGCAAATTCAAATGGAAAAAGGTTTCAGCTCACACCAATCGTTTCCATCAGCAAAATGTCTACAAAGTATAAATGCTGAAGGGGTTTTAGAGAACTGTGTACCTTCTAGCTGCTGGTGGGATGTAAAGTGGTAACAGCACTAACACAAACTGAATGGAGCTGCTTGAAAAGATAAAAATTGAGCTACCATATGATGCGGCAGGTCACCTTTTGGGCCTATAACCTAAGACCACCTGAATCGGAAAGACACAGGCAGGCAAATGAGCACTGCAGCAATATTGAAATAGCCAAGACATGGAAGCAGAAAAAAGGTTCATAAACAGATGAATGGACAAAGAAGAAGTGGTATACGTACCAAATAGAATAGTAGCCTCGGGAAAAAAATGAACAATGCCGTTTTCAGGACTACAGTTGAGCCTAGAAATAATCATATAACGTTAAGTAACTCAAAAGGGTACGACAAATATCCTATGATAACATTTATACATGTTATCCTAAGATTGCTACCAATGAACATATTTCCACAGAAAAAGACACTCACAGACTTATCAAATAAACTAATGGTTAGCCAAAATGAAAGGTGGGAGGATGGGTTAACTAGGACTATGGGGTTAACATACATATACTAATGTATGTTAAGTGTATAAAAACATATAACAGATAAACTGTATGAATTATATAATCACCAATACCTTTAAAATATACATTTTGTAATCACATACATGGTAACAGGACCCGAGGGTGAACAGACATATGTATGAATCATTGAGCAGATTCTGTACAGCCAGGCAATCAAAACACTAAAATCAAATTTACTCCGATAAGAAATAGAAATTAAATTTAAAAAACAAACATAAGTAAGGAGACATAAACTTCTGGAGGCTTGTCCCAGCACATTCCACTCTAATTTACAACCTCGGAACACTACCTCCAGGAAGACTCTGTTGCCATAGTAACAAGAGTTGAGAACGTAATAATGCTGCCGCCTTGTGGCTGTTTCCCACAACAGCAGCTTTAAACCCAGTGCTAATGGTTGCTTAATAGTCAAAACGACTGCAGGGGTCTAAATGACACCTGCCCTCAAAAAATGCCCTGGGGTAGGGAATACGCAAGAAAATTCAACACATGAGAAATTTTTCAATAAGTGAATATGAAGAGGGAAGTTGTACTCACACTTTAACAAAAAAAGGAAAAGAAGAAAAAGGATATGCCTAAAGATCAGTATAAGGAATTATTCGCCACATGCGTATCCAACCTCCAAAAAGGTTTCAGCTCACACCAGTCAAATGGCCATCAGCAAAAAGTCTACAAACTATAAATGCTGAAGGAGTTTTAGAGAAATGTATACCTTCTATCTGCTGCTGGGATGTAAAGTGGTAACAGCACTAACGCAAACTGAATGGAGCTGCTTGAAAAGGTAAAAATTGAGCTACCATATGATGCGGCAGGTCACCTTTTGGGCCTATAACCTAAGACCACCTGAATCGGAAAGACACAGGCAGGCAAATGAGCACTGCAGCAATATTGAAATAGCCAAGACATGGAAGCAGAAAAAAGGTTCATAAACAGATGAATGGACAAAGAAGAAGTGGTATACGTACCAAATAGAATAGTAGCCTCGGGAAAAAAATGAACAATGCCGTTTTCAGGACTACAGTTGAGCCTAGAAATAATCATATAAGGTTAAGTAACTCAAAAGGGTACGACAAATATCCTATGATAACATTTATACATGTTATCCAAAGATAGCTACCAATGAACATATTTCCACAGAAAAAGACACTCACAGACTTATCAAATAAACTAATGGTTAGCCAAAATGAAAGGTGGGAGGATGGGTTAACTAGGACTATGGGGTTAACATACATATACTAATGTATGTTAAGTGTATAAAAACATATAACAGATAAACTGTATGAATTATATAATCACCAATACCTTTAAAATATACATTTTGTAATCACATACATGGTAACAGGACCCGAGGATGAACAGACATATGTATGAATCATTGAGCAGATTCTGTACAGCCAGGCAATCAAAACACTAAAATCAAATTTACTCCGATAAGAAATAGAAATTAAATTTAAAAAACAAACCTAAGTAAGGAGACATAAACTTCTGGAGGCTTGTCCCAGCACATTCCACTCTAATTTACAACCTCGGAACACTACCTCCAGGAAGATTCTGTTGCCCTAGTAACAAGAGATGAGAACGTAATAATGCTGCCGCCTTGTGGCTCTTTCCCACAACAGCAGCTTTAAACCCAGTGCTAATGGTTGCTTAATAGTCACATGGACTGCAGGGCTCTAAATGACACCTGCCCTGAAAAATGCCCTGGGGTAAGGAATAGGCAAGAATATTCAACACATGAGAAATTTTTCAAGAAATCAATAAGAGGAGGGAAGTTGTACTCACTCTTTAAAAAAAAAGGAAAAGAAAAAAAGGACATGCCTAAAGCTCAGTAGAATGAATTATTAGACACATGCAAATTCAAATGGAAAAAGGTTTCAGCTCACACCAATCGTTTCCATCAGCAAAATGTCTACAAAGTATAAATGCTGAAGGGGTTTTAGAGAACTGTGTACCTTCTAGCTGCTGGTGGGATGTAAAGTGGTAACAGCACTAACACAAACTGAATGGAGCTGCTTGAAAAGATAAAAATTGAGCTACCATATGATGCGGCAGGTCACCTTTTGGGCCTATAACCTAAGACCACCTGAATGGGAAAGACACAGGCAGGCAAATGAGCACTGCAGCAATATTGAAATAGCCAAGACATGGAAGCAGAAAAAAGGTTCATAAACAGATGAATGGACAAAGAAGAAGTGGTATACGTACCAAATAGAATAGTAGCCTCGGGAAAAAAATGAACAATGCCGTTTTCAGGACTACAGTTGAGCCTAGAAATAATCATATAACGTTAAGTAACTCAAAAGGGTACGACAAATATCCTATGATAACATTTATACATGTTATCCTAAGATTGCTACCAATGAACATATTTCCACAGAAAAAGACACTCACAGACTTATCAAATAAACTAATGGTTAGCCAAAATGAAAGGTGGGAGGATGGGTTAACTAGGACTATGGGGTTAACATACATATACTAATGTATGTTAAGTGTATAAAAACATATAACAGATAAACTGTATGAATTATATAATCACCAATACCTTTAAAATATACATTTTGTAATCACATACATGGTAACAGGACCCGAGGATGAACAGACATATGTATGAATCATTGAGCAGATTCTGTACAGCCAGGCAATCAAAACACTAAAATCAAATTTACTCCGATAAGAAATAGAAATTAAATTTAAAAAACAAACATAAGTAAGGAGACATAAACTTCTGGAGGCTTGTCCCAGCACATTCCACTCTAATTTACAACCTCGGAACACTACCTCCAGGAAGACTCTGTTGCCATAGTAACAAGAGTTGAGAACGTAATAATGCTGCCGCCTTGTGGCTGTTTCCCACAACAGCAGCTTTAAACCCAGTGCTAATGGTTGCTTAATAGTCAAAACGACTGCAGGGGTCTAAATGACACCTGTCCTCAAAAAATGCCCTGGGGTAGGGAATACGCAAGAAAATTCAACACATGAGAAATTTTTCAAAAAGTGAATATGAAGAGGGAAGTTGTACTGACACTTTAACAAAAAAAGGAAAAGAAGAAAAAGGATATGCCTAAAGATCAGTATAAGGAATTATTCGCCACATGCGTATCCAACCTCCAAAAAGGTTTCAGCTCACACCAGTCAAATGGCCATCAGCAAAAAGTCTACAAACTATAAATGCTGAAGGGGTTTTAGAGAAATGTATACCTTCTATCTGCTGCTGGGATGTAAAGTGGTAACAGCACTAACGCAAACTGAATGGAGCTGCTTGAAAAGGTAAAAATTGAGCTACCATATGATGCGGCAGGTCACCTTTTGGGCCTATAACCTAAGACCACCTGAATCGGAAAGACACAGGCAGGCAAATGAGCACTGCAGCAATATTGAAATAGCCAAGACATGGAAGCAGAAAAAAGGTTCATAAACAGATGAATGGACAAAGAAGAAGTGGTATACGTACCAAATAGAATAGTAGCCTCGGGAAAAAAATGAACAATGCCGTTTTCAGGACTACAGTTGAGCCTAGAAATAATCATATAAGGTTAAGTAACTCAAAAGGGTACGACAAATATCCTATGATAACATTTATACATGTTATCCTAAGATAGCTACCAATGAACATATTTCCACAGAAAAAGACACTCACAGACTTATGAAATAAACTAATGGTTAGACAAAATGAAAGGTGGGAGGATGGGTAAACTAGGACTATGGGGTTAACATACATATACTAATGTATGTTAAGTGTATAAAAACATATAACAGATAAACTGTATGAATTATATAATCACCAATACCTTTAAAATATACATTCTGTAATCACATACATGGTAACAGAATCCGAAGATGAACAGACATATGTAGGAATCATTGAGCAGTTTCTGTACAGCCAGACAATCAAAACACTCTAATCAAATTTACTCAGATAAGAAATAGAAATTAAATTTAAAAAACAAACCTAAGTAAGGAGACATAAACTTCTGGGGGCTTGTCCCAGCACATTCCACTCTAATTTACAACCTCGGAACACTACCTCCAGGAAGATTCTGTTGCCCTAGTAACAAGAGATGAGAACGTAATAATGCTGCCGCCTTGTGGCTCTTTCCCACAACAGCAGCTTTAAACCCAGTGCTAATGGTTGCTTAATAGTCACATGGACTGCAGGGCTCTAAATGACACCTGCCCTGAAAAATGCCCTGGGGTAGGGAATAGGCAATAATATTCAACACATGAGAAATTTTTCAAGAAGTCAATAAGAGGAGGGAAGTTGTACTCACTCTTTAAAAAAAAAGGAAAAGAAAAAAAAGGACATGCCTAAAGCTCAGTAGAATGAATTATTAGACACATGCAAATTCAAATTCAAAAAGGTTTCAGCTCACACCAGTCGTTTCCATCAGCAAAATGTCTACAAACTATAAATGCTGAAGGGGTTTTAGAGAACTGTGTACCTTCTAGCTGCTGGTGGGATGTAAAGTGGTAACAGCACTAACACAAACTGAATGGAGCTGCTTGAAAAGATAAAAATTGAGCTACCATATGATGCGGCAGGTCACCTTTTGGGCCTATAACCTAAGACCACCTGAATCGGAAAGACACAGGCAGGCAAATGAGCACTGCAGCAATATTGAAATAGCCAAGACATGGAAGCAGAAAAAAGGTTCATAAACAGATGAATGGACAAAGAAGAAGTGGTATACGTACCAAATAGAATAGTAGCCTCGGGAAAAAAATGAACAATGCCGTTTTCAGGACTACAGTTGAGCCTAGAAATAATCATATAAGGTTAAGTAACTCAAAAGGGTACGACAAATATCCTATGATAACATTTATACATGTTATCCTAAGATAGCTACCAATGAACATATTTCCACAGAAAAAGACACTCACAGACTTATGAAATAAACTAATGGTTAGACAAAATGAAAGGTGGGAGGATGGGTAAACTAGGACTATGGGGTTAACATACATATACTAATGTATGTTAAGTGTATAAAAACATATAACAGATAAACTGTATGAATTATATAATCACCAATACCTTTAAAATATACATTCTGTAATCACATACATGGTAACAGAATCCGAAGATGAACAGACATATGTAGGAATCATTGAGCAGTTTCTGTACAGCCAGACAATCAAAACACTCTAATCAAATTTACTCAGATAAGAAATAGAAATTAAATTTAAAAAACAAACCTAAGTAAGGAGACATAAACTTCTGGGGGCTTGTCCCAGCACATTCCACTCTAATTTACAACCTCGGAACACTACCTCCAGGAAGATTCTGTTGCCCTAGTAACAAGAGATGAGAACGTAATAATGCTGCCGCCTTGTGGCTCTTTCCCACAACAGCAGCTATAAACCCAGTGCTAATGGTTGCTTAATAGTCACATGGACTGCAGGGCTCTAAACGACACCTGCCCTGAAAAATGCCCTGGGGTAGGGAATAGGCAAGAATATTCAACACATGAGAAATTTTTCAAGAAGTCAATAAGAGGAGGGAAGTTGTACTCACTCTTTAAAGAAAAAGGAAAAGAAAAAAAAGGACATGCCTAAAGCTCAGTAGAATGAATTATTAGACACATGCAAATTCAAATTCAAAAAGGTTTCAGCTCACACCAGTCGTTTCCATCAGCAAAATGTCTACAAAGTATAAATGCTGAAGGGGTTTTAGAGAACGGTGTACCTTCTAGCTGCTGGTGGGATGTAAAGTGGTAACAGCACTAACACAAACTGAATGGAGCTGCTTGAAAAGATAAAAATTGAGCTACCATATGATGCGGCAGGTCACCTTTTGGGCCTATAACCTAAGACCACCTGAATCGGAAAGACACAGGCAGGCAAATGAGCACTGCAGCAATATTGAAATACCCAAGACATGGAAGCAGAAAAAAGGTTCATAAACAGATGAATGGACAAAGAAGAAGTGGTATACGTACCAAATAGAATAGTAGCCTCGGGAAAAAAATGAACAATGCCGTTTTCAGGACTACAGTTGAGCCTAGAAATAATCATATAACGTTAAGTAACTCAAAAGGGTACGACAAATATCCTATGATAACATTTATACATGTTATCCTGAGATTGCTACCAATGAACATATTTCCACAGAAAAAGACACTCACAGACTTATCAAATAAACTAATGGTTAGCCAAAATGAAAGGTGGGAGGATGGGTAAATTAGGACTATGGGGTTAACATACATATACTAATGTATGTTAAGTGTATAAAAACATATAACAGATAAACTGTATGAATTATATAATCACCAATACCTTTAAAATATACATTTTGTAATCACATACATGGTAACAGGACCCGAAGATGAACAGACATATGTATGAATCATTGAGCAGATTCTGTACAGCCAGGCAATCAAAACACTCTAATCAAAATTACTCTGATAAGAAATAGAAATTAAATTTAAAAAACCAACATAAGTAAGGAGACATAAACTTCTGGGGGCTCGTCCCAGCACATTCCACTCTAATTTACAACCACGGAACACTACCTCCAGGAAGATTCTGTTGCCCTAGTAACAAGAGATGAGAACGTAATAATGCTGCCGCCTTGTGGCTGTTTCCCACAACAGCAGCATTAAACCCAGTGCTAATGGTTGCTTAATAGTCACAAGGACTGCAGGGCTCTAAATGACACCTGCCCTGATAAATGCCCTGGGGTAGGGAATACGCAAGAAAATTCAACACATGAGAAATTTTTCAAGAAGTCAATAAGAGGAGGGAAGTTGTACTCACTCTTTAAAAAAAAGGAAAAGAAAAAAAAGGACATGCCTAAAGCTCAGTATCAGGAATTATTAGACACATGCAAATTCAAATTCAACAAGGTTTCAGCTCACACCAGTCATTTCCATCAGCAAAATGTCTATAAACTATAAATGCTGAAGGGGTTTTAGAGAACTGTGTACCTTCTAGCTGCTGGTGGGATGTAAAGTGGTAACAGCACTAACGCAAACTGAATGGACCTGCTTGAAAAGGTAAAAATGGAGCTACCATATGATGCGGCAGGGCACCTCTTGGGCTTATAACCTAAGACTACCAGAATCGGAAAGACACAGGCAGTCAAATGTGCACTGCAGCAATATTGAAATAGCAAAGACATGGAAGCAAAAAAAATGTCCATAAACAGATGAATGGACAGAGAAGAAGTGGTATATGGACAGAATGGAATAGTAGCCTCGTGGAAAAAATGAACAATGCCGTTTTCAGGACTACAGTAGAGCCTAGAAATAATCATATAAGGTAAAGTAAGTCAAAAGGGTATGACAATTATCCTATGATATCATTTATACATGTTATCCTAACATTGCTACCAATGAACATATTTCCACAGAAAAAGACACTCACAGACTTATGAAATAAACTAATTGTTAGCCAAAATGAAAGGTGGGAGGACGGGTAAATTAGGACTATGGGGTTAACATACATATACTAATGTATGTTAACTGTATAAAAACATATAACAGATAAACTGTATGAATTATATAATCACCAATACCTTTAAAATATACATTCTGTAATCACATACATGGTAACAGAACCCGAAGATGAACAGACATATGTAGGAATCATTGAGCAGTTTCTGTACAGCCAGACAATCAAAACACTCTAATCAAATTTACTCCGATAAGAAATAGAAATTAAATTTAAAAAACAAACCTAAGTAAGGAGACATAAACTTCTGGGGGCTTGTCCCAGCACATTCCACTCTAATTTACAACCTCGGAACACTACCTCCAGGAAGATTCTGTTGCCCTAGTAACAAGAGATGAGAACGTAATAATGCTGCCGCCTTGTGGCTCTTTCCCACAACAGCAGCTTTAAACCCAGTGCTAATGGTTGCTTAATAGTCACATGGACTGCAGGGCTCTAAATGACACCTGCCCTGAAAAATGCCCTGGGGTAAGGAATAGGCAAGAATATTCAACACATGAGAAATTTTTCAAGAAATCAATAAGAGGAGGGAAGTTGTACTCACTCTTTAAAAAAAAAGGAAAAGAAAAAAAGGACATGCCTAAAGCTCAGTAGAATGAATTATTAGACACATGCAAATTCAAATGGAAAAAGGTTTCAGCTCACACCAATCGTTTCCATCAGCAAAATGTCTACAAAGTATAAATGCTGAAGGGGTTTTAGAGAACGGTGTACCTTCTAGCTGCTGGTGGGATGTAAAGTGGTAACAGCACTAACACAAACTGAATGGAGCTGCTTGAAAAGATAAAAATTGAGCTACCATATGATGCGGCAGGTCACCTTTTGGGCCTATAACCTAAGACCACCTGAATCGGAAAGACACAGGCAGGCAAATGAGCCCTGCAGCAATATTGAAATAGCCAAGACATGGAAGCAGAAAAAAGGTTCATAAACAGATGAATGGACAAAGAAGAAGTGGTATACGTACCAAATAGAATAGTAGCCTCGGGAAAAAAATGAACAATGCCGTTTTCAGGACTACAGTTGAGCCTAGAAATAACCATATAACGTTAAGTAACTCAAAAGGGTACGACAAATATCCTATGATAACATTTATACATGTTATCCTAAGATTGCTACCAATGAACATATTTCCACAGAAAAAGACACTCACAGACTTATCAAATAAACTAATGGTTAGCCAAAATGAAAGGTGGGAGGATGGGTTAACTAGGACTATGGGGTTAACATACATATACTAATGTATGTTAAGTGTATAAAAACATATAACAGATAAACTGTATGAATTATATAATCACCAATACCTTTAAAATATACATTTTGTAATCACATACATGGTAACAGGACCCGAGGGTGAACAGACATATGTATGAATCATTGAGCAGATTCTGTACAGCCAGGCAATCAAAACACTAAAATCAAATTTACTCCGATAAGAAATAGAAATTAAATTTAAAAAACAAACATAAGTAAGGAGACATAAACTTCTGGAGGCTTGTCCCAGCACATTCCACTCTAATTTACAACCTCGGAACACTACCTCCAGGAAGACTCTGTTGCCATAGTAACAAGAGTTGAGAACGTAATAATGCTGCCGCCTTGTGGCTGTTTCCCACAACAGCAGCTTTAAACCCAGTGCTAATGGTTGCTTAATAGTCAAAACGACTGCAGGGGTCTAAATGACACCTGCCCTCAAAAAATGCCCTGGGGTAGGGAATACGCAAGAAAATTCAACACATGAGAAATTTTTCAAAAAGTGAATATGAAGAGGGAAGTTGTACTCACACTTTAACAAAAAAAGGAAAAGAAGAAAAAGGATATGCCTAAAGATCAGTATAAGGAATTATTCGCCACATGCGTATCCAACCTCCAAAAAGGTTTCAGCTCACACCAGTCAAATGGCTATCAGCAAAAAGTCTACAAACTATAAATGCTGAAGGAGTTTTAGAGAAATGTATACCTTCTATCTGCTGCTGGGATGTAAAGTGGTAACAGCACTAACGCAAACTGAATGGAGCTGCTTTAAAAGGTAAAAATTGAGCTACCATATGATGCAGCAGGTCACCCTTTGGGCCTATAACCTAAGACCACCTGAATCGGAAAGACACAGGCAGGCAAATGAGCACTGCAGCAATATTGAAATAGCCAAGACATGGAAGCAGAAAAAAGGTTCATAAACAGATGAATGGACAAAGAAGAAGTAGTATACGTACCAAATAGAATAGTAGCCTGGGGAAAAAAATGAACAACGCCGTTTTCAGGACTACAGTTGAGCCTAGAAATAATCATATAAGCTTAAGTAACTCAAAAGGGTACGACAAATATCCTATGATAACATTTATACATGTTATCCTAAGATTGCTACCAATGAACATATTTCCACAGAAAAAGACACTCACAGACTTATGAAATAAACTAATGGTTAGCCAAAATGAAAGGTGGGAGGATGGGTTAACTAGGACTATGGGGTTAACATACATATACTAATGTATGTTAAGTGTATAAAAACATATAACAGATAAACTGTATGAATTATATAATCACCAATACCTTTAAAATATACATTTTGTAATCACATACATGGTAACAGGACCCGAAGATGAACAGACATATGTATGAATCATTGAGCAGATCCTGTACAGCCAGGCAATCAAAACACTCTAATCAAATTTACGCTGATAAGAAATAGAAATGAAATTTAAAAAACAAACATAAGTAAGGAGACATAAACTTCTGGGGGCTTGTCCCAGCACATTCCACTCTAATTTACAACCTCAGAACACTACCTCCAGGAAGATTCTGTTGCCCTAGTAACAAGAGTTGAGAACGTAATAATGCTGCCGCCTTGTGGCTGTTTCCCACAACAGCAGCTTTAAACCCAGTGCTAATGGTTGCTTAATAGTCACAACGACTGCAGGGGTCTAAATGACACCTGCCCTCAAAAAGTGCCCTTGGGTAGGGAATAGGCAAGAAAATTCAACACATGAGAAATTTTTCAAAAAGTGAATATGAAGAGGGAAGTTGTACTCACACTTTAACAAAAAAAGGAAAAGAAGAAAAAGGATATGCCTAAAGATCAGTATAAGGAATTATTCGCCACATGCGTATCCAACCTCCATAAAGGTTTCAGCTCACAACAGTCAAATGGCCATCAGCAAAAAGTCTACAAACTATAAATGCTGAAGGGGTTTTAGAGAAATGGGTACCTTCTATCTGCTGCTGGGATGTAAAGTGGTAACAGCACTAACGCAAACTGAATGGAGCCGCTTGAAAAGGTAGAAATTGAGCTACCATATGATGCGGCAGGGCACCTCTCGGGCTTATAACCTAAGACCACCAGAATCGGAAAGACGCAGGCAGTCAAATGTGCACTGCAGCAATACTGAAATAGCCAAGACATGGAAGCAAAAAAAGGTCCATAAACAGATGAATGGACAGAGAAGAAGTGGTATATGGACAGAATGGAATAGTAGCCTCGGGGAAAAAATGAACAATGCCGTTTTCAGGACTACAGTAGAGCCTAGAAATAATAATATAAGGTTAAGTAAGTCAAAAGGGTATGACAAATATCCTATGATATCATTTATACATGTTATCCTAAGATTGCTACCAATGAACATATTTCCACAGAAAAAGACACTCACAGACTTATGAAATAAACTAATGGTTAGCCAAAATGAAAGGGGGGAGGATGGGTAAATTAGGACTATGGGATTAACATAAATATACTAATGTATGTTACATGCATATAAACATATAACAGATAAACTATATGAATTATATAATCACCAATACCTGTAAAATATACATTCTGTATTCACATACATGGTAACAGAATCCGAAGATGAACAGACATATGTAGGAATCATTGAGCAGATTCTGTACAGCCAGACAATCAAAAAACTCTAATCAAATTTACTCCAAAAAGAAATAGAATTAAATTTAATAAACAAACATAAGTAAGGAGACATAAACTTCTGGGGGCTCGTCCCAGCACATTCCACTCTAATTTACAACCACGGAACACTACTTCCAGGAAGATTCTGTTGCCCTAGTAACAAGAGATGAGAACGTAATAATGCTGCCGCCTTGTGGCTGTTTCCCACAACAGCAACATTAAACCCAGTGCTAATGGTTGCTTAATAGTCACAAGGACTGCAGGGCTCTAAATGACACCTGCCCTGAAAAATGCCCTGGGGTAGGGAATAGGCAAGAAAATTCAACACATGAGAAATTTTTCAAGAAGTCAATAAGAGGAGGGAAGTTGTACTCACTCTTTAAAAAAAAAGGAAAAGAAAAAAAAGGACATGCCTAAAGCTCAGTATAAGGAATTATTAGACACATGCAAATTCAAATTCAAAAAGGTTTCAGCTCACACCAGTCATTTCCATCAGCAAAATGTCTATAAACTATAAATGCTGAAGGGGTTTTAGAGAACTGTGTACCTTCTAGCTGCTGGTGGGATGTAAAGTGGTAACAGCACTAACGCAAACTGAATGGAGCTGCTTGAAAAGGTCAAAATTGAGCTACCATATGATGCGGCAGGGCACCTCTTGGGCTTATAACCTAAGACTACCAGAATCGGAAAGACACAGGCAGTCAAATGTGCACTGCAGCAATATTGAAATAGCAAAGACATGGAAGCAAAAAAAATGTCCATAAACAGATGAATGGACAGAGAAGAAGTGGTATATGGACAGAATGGAATAGTAGCCTCGGGGAAAAAATGAACAATGCCGTTTTCAGGACTACAGTAGAGCCTAGAAATAATCATATAAGGTTAAGTAAGTCAAAAGGGTATGACAATTATCCTATGATATCATTTATACATGTTATCCTAAGATTGCTACCAATGAACATATTTCCACAGAAAAAGACACTCACAGAGTTATGAAATAAACTAATTGTTAGCCAAAATGAAAGGTGGGAGGACGGGTAAATTAGGACTATGGGGTTAACATACATATACTAATGTATGTTAAGTGTATAAAAACATATAACAGATAAACTGTATGAATTATATAATCACCAATACCTTTAAAATATACATTCTGTAATCACATACATGGTAACAGAATCCGAAGATGAACAGACATATGTAGGAATCATTGAGCAGTTTCTGTACAGCCAGACAATCAAAACACTCTAATCAAATTTACTCCGATAAGAAATAGAAATTAAATTTAAAAAACAAACCTAAGTAAGGAGACATAAACTTCTGGGGGCTTGTCCCAGCACATTCCACTCTAATTTACAACCTCGGAACACTACCTCCAGGAAGATTCTGTTGCCCTAGTAACAAGAGATGAGAACGTAATAATGCTGCCGCCTTGTGGCTCTTTCCCACAACAGCAGCTTTAAACCCAGTGCTAATGGTTGCTTAATAATCACATGGACTGCAGGGCTCTAAATGACACCTGCCCTGAAAAATGCCCTGGGGTAAGGAATAGGCAAGAATATTCAACACATGAGAAATTTTTCAAGAAATCAATAAGAGGAGGGAAGTTGTACTCACTCTTTAAAAAAAAAGGAAAAGAAAAAAAAGGACATGCCTAAACCTCAGTAGAATGAATTATTAGACACATGCAAATTCAAATGGAAAAAGGTTTCAGCTCACACCAATCGTTTCCATCAGCAAAATGTCTACAAACTATAAATGCTGAAGGGGTTTTAGAGAACTGTGTACCTTCTAGCTGCTGGTGGGATGTAAAGTGGTAACAGCACTAACACAAACTGAATGGAGCTGCTTGAAAAGATAAAAATTGAGCTACCATATGATGCGGCAGGTCACCTTTTGGGCCTATAACCTAAGACCACCTGAATCGGAAAGACACAGGCAGGCAAATGAGCACTGCAGCAATATTGAAATAGCCAAGACATGGAAGCAGAAAAAAGGTTCATAAACAGATGAATGGACAAAGAAGAAGTGGTATACGTACCAAATAGAATAGTAGCCTCGGGAAAAAAATGAACAATGCCGTTTTCAGGACTACAGTTGAGCCTAGAAATAATCATATAACGTTAAGTAACTCAAAAGGGTACGACAAATATCCTATGATAACATTTATACATGTTATCCTAAGATTGCTACCAATGAACATATTTCCACAGAAAAAGACACTCACAGACTTATCAAATAAACTAATGGTTAGCCAAAATGAAAGGTGGGAGGATGGGTTAACTAGGACTATGGGGTTAACATACATATACTAATGTATGTTAAGTGTATAAAAACATATAACAGATAAACTGTATGAATTATATAATCACCAATACCTTTAAAATATACATTTTGTAATCACATACATGGTAACAGGACCCGAGGATGAACAGACATATGTATGAATCATTGAGCAGATTCTGTACAGCCAGGCAATCAAAACACTAAAATCAAATTTACTCCGATAAGAAATAGAAATTAAATTTAAAAAACAAACATAAGTAAGGAGACATAAACTTCTGGAGGCTTGTCCCAGCACATTCCACTCTAATTTACAACCTCGGAACACTACCTCCAGGAAGACTCTGTTGCCATAGTAACAAGAGTTGAGAACATAATAATGCTGCCGCCTTGTGGCTGTTTCCCACAACAGCAGCTTTAAACCCAGTGCTAATGGTTGCTTAATAGTCAAAACGACTGCAGGGGTCTAAATGACACCTGCCCTCAAAAAATGCCCTGGGGTAGGGAATACGCAAGAAAATTCAACACATGAGAAATTTTTCAAAAAGTGAATATGAAGAGGGAAGTTGTACTCACACTTTAACAAAAAAAGGAAAAGAAGAAAAAGGATATGCCTAAAGATCAGTATAAGGAATTATTCGCCGCATGCGTATCCAACCTCCAAAAAGGTTTCAGCTCACACCAGTCAAATGGACATCAGCAAAAATTCTACAAACTATAAATGCTGAAGGGGTTTTAGAGAAATGTATACCTTCTATCTGCTGCTGGGATGTAAAGTGGTAACAGCACTAACGCAAACTGAATGGAGCTGCTTGAAAAGGTAAAAATTGGGCTACCATATGATGCGGCAGGTCACCTTTTGGGCCTATAACCTAAGACCACCTGAATCGGAAAGACACAGGCAGGCAAATGAGCACTGCACAATATTGAAATAGCCAAGACATGGAAGCAGAAAAAAGGTTCATAAACAGATGAATGGACAAAGAAGAAGTGGTATACGTACCAAATAGAATAGTAGCCTCGGGAAAAAAATGAACAATGCCGTTTTCAGGACTACAGTTGAGCCTAGAAATAATCATATAAGGTTAAGTAACTCAAAAGGGTACGACAAATATCCTATGATAACATTTATACATGTTATCCTAAGATAGCTACCAATGAACATATTTCCACAGAAAAAGACACTCACAGACTTATGAAATAAACTAATGGTTAGACAAAATGAAAGGTGGGAGGATGGGTAAACTAGGACTATGGGGTTAACATACATATACTAATGTATGTTAAGTGTATAAAAACATATAACAGATAAACTGTATGAATTATATAATCACCAATACCTTTAAAATATACATTCTGTAATCACATTCATGGTAACAGAATGCGAAGATGAACAGACATATGTAGGAATCATTGAGCAGATTCTGTACAGCCAGACAATCAAAACACTCTAATCAAATTTACTCAGATAAGAAATAGAAATTAAATTTAAAAAACAAACCTAAGTAAGGAGACATAAACTTCTGGGGGCTTGTCCCAGCACATTCCACTCTAATTTACAACCTCGGAACACTACCTCCAGGAAGATTCTGTTGCCCTAGTAACAAGAGATGAGAACGTAATAATGCTGCCGCCTTGTGGCTCTTTCCCACAACAGCAGCTTTAAACCCAGTGCTAATGGTTGCTTAATAGTCACATGGACTGCAGGGCTCTAAATGACACCTGCCCTGAAAAATGCCCTGGGGTAGGGAATAGGCAATAATATTCAACACATGAGAAATTTTTCAAGAAGTCAATAAGAGGAGGGAAGTTTTACTCACTCTTTAAAAAAAAAGGAAAAGAAAAAAAAGGACATGCCTAAAGCTCAGTAGAATGAATTATTAGACACATGCAAATTCAAATTCAAAAAGGTTTCAGCTCACACCAGTCGTTTCCATCAGCAAAATGTCTACAAACTATAAATGCTGAAGGGGTTTTAGAGAACTGTGTACCTTCTAGCTGCTGGTGGGATGTAAAGTGGTAACAGCACTAACGCAAACTGAATGGAGCTGCTTGAAAAGGTCAAAATTGAGCTACCATATGATGCGGCAGGGCACCTCTTGGGCTTATAACCTAAGACTACCAGAATTGGAAAGACACAGGCAGTCAAATGTGCACTGCAGCAATATTGAAATAGCAAAGACATGGAAGCAAAAAAAATGTCCATAAACAGATGAATGGACAGAGAAGAAGTGGTATATGGACAGAATGGAATAGTAGCCTCGGGGAAAAAATGAACAATGCCGTTTTCAGGACTACAGTAGAGCCTAGAAATAATCATATAAGGTTAAGTAAGTCAAAAGGGTATGACAATTATCCTATGATATCATTTATACATGTTATCCTAAGATTGCTACCAATGAACATATTTCCACAGAAAAAGACACTCACAGACTTATGAAATAAACTAATTGTTAGCCAAAATGAAAGGTGGGAGGACGGGTAAATTAGGACTATGGGGTTAACATACATATACTAATGTATGTTAAGTGTATAAAAACATATAACAGATAAACTGTATGAATTATATAATCACCAATACCTTTAAAATATACATTCTGTAATCACATACATGGTAACAGAATCCGAAGATGAACAGACATATGTAGGAATCATTGAGCACTTTCTGTACAGCCAGACAATCAAAACACTCTAATCAAATTTACTCCGATAAGAAATAGAAATTAAATTTAAAAAACAAACCTAAGTAAGGAGACATAAATTTCTTGGGGCTTGTCCCAGCACATTCCACTCTAATTTACAACCTCGGAACACTACCTCCAGGAAGATTCTGTTGCCCTAGTAACAAGAGATGAGAACGTAATAATGCTGCCGCCTTGTGGCTCTTTCCCACAACAGCAGCTTTAAACCCAGTGCTAATGGTTGCTTAATAATCACATGGACTGCAGGGCTCTAAATGACACCTGCCCTGAAAAATGCCCTGGGGTAAGGAATAGGCAAGAATATTCAACACATGAGAAATTTTTCAAGAAATCAATAAGAGGAGGGAAGTTGTACTCACTCTTTAAAAAAAAAGGAAAAGAAAAAAAAGGACATGCCTAAAGGTCAGTAGAATGAATTATTAGACACATGCAAATTCAAATTCAAAAAGGTTTCAGCTCACACCAGTCGTTTCCATCAGCAAAATGTCTACAAACTATAAATGCTGAAGGGGTTTTAGAGAACTGTGTACCTTCTAGCTGCTGGTGGGATGTAAAGTGGTAACAGCACTAACACAAACTGAATGGAGCTGCTTGAAAAGATAAAAATTGAGCTACCATATGATGCGGCAGGTCACCTTTTGGGCCTATAACCTAAGACCACCTGAATCGGAAAGACACAGGCAGGCAAATGAGCACTGCAGCAATATTGAAATAGCCAAGACATGGAAGCAGAAAAAAGGTTCATGAACAGATGAATGGACAAAGAAGAAGTGGTATACGTACCAAATAGAATACTAGCTTCGGGAAAAAAATGAACAATGCCGTTTTCAGGACTACAGTTGAGCCTAGAAATAATCATATAACGTTAAGTAACTCAAAAGGGTACGACAAAATCCTATGAAAACATTTATACATGTTATCCTAAGATTGCTACCAATGAACATATTTCCACAGAAAAAGACACTCACAGACTTATGAAATAAACTAATGGTTAGCAAAATGAAAGGTGGGAGGATGGGTAAATTAGGACTATGGGGTTAACATACATATACTAATGTATGTTAAGTGTATAAAAACATATAACAGATAAACTGTATGAATTATATAATCACCAATACCTTTAAAATATACATTTTGTAATCACATACATGGTAACAGGACCCGAGGATGAACAGACATATGTATGAATCATTGAGCAGATTCTGTACAGCCAGGCAATCAAAACACTAAAATCAAATTTACTACGATAAGAAATAGAAATTAAATTTAAAAAACAAACCTAAGTAAGGAGACATAAACTTCTGGGGGCTTGTCCCAGCACATTCCACTCTAATTTACAACCTCAGAACACTACCTCCAGGAAGATTCTGTTGCCCTAGTAACAAGAGTTGAGAACGTAATAATGCTGCCGCCTTGTGGCTGTTTCCCACAACAGCAGCTTTAAACCCAGTGCTAATGGTTGCTTAATAGTCACAACGACTGCAGGGGTCTAAATGACACCTACCCTCAAAAAGTGCCCTTGGGTAGGGAATAGGCAAGAAAATTCAACACATGAGAAATTTTTCAAAAAGTGAATATGAAGAGGGAAGTTGTACTCACACTTTAACAAAAAAAGGAAAAGAAGAAAAAGGATATGCCTAAAGATCAGTATAAGGAATTATTCGCCACATGCGTATCCAACCTCCATAAAGGTTTCAGCTCACAACAGTCAAATGGCCATCAGCAAAAAGTCTACAAACTATAAATGCTGAAGGGGTTTTAGAGAAATGGGTACCTTCTATTTGCTGCTGGGATGTAAAGTGGTAACAGCACTAACGCAAACTGAATGGAGCCGCTTGAAAAGGTAGAAATTGAGCTACGATATGATGCGGCAGGGCACCTCTCGGGCTTATAACCTAAGACCACCAGAATCGGAAAGACACAGGCAGTCAAATGTGCACTGCAGCAATACTGAAATAGCCAAGACATGGAAGCAAAAAAAGGTCCATAAACAGATGAATGGACAGAGAAGAAGTGGTATATGGACAGAATGGAATAGTAGCCTCGGGGAAAAAATGAACAATGCCGTTTTCAGGACTACAGGAGAGCCTAGAAATAATAATATAAGGTTAAGTAAGTCAAAAGGGTATGACAAATATCCTATGATATCATTTATACATGTTATCCTAAGATTGCTACCAATGAACATATTTCCACAGAAAAAGACACTCACAGACTTATGAAATAAACTAATGGTTAGCCAAAATGAAAGGGGGGAGGATGGGTAAATTAGGACTATGGGATTAACATAAATATACTAATGTATGTTACATGCATATAAACATATAACAGATAAACTATATGAATTATATAATCACCAATACCTTTAAAATATACATTCTGTATTCACATACATGGTAACAGAATCCGAAGATGAACAGACATATGTAGGAATCATTGAGCAGATTCTGTACAGCCAGACAATCAAAAGACTCTAATCAAATTTACTCCAAAAAGAAATAGAATTAAATTTAAAAAACAAACATAAGTAAGGAGACATAAACTTCTGGGGGCTCGTCCCAGCACATTCCACTCTAATTTACAACCACGGAACACTACCTCCAGGAAGATTCTGTTGCCCTAGTAACAAGAGATGAGAACGTAATAATGCTGCTGCCTTGTGGCTGTTTCCCACAACAGCAGCATTAAACCCAGTGCTAATGGTTGCTTAATAGTCACAAGGACTGCAGGGCTCTAAATGACACCTGCCCTGCAAAATGCCCTGGGGTAGGGAAAAGGCAAGAAAATTCAACACATGAGAAATTTTTCAAGAAGTCAATAAGAGGAGGGAAGTTGTACTCACTCTTTAAAAAAAAGGAAAAGAAAAAAAAGGACATGCCTAAAGCTCAGTATAAGGAATTATTAGACACATGCAAATTCAAATTCAACAAGGTTTCAGCTCACACTAGTCATTTCCATCAGCAAAATGTCTATAAACTATAAATGCTGAAGGGGTTTTAGAGAACTGTGTACCTTCTAGCTGCTGGTGGGATGTAAAGTGGTAACAGCACTAACGCAAACTGAATGGAGCTTCTTGAAAAGGTAAAAATTGAGCTACCATATGATGCAGCAGGTCACCCTTTGGGCCTATAACCTAAGACCACCTGAATCGGAAAGACACAGGCAGGCAAATGAGCACTGCAGCAATATTGAAATAGCCAAGACACGGAAGCAAAAAAAAGGTTCATAAACAGATGAATGGACAAAGAAGAAGTAGTATACGTACCAAATAGAATAGTAGCCTGGGGAAAGAAATGAACAACGCCGTTTTCAGGACTACAGTTGAGCATAGAAATAATCATATAAGGTTAACTAACTCAAAAGGGTACGACAAAGATCCTATGATAATATTTATACATGTTATCCTAAGATTGCTACCAATGAACATATTTCCACAGAAAAAGACACTCACAGACTTATGAAATAAACTAATGGTTAGCAAAATGAAAGGTGGGAGGATGGGTAAATTAGGACTATGGGGTTAACATACATATACTAATGTATGTTAAGTGTATAAAAACATATAACAGATAAACTGTATGAATTATATAATCACCATTACCTTTAAAATATACATTTTGTAATCACATACATGGTAACAGGACCCGAAGATGAACAGACATATGTATGAATCATTGAGCAGATCCTGTACAGCCAGGCAATCAAAACACTCTAATCAAATTTACGCTGATAAGAAATAGAAATGAAATTTAAAAAACAAACATAAGTAAGGAGACATAAACTTCTGGGGGCTTGTCCCAGCACATTCCACTCTAATTTACAACCTCAGAACACTACCTCCAGGAAGATTCTGTTGCCATAGTAACAAGAGTTGAGAACGTAATAATGCTGCCGCCTTGTGGCTGTTTCCCACAACAGCAGCTTTAAACCCAGTGCTAATGGTTGCTTAAGAGTCACAACGACTGCAGGGGTCTAAATGACACCTGCCCTCAAAAAGTGCCCTTGGGTAGGGAATAGGCAAGAAAATTCAACACATGAGAAATTTTTCAAAAAGTGAATATGAAGAGGGAAGTTGTACTCACACTTTAACAAAAAAAGGAAAAGAAAAAGGATATGCCTAAAGATCAGTATAAGGAATTATTCGCCACATGCGTATCCAACCTCCATAAAGGTTTCAGCTCACAACAGTCAAATGGCCATCAGCAAAAAGTCTACAAACTATAAATGCTGAAGGGGTTTTAGAGAAATGTGTACCTTCTATCTGCTGCTGGGATGTAAAGTGGTAACAGCACTAACGCAAACTGAATGGAGCCGCTTGAAAAGGTAGAAATTGAGCTACCATATGATGCGGCAGGGCACCTCTCGGGCTTATAACCTAAGACCACCAGAATCGGAAAGACACAGGCAGTCAAATGTGCACTGCAGCAGTACTGAAATAGCCAAGACATGGAAGCAAAAAAAGGTCCATAAACAGATGAATGGACAGAGAAGAAGTGGTATATGGACAGAATGCAATAGTAGCCTCGGGGAAAAAATGAACAATGCCGTTTTAAGGACTAGAGTTGAGCCTAGAAATAATCATATAAGGTTAAGTAAGTCAAAAGGGTATGACAAATATCCTATGATATCATTTATACATGTTATCCTAAGATTGCTACCAATGAACATATTTCCACAGAAAAAGACACTCACAGACTTATGAAATAAACTAATTGTTAGCCAAAATGAAAGGTGGGAGGATGGGTAAATTAGGACTATGGGGTTAACATACATATACTAATGTATGTTAAGTGTATAAAAACATATAACAGATAAACTGTATGAATTATATATAATCACCAATACCTTTAAAATATACATTCTGTAATAACATACATGGTAACAGAATCCGAAGATGAACAGACATATGTAGGAATCATTGAGCAGTTTCTGTACAGCCAGACAATCAAAACACTCTAATCAAATTTACTCCGATAAGAAATAGAAATTAAATTTAAAAAACAAACCTAAGTAAGGAGACATAAACTTCTGGGGGCTTGTCCCAGCACATTCCACTCTAATTTACAACCTCGGAACACTACCACCAGGAAGATTCTGTTGCCCTAGTAACAAGAGATGAGAACGTAATAATGCTGCCGCCTTGTGGCTCTTTCCCACAACAGCAGCTTTAAACCCAGTGCTAATGGTTGCTTAATAGTCACATGGACTGCAGGGCTCTAAATGACACCTGCCCTGAAAAATGCCCTGGGGTAGGGAATAGGCAAGAATATTCAACACATGAGAAATTTTTCAAGAAGTCAATAAGAGGAGGGAAGTTGTACTCACTCTTTAAAAAAAAAGGAAAAGAAAAAAAAGGACATGCCTAAAGCTCAGTAGAATGAATTATTAGACACATGCAAATTCAAATTCAAAAAGGTTTCAGCTCACACCAGTCGTTTCCATCAGCAAAATGTCTACAAACTATAAATGCTGAAGGGGTTTTAGAGAACTGTGTACCTTCTAGCTGCTGGTGGGATGTAAAGTGGTAACAGCACTAACGCAAACTGAATGGAGCTGCTTGAAAAGATAAAAATTGAGCTACCATATGATGCGGCAGGTCACCTTTTGGGCCTATAACCTAAGACCACCTGAATCGGAAAGACACAGGCAGGCAAATGTGCACTGCAGCTATATTGAAATAGCCAAGACGTGGAAGCAGAAAAAGGGTTCATAAACAGATGAATGGACAAAGAAGAAGTGGTATACGTACCAAATAGCATAGTAGCCTCGGGAAAAAAAATGAACAATGCCGTTTTCAGGACTACAGTTGAGCCTAGAAATAATCATATAAGGTTAAGTAACTCAAAAGGGTACGACAAATATCCTATGATAACATTTATACATGTTATCCTACGATTGCTACCAATGAACATATTTCCACAGAAAAACACACTCACAGACTTATGAAATAAACTAATGGTTAGCCAAAATGAAAGGTGGGAGGATGGGTAAATTAGGACTATGGGGTTAACATACATATACTAATGTATGTTAAGTGTATAAAAACATGTAACAGATAAACTGTATGAATTATATAATCACCAATACCTTTAAAATATACATTTTGTAATCACATACATGGTAAGAGGACCCGAAGATGAACAGACATATGTATGAATCACTGAGCAGATCCTGTACAGCCAGGCAATCAAAACACTCTAATCAAATTTACTCCGATAAGAAATAGAAATTAAATTTAAAAAAACAAACATAAGTAAGGAGACATAAACTTCTGGGGGCTTGTCCCAGCACATTCCACTCTAATTTACAACCTCGGAACACTACCTCCAGGAAGATTCTGTTGCCCTAGTAACAAGAGATGAGAACGTAATAATGCTGCTGCCTTGTGGCTCTTTCCCACAACAGCAGCTTTAAACCAAGTGCTAATGTTTGCTTAATAGTCACAAGGACTGCAGGGCTCTAAATGACACCTGCCCTTAAAAATGCCCTGGGGTAGGGAATAGGCAAGAAAATTCAACACATTAGAAATTTTTCAAGAAGTCAATAAGAGGAGGGAAGTTGTACTCACTCTTTAAAAAAAAAGGAAAAGAAAAAAAAGGACATTCCTAAACCTCAGTATAAGGAATTATTAGACACATGCAAATGCAAATTCAAAAAGGTTTCAGCTCACACCAGTCATTTCCATCAGCAAAATGTCTACAAACTATAAATGCTGAAGGAGTTTTAGAGAACTGTGTACCTTCTAGATCCTGGTTGGATGTAAAGTGGTAACAGCACTAACGCAAACTGAATTGAGCTGTTGAAAAGGTAAAAATTGAGCTACCATATGATGCGGCAGGTCACCTTTTGGGCCTATAACCTAAGACCACCTGAATCGGAAAGACACAGGCAGGCAAATGAGCACTGCAGCAATATTGAAATAGCCAAGACATGGAAGCAGAAAAAAGGTTCATAAACAGATGAATGGACAAAGAAGAAGTGGTATACGTACCAAATAGAATAGTAGCCTCGGGAAAAAAAAGAACAATGCCGTTTTCAGGACTACAGTTGAGCCTAGAAATAATCATATAAGGTTAAGTAACTCAAAAGGGTACGACAAATATCCTATGATAACATTTATACATGTTATCCTAAGATAGCTACCAATGAACATATTTCCACAGAAAAAGACACTCACAGACTTATGAAATAAACTAATGGTTAGACAAAATGAAAGGTGGGAGGATGGGTAAACTAGGGCTATGGGGTTAACATACATATACTAATGTATGTTAAGTGTATAAAAACATATAACAGATAAACTGTATGAATTATATAATCACCAATACCTTTAAAATATACATTCTGTAATCACATTCATGGTAACAGAATGCGAAGATGAACAGACATATGTAGGAATCATTGAGCAGATTCTGTACAGCCAGACAATCAAAACACTCTAATCAAATTTACTCAGATAAGAAATAGAAATTAAATTTAAAAAACAAACCTAAGTAAGGAGACATAAACTTCTGGGGGCTTGTCCCAGCACATTCCACTCTAATTTACAACCTCGGAACACTACCTCCAGGAAGATTCTGTTGCCCTAGTAACAAGAGATGAGAACGTAATAATGCTGCCGCCTTGTGGCTCTTTCCCAGAACAGCAGCTTTAAACCCAGTGCTAATGGTTGCTTAATAGTCACATGGACTGCAGGGCTCTAAATGACACCTGCCCTGAAAAATGCCCTGGGGTAGGGAATAGGCAATAATATTCAACACATGAGAAATTTTTTCAGAAGTCAATAAGAGGAGGGAAGTTGTACTCACTCTTTAAATAAAAAGGAAAAGAAAAAAAAGGACATGCCTAAAGGTCAGTAGAATGAATTATTAGACACATGCAAATTCAAATTCAAAAAGGTTTCAGCTCACACCAGTCGTTTCCATCAGCAAAATGTCTACAAACTATAAATGCTGAAGGGGTTTTAGAGAACTGTGTACCTTCTAGCTGCTGGTGGGATGTAAAGTGGTAACAGCACTAACACAAACTGAATGGAGCTGCTTGAAAAGATAAAAATTGAGCTACCATATGATGCGGCAGGTCACCTTTTGGGCCTATAACCTAAGACCACCTGAATCGGAAAGACACAGGCAGGCAAATGAGCACTGCAGCAATATTGAAATAGCCAAGACATGGAAGCAGAAAAAAGGTTCATGAACAGATGAATGGACAAAGAAGAAGTGGTATACGTACCAAATAGAATACTAGCTTCGGGAAAAAAATGAACAATGCCGTTTTCAGGACTACAGTTGAGCCTAGAAATAATCATATAACGTTAAGTAACTCAAAAGGGTACGACAAAATCCTATGAAAACATTTATACATGTTATCCTAAGATTGCTACCAATGAACATATTTCCACAGAAAAAGACACTCACAGACTTATGAAATAAACTAATGGTTAGCAAAATGAAAGGTGGGAGGATGGGTAAATTAGGACTATGGGGTTAACATACATATACTAATGTATGTTAAGTGTATAAAAACATATAACAGATAAACTGTATGAATTATATAATCACCAATACCTTTAAAATATACATTTTGTAATCACATACATGGTAACAGGACCCGAAGATGAACCGACATATGTATGAATCATTGAGGAGATCCTGTACAGCCAGGCAATCAAAACACTCTAATCAAATTTACGCTGATAAGAAATAGAAATGAAATTTAAAAAACAAACATAAGTAAGGAGACATAAACTTCTGGGGGCTTGTCCCAGCACATTCCACTCTAATTTACAACCTCAGAACACTACCTCCAGGAAGATTCTGTTGCCCTAGTAACAAGAGTTGAGAACGTAATAATGCTGCCGCCTTGTGGCTGTTTCCCACAACAGCAGCTTTAAACCCAGTGCTAATGGTTGCTTAATAGTCACAACGACTGCAGGGGTCTAAATGACACCTGCCCTCAAAAAGTGCCCTTGGGTAGGGAATAGGCAAGAAAATTCAACACATGAGAAATTTTTCAAAAAGTGAATATGAAGAGGGAAGTTGTACTCACACTTTAACAAAAAAAGGAAAAGAAGAAAAAGGATATGCCTAAAGATCAGTATAAGGAATTATTCGCCACATGCGTATCCAACCTCCATAAAGGTTTCAGCTCACAACAGTCAAATGGCCATCAGCAAAAAGTCTACAAACTATAAATGCTGAAGGGGTTTTAGAGAAATGTGTACCTTCTATCTGCTGCTGGGATGTAAAGTGGTAACAGCACTAACGCAAACTGAATGGAGCCGCTTGAAAAGGTAGAAATTGAGCTACCATATGATGCGGCAGGGCACCTCTCGGGCTTATAACCTAAGACCACCAGAATCGGAAAGACACAGGCAGTCAAATGTGCACTGCAGCAATACTGAAATAGCCAAGACATGGAAGCAAAAAAAGGTCCATAAACAGATGAATGGACAGAGAAGAAGTGGTATATGGACAGAATGGAATAGTAGCCTCGGGGAAAAAATGAACAATGCCGTTTTCAGGACTACAGTAGAGGCTAGAAATAATAATATAAGGTTAAGTAAGTCAAAAGGGTATGACAAATATCCTATGATATCATTTATACATGTTATCCTAAGATTGCTACCAATGAACATATTTCCACAGAAAAAGACACTCACAGACTTATGAAATAAACTAATGGTTAGCCAAAATGAAAGGGGGGAGGATGGGTAAATTAGGACTATGGGATTAACATAAATATACTAATGTATGTTACATGCATATAAACATATAACAGATAAACTATATGAATTATATAATCACCAATACCTTTAAAATATACATTCTGTATTCACATACATGGTAACAGAATCCGAAGATGAACAGACATATATAGGAATCATTGAGCAGATTCTGTACAGCCAGACAATCAAAAGACTCTAATCAAATTTACTCCATAAAGAAATAGAATTAAATTTAAAAAACAAACATAAGTAAGGAGACATAAACTTCTGGGGGCTCGTCCCAGCACATTCCACTCTAATTTACAACCACGGAACACTACCTCCAGGAAGATTCTGTTGCCCTAGTAACAAGAGATGAGAACGTAATAATGCTGCTGCCTTGTGGCTGTTTCCCACAACAGCAGCATTAAACCCAGTGCTAATGGTTGCTTAATAGTCACAAGGACTGCAGGGCTCTAAATGACACCTGCCCTGAAAAATGCCCTGGGGTAGGGAAAAGGCAAGAAAATTCAACACATGAGAAATTTTTCAAGAAGTCAATAAGAGGAGGGAAGTTGTACTCACTCTTTAAAAAAAAGGAAAAGAAAAAAAAGGACATGCCTAAAGCTCAGTATAAGGAATTATTAGACACATGCAAATTCAAATTCAACAAGGTTTCAGCTCACACCAGTCATTTCCATCAGCAAAATGTCTATAAACTATAAATGCTGAAGGGGTTTTAGAGAACTGTGTACCTTCTAGCTGCTGGTGAGATGTAAAGTGGTAACAGCACTAACGCAAACTGAATGGAGCTTCTTGAAAAGGTAAAAATTGAGCTACCATATGATGCAGCAGGTCACCCTTTGGGCCTATAACCTAAGACCACCTGAATCGGAAAGACACAGGCAGGCAAATGAGCACTGCAGCAATATTGAAATAGCCAAGACATGGAAGCAGAAAAAAGGTTCATAAACAGATGAATGGACAAAGAAGAAGTAGTATACGTACCAAATAGAATAGTAGCCTGGGGAAAAAAATGAACAACGCCGTTTTCAGGACTACAGTTGAGCCTAGAAATAATCATATAAGGTTAACTAACTCAAAAGGGTACGACAAAGATCCTATGATAATATTTATACATGCTATCCTAAGATTGCTACCAATGAACATATTTCCACAGAAAAAGACACTCACAGACTTATGAAATAAACTAATGGTTAGCAAAATGAAAGGTGGGAGGATGGGTAAATTAGGACTATGGGGTTAACATACATATACTAATGTATGTTAAGTGTATAAAAACATATAACAGATAAACTGTATGAATTATATAATCACCAATACCTTTAAAATATACATTTTGTAATCACATACATGGTAACAGGACCCGAAGATGAACAGACATATGTATGAATCATTGAGCAGATCCTGTACAGCCAGGCAATCAAAACACTCTAATCAAATTTACGCTGATAAGAAATAGAAATGAAATTTAAAAAACAAACATAAGTAAGGAGACATAAACTTCTGGGGGCTTGTCCCAGCACATTCCACTCTAATTTACAACCTCAGAACACTACCTCCAGGAAGATTCTGTTGCCCTAGTAACAAGAGTTGAGAACGTAATAATGCTGCCGCCTTGTGGCTGTTTCCCACAACAGCAGCTTTAAACCCAGTGCTAATGGTTGCTTAATAGTCACAACGACTGCAGGGGTCTAAATGACACCTGCCCTCAAAAAGTGCCCTTGGGTAGGGAATAGGCAAGAAAATTCAACACATGAGAAATTTTTCAAAAAGTGAATATGAAGAGGGAAGTTGTACTCACACTTTAACAAAAAAAGGAAAAGAAGAAAAAGGATATGCCTAAAGATCAGTATAAGGAATTATTCGCCACATGCGTATCCAACCTCCATAAAGGTTTCAGCTCACAACAGTCAAATGGCCATCAGCAAAAAGTCTACAAACTATAAATGCTGAAGGGGTTTTAGAGAAATGGGTACCTTCTATCTGCTGCTGGGATGTAAAGTGGTAACAGCACTAACGCAAACTGAATGGAGCCGCTTGAAAAGGTAGAAATTGAGCTACCATATGATGCGGCAGGGCACCTCTCGGGCTTATAACCTAAGACCACCAGAATCGGAAAGACGCAGGCAGTCAAATGTGCACTGCAGCAATACTGAAATAGCCAAGACATGGAAGCAAAAAAAGGTCCATAAACAGATGAATGGACAGAGAAGAAGTGGTATATGGACAGAATGGAATAGTAGCCTCGGGGAAAAAATGAACAATGCCGTTTTCAGGACTACAGGAGAGCCTAGAAATAATAATATAAGGTTAAGTAAGTCAAAAGGGTATGACAAATATCCTATGATATCATTTATACATGTTATCCTAAGATTGCTACCAATGAACATATTTCCACAGAAAAAGACACTCACAGACTTATGAAATAAACTAATGGTTAGTCAAAATGAAAGGGGGGAGGATGGGTAAATTAGGACTATGGGATTAACATAAATATACTAATGTATGTTACATGCATATAAACATATAACAGATAAACTATATGAATTATATAATCACCAATACCTTTAAAATATACATTCTGTATTCACATACATGGTAACAGAATCCGAAGATGAACAAACATATGTAGGAATCATTGAGCAGATTCTGTACAGCCAGACAATCAAAAGACTCTAATCAAATTTACTCCAAAAAGAAATAGAATTAAATTTAAAAAACAAACATAAGTAAGGAGACATAAACTTCTGGGGGCTCGTCCCAGCACATTCCACTCTAATTTACAACCTCGGAACACTACCTCCAGGAAGATTCTGTTGCCCTAGTAACAAGAGATGAGAACGTAATAATGCTGCTGCCTTGTGGCTGTTTCCCACAACAGCAGCATTAAACCCAGTGCTAATGGTTGCTTAATAGTCACAAGGACTGCAGGGCTCTAAATGACACCTGCCCTGAAAAATGCCCTGGGGTAGGGAAAAGGCAAGAAAATTCAACACATGAGAAATTTTTCAAGAAGTCAATAAGAGGAGGGAAGTTGTACTCACTCTTTAAAAAAAAGGAAAAGAAAAAAAAGGACATGCCTAAAGCTCAGTATAAGGAATTATTAGACACATGCAAATTCAAATTCAACAAGGTTTCAGCTCACACCAGTCATTTCCATCAGCAAAATGTCTATAAACTATAAATGCTGAAGGGGTTTTAGAGAACTGTGTACCTTCTAGCTGCTGGTGAGATGTAAAGTGGTAACAGCACTAACGCAAACTGAATGGAGCTTCTTGAAAAGGTAAAAATTGAGCTACCATATGATGCAGCAGGTCACCCTTTGGGCCTATAACCTAAGACCACCTGAATCAGAAAGACACAGGCAGGCAAATGAGCACTGCAGCAATATTGAAATAGCCAAGACATGGAAGCAGAAAAAAGGTTCATAAACAGATGAATGGACAAAGAAGAAGTAGTATACGTACCAAATAGAATAGTAGCCTGGGGAAAAAAATGAACAACGCCGTTTTCAGGACTACAGTTGAGCCTAGAAATAATCATATAAGGTTAACTAACTCAAAAGGGTACGACAAAGATCCTATGATAATATTTATACATGTTATCCTAAGATTGCTACCAATGAACATATTTCCACAGAAAAAGACACTCACAGACTTATGAAATAAACTAATGGTTAGCAAAATGAAAGGTGGGAGGATGGGTAAATTAGGACTATGGGGTTAACATACATATACTAATGTATGTTAAGTGTATAAAAACATATAACAGATAAACTGTATGAATTATATAATCACCAATACCTTTAAAATATACATTTTGTAATCACATACATGGTAACAGGACCCGAAGATGAACAGACATATGTATGAATCATTGAGCAGATCCTGTACAGCCAGGCAATCAAAACACTCTAATCAAATTTACGCTGATAAGAAATAGAAATGAAATTTAAAAAACAAACATAAGTAAGGAGACATAAACTTCTGGGGGCTTGTCCCAGCACATTCCACTCTAATTTACAACCTCAGAACACTACCTCCAGGAAGATTCTGTTGCCCTAGTAACAAGAGTTGAGAACGTAATAATGCTGCCGCCTTGTGGCTGTTTCCCACAACAGCAGCTTTAAACCCAGTGCTAATGGTTGCTTAATAGTCACAACGACTGCAGGGGTCTAAATGACACCTGCCCTCAAAAAGTGCCCTTGGGTAGGGAATAGGCAAGAAAATTCAACACATGAGAAATTTTTCAAAAAGTGAATATGAAGAGGGAAGTTGTACTCACACTTTAACAAAAAAAGGAAAAGAAGAAAAAGGATATGCCTAAAGATCAGTATAAGGAATTATTCGCCACATGCGTATCCAACCTCCATAAAGGTTTCAGCTCACAACAGTCAAATGGCCATCAGCAAAAAGTCTACAAACTATAAATGCTGAAGGGGTTTTAGAGAAATGTGTACCTTCTATCTGCTGCTGGGATGTAAAGTGGTAACAGCACTAACGCAAACTGAATGGAGCCGCTTGAAAAGGTAGAAATTGAGCTACCATATGATGCGGCAGGGCACCTCTCGGGCTTATAACCTAAGACCACCAGAATCGGAAAGACGCAGGCAGTCAAATGTGCACTGCAGCAATACTGAAATAGCCAAGACATGGAAGCAAAAAAAGGTCCATAAACAGATGAATGGACAGAGAAGAAGTGGTATATGGACAGAATGGAATAGTAGCCTCGGGGAAAAAATGAACAATGCCGTTTTCAGGACTACAGGAGAGCCTAGAAATAATAATATAAGGTTAAGTAAGTCAAAAGGGTATGACAAATATCCTATGATATCATTTATACATGTTATCCTAAGATTGCTACCAATGAACATATTTCCACAGAAAAAGACACTCACAGACTTATGAAATAAACTAATGGTTAGTCAAAATGAAAGGGGGGAGGATGGGTAAATTAGGACTATGGGATTAACATAAATATACTAATGTATGTTACATGCATATAAACATATAACAGATAAACTATATGAATTATATAATCACCAATACCTTTAAAATATACATTCTGTATTCACATACATGGTAACAGAATCCGAAGATGAACAAACATATGTAGGAATCATTGAGCAGATTCTGTACAGCCAGACAATCAAAAGACTCTAATCAAATTTACTCCAAAAAGAAATAGAATTAAATTTAAAAAACAAACATAAGTAAGGAGACATAAACTTCTGGGGGCTCGTCCCAGCACATTCCACTCTAATTTACAACCACGGAACACTACCTCCAGGAAGATTCTGTTGCCCTAGTAACAAGAGATGAGAACGTAATAATGCTGCTGCCTTGTGGCTGTTTCCCACAACAGCAGCATTAAACCCAGTGCTAATGGTTGCTTAATAGTCACAAGGACTGCAGGGCTCTAAATGACACCTGCCCTGAAAAATGCCCTGGGGTAGGGAAAAGGCAAGAAAATTCAACACATGAGAAATTTTTCAAGAAGTCAATAAGAGGAGGGAAGTTGTACTCACTCTTTAAAAAAAAGGAAAAGAAAAAAAAGGACATGCCTAAAGCTCAGTATAAGGAATTATTAGACACATGCAAATTCAAATTCAACAAGGTTTCAGCTCACACCAGTCATTTCCATCAGCAAAATGTCTATAAACTATAAATGCTGAAGGGGTTTTAGAGAACTGTGTACCTTCTAGCTGCTGGTGGGATGTAAAGTGGTAACAGCACTAACGCAAACTGAATGGAGCTTCTTGAAAAGGTAAAAATTGAGCTACCATATGATGCAGCAGGTCACCCTTTGGGCCTATAACCTAAGACCACCTGAATCGGAAAGACACAGGCAGGCAAATGAGCACTGCAGCAATATTGAAATAGCCAAGACACGGAAGCAAAAAAAAGGTTCATAAACAGATGAATGGACAAAGAAGAAGTAGTATACGTACCAAATAGAATAGTAGCCTGGGGAAAGAAATGAACAACGCCGTTTTCAGGACTACAGTTGAGCCTAGAAATAATCATATAAGGTTAACTAACTCAAAAGGGTACGACAAAGATCCTATGATAATATTTATACATGTTATCCTAAGATTGCTACCAATGAACATATTTCCACAGAAAAAGACACTCACAGACTTATGAAATAAACTAATGGTTAGCAAAATGAAAGGTGGGAGGATGGGTAAATTAGGACTATGGGGTTAACATACATATACTAATGTATGTTAAGTGTATAAAAACATATAACAGATAAACTGTATGAATTATATAATCACCAATACCTTTAAAATATACATTTTGTAATCACATACATGGTAACAGGACCCGAAGATGAACAGACATATGTATGAATCATTGAGCAGATCCTGTACAGCCAGGCAATCAAAACACTCTAATCAAATTTACGCTGATAAGAAATAGAAATGAAATTTAAAAAACAAACATAAGTAAGGAGACATAAACTTCTGGGGGCTTGTCCCAGCACATTCCACTCTAATTTACAACCTCAGAACACTACCTCCAGGAAGATTCTGTTGCCATAGTAACAAGAGTTGAGAACGTAATAATGCTGCCGCCTTGTGGCTGTTTCCCACAACAGCAGCTTTAAACCCAGTGCTAATGGTTGCTTAATAGTCACAACGACTGCAGGGGTCTAAATGACACCTGCCCTCAAAAAGTGCCCTTGGGTAGGGAATAGGCAAGAAAATTCAACACATGAGAAATTTTTCAAAAAGTGAATATGAAGAGGGAAGTTGTACTCACACTTTAACAAAAAAAGGAAAAGAAAAAGGATATGCCTAAAGATCAGTATAAGGAATTATTCGCCACATGCGTATCCAACCTCCATAAAGGTTTCAGCTCACAACAGTCAAATGGCCATCAGCAAAAAGTCTACAAACTATAAATGCTGAAGGGGTTTTAGAGAAATGTGTACCTTCTATCTGCTGCTGGGATGTAAAGTGGTAACAGCACTAACGCAAACTGAATGGAGCCGCTTGAAAAGGTAGAAATTGAGCTACCATATGATGCGGCAGGGCACCTCTCGGGCTTATAACCTAAGACCACCAGAATCGGAAAGACACAGGCAGTCAAATGTGCACTGCAGCAATACTGAAATAGCCAAGACATGGAAGCAAAAAAAGGTCCATAAACAGATGAATGGACAGAGAAGAAGTGGTATATGGACAGAATGCAATAGTAGCCTCGGGGAAAAAATGAACAATGCCGTTTTAAGGACTAGAGTTGAGCCTAGAAATAATCATATAAGGTTAAGTAAGTCAAAAGGGTATGACAAATATCCTATGATATCATTTATACATGTTATCCTAAGATTGCTACCAATGAACATATTTCCACAGAAAAAGACACTCACAGACTTATGAAATAAACTAATTGTTAGCCAAAATGAAAGGTGGGAGGATGGGTAAATTAGGACTATGGGGTTAACATACATATACTAATGTATGTTAAGTGTATAAAAACATATAACAGATAAACTGTATGAATTATATATAATCACCAATACCTTTAAAATATACATTCTGTAATAACATACATGGTAACAGAATCCGAAGATGAACAGACATATGTAGGAATCATTGAGCAGTTTCTGTACAGCCAGACAATCAAAACACTCTAATCAAATTTACTCCGATAAGAAATAGAAATTTAATTTAAAAAACAAACCTAAGTAAGGAGACATAAAATTCTGGGGGCTTGTCCCAGCACATTCCACTCTAATTTACAACCACGGAACACTACCACCAGGAAGATACTGTTGCCCTAGTAACAAGAGATGAGAACGTAATAATGCTGCCGCCTTGTGGCTCTTTCCCACAACAGCAGCTTTAAACCCAGTGCTAATGGTTGCTTAATAGTCACATGGACTGCAGGGCTCTAAATGACACCTGCCCTGAAAAATGCCCTGGGGTAGGGAATAGGCAAGAATATTCAACACATGAGAAATTTTTCAAGAAGTCAATAAGAGGAGGGAAGTTGTACTCACTCTTTAAAAAAAAAGGAAAAGAAAAAAAAGGACATGCCTAAAGCTCAGTAGAATGAATTATTAGACACATGCAAATTCAAATTCAAAAAGGTTTCAGCTCACACCAGTCGTTTCCATCAGCAAAATGTCTACAAACTATAAATGCTGAAGGGGTTTTAGAGAACTGTGTACCTTCTAGCTGCTGGTGGGATGTAAAGTGGTAACAGCACTAACGCAAACTGAATGGATCTGCTTGAAAAGATAAAAATTGAGCTACCATATGATGCGGCAGGGCACCTTTTGGGCCTATAACCTAAGACCACCTGAATAGGAAAGACACAGGCAGGCAAATGTGCACTGCAGCTATATTGAAATAGCCAAGACGTGGAAGCAGAAAAAGGGTTCATAAACAGATGAATGGACAAAGAAGAAGTGGTATACGTACCAAATAGCATAGTAGCCTCGGGAAAAAAAATGAACAATGCCGTTTTCAGGACTACAGTTGAGCCTAGAAATAATCATATAAGGTTAAGTAACTCAAAAGGGTACGACAAATATCCTATGATAACATTTATACATGTTATCCTACGATTGCTACCAATGAACATATTTCCACAGAAAAAGACACTCACAGACTTATGAAATAAACTAATGGTTAGCCAAAATGAAAGGTGGGAGGATGGGTAAATTAGGACTATGGGGTTAACATACATATACTAATGTATGTTAAGTGTATAAAAACATGTAACAGATAAACTGTATGAATTATATAATCACCAATACCTTTAAAATATGCATTTTGTAATCACATACATGGTAAGAGGACCCGAAGATGAACAGACATATGTATGAATCACTGAGCAGATCCTGTACAGCCAGGCAATCAAAACACTCTAATCAAATTTACTCCGATAAGAAATAGAAATTAAATTTAAAAAAACAAACATAAGTAAGGAGACATAAACTTCTGGGGGCTTGTCCCAGCACATTCCACTCTATTTTACAACCTCGGATCACTACCTCCAGGAAGATTCTGTTGCCCTAGTAACAAGAGATGAGAACGTAATAATGCTGCTGCCTTGTGGCTCTTTCCCACAACAGCAGCTTTAAACCAAGTGCTAATGTTTGCTTAATAGTCACAAGGACTGCAGGGCTCTAAATGACACCTGCCCTTAAAAATGCCCTGGGGTAGGGAAGAGGCAAGAAAATTCAACACATTAGAAATTTTTCAAGAAGTCAATAAGAGGAGGGAAGTTGTACTCACTCTTTAAAAAAAAAGGAAAAGAAAAAAAAGGACATTCCTAAACCTCAGTATAAGGAATTATTAGACACATGCAAATGCAAATTCAAAAAGGTTTCAGCTCACAAAAGTCATTTCCATCAGCAAAATGTCTACAAACTATAAATGCTGAAGGAGTTTTAGAGAACTGTGTACCTTCTAGATCCTAGTTGGATGTAAAGTGGTAACAGCACTAACGCAAACTGAATTGAGCTGTTGAAAAGGTAAAAATTGAGCTACCATATGATGCGGCAGGTCACCTTTTGGGCCTATAACCTAAGACCACCTGAATCGGAAAGACACAGGCAGGCAAATGAGCACTGCAGCAATATTGAAATAGCCAAGACATGGAAGCAGAAAAAAGGTTCATAAACAGATGAATGGACAAAGAAGAAGTGGTATACGTACCAAATAGAATAGTAGCCTCGGGAAAAAAAAGGAACAATGCCGTTTTCAGGACTACAGTTGAGCCTAGAAATAATCATATAAGGTTAAGTAACTCAAAAGGGTACGACAAATATCCTATGATAACATTTATACATGTTATCCAAAGATAGCTACCAATGAACATATTTCCACAGAAAAAGACACTCCCAGACTTATCAAATAAACTAATGGTTAGCCAAAATGAAAGGTGGGAGGATGGGTTAACTCGGACTATGGGGTTAACATACATATACTAATGTATGTTAAGTGTATAAAAACATATAACAGATAAACTGTATGAATTATATAATCACCAATACCTTTAAAATATACATTTTGTAATCACATACATGGTAACAGGACCCGAGGATGAACAGACATATGTATGAATCATTGAGCAGATTCTGTACAGCCAGGCAATCAAAACACTAAAATCAAATTTACTCCGATAAGAAATAGAAATTAAATTTAAAAAACAAACCTAAGTAAGGAGACATAAACTTCTGGAGGCTTGTCCCAGCACATTCCACTCTAATTTACAACCTCGGAACACTACCTCCAGGAAGATTCTGTTGCCCTAGTAACAAGAGATGAGAACGTAATAATGCTGCCGCCTTGTGGCTCTTTCCCACAACAGCAGCTTTAAACCCAGTGCTAATGGTTGCTTAATAGTCACATGGACTGCAGGGCTCTAAATGACACCTGCCCTGAAAAATGCCCTGGGGTAAGGAATAGGCAAGAATATTCAACACATGAGAAATTTTTCAAGAAATCAATAAGAGGAGGGAAGTTGTACTCACTCTTTAAAAAAAAAGGAAAAGAAAAAAAGGACATGCCTAAAGCTCAGTAGAATGAATTATTAGACACATGCAAATTCAAATGGAAAAAGGTTTCAGCTCACACCAATCGTTTCCATCAGCAAAATGTCTACAAAGTATAAATGCTGAAGGGGTTTTAGAGAACTGTGTACCTTCTAGCTGCTGGTGGGATGTAAAGTGGTAACAGCACTAACACAAACTGAATGGAGCTGCTTGAAAAGATAAAAATTGAGCTACCATATGATGCGGCAGGTCACCTTTTGGGCCTATAACCTAAGACCACCTGAATGGGAAAGACACAGGCAGGCAAATGAGCACTGCAGCAATATTGAAATAGCCAAGACATGGAAGCAGAAAAAAGGTTCATAAACAGATGAATGGACAAAGAAGAAGTGGTATACGTACCAAATAGAATAGTAGCCTCGGGAAAAAAATGAACAATGCCGTTTTCAGGACTACAGTTGAGCCTAGAAATAATCATATAACGTTAAGTAACTCAAAAGGGTACGACAAATATCCTATGATAACATTTATACATGTTATCCTAAGATTGCTACCAATGAACATATTTCCACAGAAAAAGACACTCACAGACTTATCAAATAAACTAATGGTTAGCCAAAATGAAAGGTGGGAGGATGGGTTAACTAGGACTATGGGGTTAACATACATATACTAATGTATGTTAAGTGTATAAAAACATATAACAGATAAACTGTATGAATTATATAATCACCAATACCTTTAAAATATACATTTTGTAATCACATACATGGTAACAGGACCCGAGGGTGAACAGACATATGTATGAATCATTGAGCAGATTCTGTACAGCCAGGCAATCAAAACACTAAAATCAAATTTACTCCGATAAGAAATAGAAATTAAATTTAAAAAACAAACATAAGTAAGGAGACATAAACTTCTGGAGGCTTGTCCCAGCACATTCCACTCTAATTTACAACCTCGGAACACTACCTCCAGGAAGACTCTGTTGCCATAGTAACAAGAGTTGAGAACGTAATAATGCTGCCGCCTTGTGGCTGTTTCCCACAACAGCAGCTTTAAACCCAGTGCTAATGGTTGCTTAATAGTCAAAACGACTGCAGGGGTCTAAATGACACCTGCCCTCAAAAAATGCCCTGGGGTAGGGAATACGCAAGAAAATTCAACACATGAGAAATTTTTCAAAAAGTGAATATGAAGAGGGAAGTTGTACTCACACTTTAACAAAAAAAGGAAAAGAAGAAAAAGGATATGCCTAAAGATCAGTATAAGGAATTATTCGCCACATGCGTATCCAACCTCCAAAAAGGTTTCAGCTCACACCAGTCAAATGGCCATCAGCAAAAAGTCTACAAACTATAAATGCTGAAGGAGTTTTAGAGAAATGTATACCTTCTATCTGCTGCTGGGATGTAAAGTGGTAACAGCACTAACGCAAACTGAATGGAGCTGCTTGAAAAGGTAAAAATTGAGCTACCATATGATGCGGCAGGTCACCTTTTGGGCCTATAACCTAAGACCACCTGAATCGGAAAGACACAGGCAGGCAAATGAGCACTGCAGCAATATTGAAATAGCCAAGACATGGAAGCAGAAAAAAGGTTCATAAACAGATGAATGGACAAAGAAGAAGTGGTATACGTACCAAATAGAATAGTAGCCTCGGGAAAAAAATGAACAATGCCGTTTTCAGGACTACAGTTGAGCCTAGAAATAATCATATAAGGTTAAGTAACTCAAAAGGGTACGACAAATATCCTATGATAACATTTATACATGTTATCCAAAGATAGCTACCAATGAACATATTTCCACAGAAAAAGACACTCACAGACTTATCAAATAAACTAATGGTTAGCCAAAATGAAAGGTGGGAGGATGGGTTAACTAGGACTATGGGGTTAACATACATATACTAATGTATGTTAAGTGTATAAAAACATATAACAGATAAACTGTATGAATTATATAATCACCAATACCTTTAAAATATACATTTTGTAATCACATACATGGTAACAGGACCCGAGGATGAACAGACATATGTATGAATCATTGAGCAGATTCTGTACAGCCAGGCAATCAAAACACTAAAATCAAATTTACTCCGATAAGAAATAGAAATTAAATTTAAAAAACAAACCTAAGTAAGGAGACATAAACTTCTGGAGGCTTGTCCCAGCACATTCCACTCTAATTTACAACCTCGGAACACTACCTCCAGGAAGATTCTGTTGCCCTAGTAACAAGAGATGAGAACGTAATAATGCTGCCGCCTTGTGGCTCTTTCCCACAACAGCAGCTTTAAACCCAGTGCTAATGGTTGCTTAATAGTCACATGGACTGCAGGGCTCTAAATGACACCTGCCCTGAAAAATGCCCTGGGGTAGGGAATAGGCAATAATATTCAACACATGAGAAATTTTTCAAGAAGTCAATAAGAGGAGGGAAGTTGTACTCACTCTTTAAAAAAAAAGGAAAAGAAAAAAAAGGACATGCCTAAAGCTCAGTAGAATGAATTATTAGACACATGCAAATTCAAATTCAAAAAGGTTTCAGCTCACACCAGTCGTTTCCATCAGCAAAATGTCTACAAACTATAAATGCTGAAGGGGTTTTAGAGAACTGTGTACCTTCTAGCTGCTGGTGGGATGTAAAGTGGTAACAGCACTAACACAAACTGAATGGAGCTGCTTGAAAAGATAAAAATTGAGCTACCATATGATGCGGCAGGTCACCTTTTGGGCCTATAACCTAAGACCACCTGAATCGGAAAGACACAGGCAGGCAAATGAGCACTGCAGCAATATTGAAATAGCCAAGACATGGAAGCAGAAAAAAGGTTCATAAACAGATGAATGGACAAAGAAGAAGTGGTATACGTACCAAATAGAATAGTAGCCTCGGGAAAAAAATGAACAATGCCGTTTTCAGGACTACAGTTGAGCCTAGAAATAATCATATAAGGTTAAGTAACTCAAAAGGGTACGACAAATATCCTATGATAACATTTATACATGTTATCCTAAGATAGCTACCAATGAACATATTTCCACAGAAAAAGACACTCACAGACTTATGAAATAAACTAATGGTTAGACAAAATGAAAGGTGGGAGGATGGGTAAACTAGGACTATGGGGTTAACATACATATACTAATGTATGTTAAGTGTATAAAAACATATAACAGATAAACTGTATGAATTATATAATCACCAATACCTTTAAAATATACATTCTGTAATCACATACATGGTAACAGAATCCGAAGATGAACAGACATATGTAGGAATCATTGAGCAGTTTCTGTACAGCCAGACAATCAAAACACTCTAATCAAATTTACTCAGATAAGAAATAGAAATTAAATTTAAAAAACAAACCTAAGTAAGGAGACATAAACTTCTGGGGGCTTGTCCCAGCACATTCCACTCTAATTTACAACCTCGGAACACTACCTCCAGGAAGATTCTGTTGCCCTAGTAACAAGAGATGAGAACGTAATAATGCTGCCGCCTTGTGGCTCTTTCCCACAACAGCAGCTATAAACCCAGTGCTAATGGTTGCTTAATAGTCACATGGACTGCAGGGCTCTAAACGACACCTGCCCTGAAAAATGCCCTGGGGTAGGGAATAGGCAATAATATTCAACACATGAGAAATTTTTCAAGAAGTCAATAAGAGGAGGGAAGTTGTACTCACTCTTTAAAGAAAAAGGAAAAGAAAAAAAAGGACATGCCTAAAGCTCAGTAGAATGAATTATTAGACACATGCAAATTCAAATTCAAAAAGGTTTCAGCTCACACCAGTCGTTTCCATCAGCAAAATGTCTACAAAGTATAAATGCTGAAGGGGTTTTAGAGAACGGTGTACCTTCTAGCTGCTGGTGGGATGTAAAGTGGTAACAGCACTAACACAAACTGAATGGAGCTGCTTGAAAAGATAAAAATTGAGCTACCATATGATGCGGCAGGTCACCTTTTGGGCCTATAACCTAAGACCACCTGAATCGGAAAGACACAGGCAGGCAAATGAGCACTGCAGCAATATTGAAATACCCAAGACATGGAAGCAGAAAAAAGGTTCATAAACAGATGAATGGACAAAGAAGAAGTGGTATACGTACCAAATAGAATAGTAGCCTCGGGAAAAAAATGAACAATGCCGTTTTCAGGACTACAGTTGAGCCTAGAAATAATCATATAACGTTAAGTAACTCAAAAGGGTACGACAAATATCCTATGATAACATTTATACATGTTATCCTAAGATTGCTACCAATGAACATATTTCCACAGAAAAAGACACTCACAGACTTATCAAATAAACTAATGGTTAGCCAAAATGAAAGGTGGGAGGATGGGTAAATTAGGACTATGGGGTTAACATACATATACTAATGTATGTTAAGTGTATAAAAACATATAACAGATAAACTGTATGAATTATATAATCACCAATACCTTTAAAATATACATTTTGTAATCACATACATGGTAACAGGACCCGAAGATGAACAGACATATGTATGAATCATTGAGCAGATTCTGTACAGCCAGGCAATCAAAACACTCTAATCAAATTTACTCTGATAAGAAATAGAAATTAAATTTAAAAAACAAACATAAGTAAGGAGACATAAACTTCTGGGGGCTCGTCCCAGCACATTCCACTCTAATTTACAACCACGGAACACTACCTCCAGGAAGATTCTGTTGCCCTAGTAACAAGAGATGAGAACGTAATAATGCTGCCGCCTTGTGGCTGTTTCCCACAACAGCAGCATTAAACCCAGTGCTAATGGTTGCTTAATAGTCACAAGGACTGCAGGGCTCTAAATGACACCTGCCCTGATAAATGCCCTGGGGTAGGGAATACGCAAGAAAATTCAACACATGAGAAATTTTTCAAGAAGTCAATAAGAGGAGGGAAGTTGTACTCACTCTTTAAAAAAAAGGAAAAGAAAAAAAAGGACATGCCTAAAGCTCAGTATCAGGAATTATTAGACACATGCAAATTCAAATTCAACAAGGTTTCAGCTCACACCAGTCATTTCCATCAGCAAAATGTCTATAAACTATAAATGCTGAAGGGGTTTTAGAGAACTGTGTACCTTCTAGCTGCTGGTGGGATGTAAAGTGGTAACAGCACTAACGCAAACTGAATGGACCTGCTTGAAAAGGTAAAAATGGAGCTACCATATGATGCGGCAGGGCACCTCTTGGGCTTATAACCTAAGACTACCAGAATCGGAAAGACACAGGCAGTCAAATGTGCACTGCAGCAATATTGAAATAGCAAAGACATGGAAGCAAAAAAAATGTCCATAAACAGATGAATGGACAGAGAAGAAGTGGTATATGGACAGAATGGAATAGTAGCCTCGTGGAAAAAATGAACAATGCCGTTTTCAGGACTACAGTAGAGCCTAGAAATAATCATATAAGGTAAAGTAAGTCAAAAGGGTATGACAATTATCCTATGATATCATTTATACATGTTATCCTAAGATTGCTACCAATGAACATATTTCCACAGAAAAAGACACTCACAGACTTATGAAATAAACTAATTGTTAGCCAAAATGAAAGGTGGGAGGACGGGTAAATTAGGACTATGGGGTTAACATACATATACTAATGTATGTTAACTGTATAAAAACATATAACAGATAAACTGTATGAATTATATAATCACCAATACCTTTAAAATATACATTCTGTAATCACATGCATGGTAACAGAACCCGAAGATGAACAGACATATGTAGGAATCATTGAGCAGTTTCTGTACAGCCAGACAATCAAAACACTCTAATCAAATTTACTCCGATAAGAAATAGAAATTAAATTTAAAAAACAAACCTAAGTAAGGAGACATAAACTTCTGGGGGCTTGTCCCAGCACATTCCACTCTAATTTACAACCTCGGAACACTACCTCCAGGAAGATTCTGTTGCCCTAGTAACAAGAGATGAGAACGTAATAATGCTGCCGCCTTGTGGCTCTTTCCCACAACAGCAGTTTTAAACCCAGTGCTAATGGTTGCTTAATAGTCACATGGACTGCAGGGCTCTAAATGACACCTGCCCTGAAAAATGCCCTGGGGTAAGGAATAGGCAAGAATATTCAACACATGAGAAATTTTTCAAGAAATCAATAAGAGGAGGGAAGTTGTACTCACTCTTTAAAAAAAAAGGAAAAGAAAAAAAGGACATGCCTAAAGCTCAGTAGAATGAATTATTAGACACATGCAAATTCAAACGGAAAAAGGTTTCAGCTCACACCAATCGTTTCCATCAGCAAAATGTCTACAAAGTATAAATGCTGAAGGGGTTTTAGAGAACGGTGTACCTTCTAGCTGCTGGTGGGATGTAAAGTGGTAACAGCACTAACACAAACTGAATGGAGCTGCTTGAAAAGATAAAAATTGAGCTACCATATGATGCGGCAGGTCACCTTTTGGGCCTATAACCTAAGACCACCTGAATCGGAAAGACACAGGCAGGCAAATGAGCCCTGCAGCAATATTGAAATAGCCAAGACATGGAAGCAGAAAAAAGGTTCATAAACAGATGAATGGACAAAGAAGAAGTGGTATACGTACCAAATAGAATAGTAGCCTCGGGAAAAAAATGAACAATGCCGTTTTCAGGACTACAGTTGAGCCTAGAAATAACCATATAACGTTAAGTAACTCAAAAGGGTACGACAAATATCCTATGATAACATTTATACATGTTATCCTAAGATTGCTACCAATGAACATATTTCCACAGAAAAAGACACTCACAGACTTATCAAATAAACTAATGGTTAGCCAAAATGAAAGGTGGGAGGATGGGTTAACTAGGACTATGGGGTTAACATACATATACTAATGTATGTTAAGTGTATAAAAACATATAACAGATAAACTGTATGAATTATATAATCACCAATACCTTTAAAATATACATTTTGTAATCACATACATGGTAACAGGACCCGAGGGTGAACAGACATATGTATGAATCATTGAGCAGATTCTGTACAGCCAGGCAATCAAAACACTAAAATCAAATTTACTCCGATAAGAAATAGAAATTAAATTTAAAAAACAAACATAAGTAAGGAGACATAAACTTCTGGAGGCTTGTCCCAGCACATTCCACTCTAATTTACAACCTCGGAACACTACCTCCAGGAAGACTCTGTTGCCATAGTAACAAGAGTTGAGAACGTAATAATGCTGCCGCCTTGTGGCTGTTTCCCACAACAGCAGCTTTAAACCCAGTGCTAATGGTTGCTTAATAGTCAAAACGACTCCAGGGGTCTAAATGACACCTGCCCTCAAAAAATGCCCTGGGGTAGGGAATACGCAAGAAAATTCAACACATGAGAAATTTTTCAAAAAGTGAATATGAAGAGGGAAGTTGTACTCACACTTTAACAAAAAAAGGAAAAGAAGAAAAAGGATATGCCTAAAGATCAGTATAAGGAATTATTCGCCACATGCGTATCCAACCTCCAAAAAGGTTTCAGCTCACACCAGTCAAATGGCTATCAGCAAAAAGTCTACAAACTATAAATGCTGAAGGAGTTTTAGAGAAATGTATACCTTCTATCTGCTGCTGGGATGTAAAGTGGTAACAGCACTAACGCAAACTGAATGGAGCTGCTTGAAAAGGTAAAAATTGAGCTACCATATGATGCAGCAGGTCACCCTTTGGGCCTATAACCTAAGACCACCTGAATCGGAAAGACACAGGCAGGCAAATGAGCACTGCAGCAATATTGAAATAGCCAAGACATGGAAGCAGAAAAAAGGTTCATAAACAGATGAATGGACAAAGAAGAAGTAGTATACGTACCAAATAGAATAGTAGCCTGGGGAAAAAAATGAACAACGCCGTTTTCAGGACTACAGTTGAGCCTAGAAATAATCATATAAGCTTAAGTAACTCAAAAGGGTACGACAAATATCCTATGATAACATTTATACATGTTATCCTAAGATTGCTACCAATGAACATATTTCCACAGAAAAAGACACTCACAGACTTATGAAATAAACTAATGGTTAGCCAAAATGAAAGGTGGGAGGATGGGTTAACTAGGACTATGGGGTTAACATACATATACTAATGTATGTTAAGTGTATAAAAACATATAACAGATAAACTGTATGAATTATATAATCACCAATACCTTTAAAATATACATTTTGTAATCACATACATGGTAACAGGACCCGAGGATGAACAGACATATGTATGAATCATTGAGCAGATTCTGTACAGCCAGGCAATCAAAACACTAAAATCAAATTTACTCTGATAAGAAATAGAAATTAAATTTAAAAAACAAACCTAAGTAAGGAGACATAAACTTCTGGAGGCTTGTCCCAGCACATTCCACTCTAATTTACAACCTCGGAACACTACCTCCAGGAAGACTCTGTTGCCATAGTAACAAGAGTTGAGAACGTAATAATGCTGCCGCCTTGTGGCTGTTTCCCACAACAGCAGCTTTAAACCCAGTGCTAATGGTTGCTTAATAGTCAAAACGACTGCAGGGGTCTAAATGACACCTGCCCTCAAAAAATGCCCTGGGGTAGGGAATACGCAAGAAAATTCAACACATGAGAAATTTTTCAAAAAGTGAATATGAAGAGGGAAGTTGTACTCACACTTTAACAAAAAAAGGAAAAGAAGAAAAAGGATATGCCTAAAGATCAGTATAAGGAATTATTCGCCACATGCGTATCCAACCTCCAAAAAGGTTTCAGCTCACACCAGTCAAATGGCCATCAGCCATAAGTCTACAAAGTATAAATGCTGAAGGGGTTTTAGAGAAATGTATACCTTCTATCTGCTGCTGGGATGTAAAGTGGTAACAGCACTAACGCAAACTGAATTGAGCTGTTGAAAAGGTAAAAATTGAGCTACCATATGATGCGGCAGGTCACCTTTTGGGCCTATAACCTAAGACCACCTGAATCGGAAAGACACAGGCAGGCAAATGAGCACTGCAGCAATATTGAAATAGCCAAGACATGGAAGCAGAAAAAAGGTTCATAAACAGATGAATGGACAGAGAAGAAGTGGTATATGGACAGAATGCAATAGTAGCCTCGGGGAAAAAATGAACAATGCCGTTTTAAGGACTAGAGTTGAGCCTAGAAATAATCATATAAGGTTAAGTAAGTCAAAAGGGTATGACAAATATCCTATGATATCATTTATACATGTTATCCTAAGATTGCTACCAATGAACATATTTCCACAGAAAAAGACACTCACAGACTTATGAAATAAACTAATTGTTAGCCAAAATGAAAGGTGGGAGGATGGGTAAATTAGGACTATGGGGTTAACATACATATACTAATGTATGTTAAGTGTATAAAAACATATAACAGATAAACTGTATGAATTATATAATCACCAATACCTTTAAAATATACAATCAGTAATAACATACATGGTAACAGAATCCGAAGATGAACAGACATATGTAGGAATCATTGAGCAGTTTCTGTACAGCCAGACAATCAAAACACTCTAATCAAATTTACTCCGATAAGAAATAGAAATTAAATTTAAAAAACAAACCTAAGTAAGGAGACATAAACTTCTGGGGGCTTGTCCCAGCACATTCCACTCTAATTTACAACCTCGGAACACTACCTCCAGGAAGATTCTGTTGCCCTAGTAACAAGAGATGAGAACGTAATAATGCTGCCGCCTTGTGGCTCTTTCCCACAACAGCAGCTTTAAACCCAGTGCTAATGGTTGCTTAATAGTCACATGGACTGCAGGGCTCTAAATGACACCTGCCCTGAAAAATGCCCTGGGGTAGGGAATAGGCAATAATATTCAACACATGAGAAATTTTTTAACAAGTCAATAAGAGGAGGGAAGTTGTACTCACTCTTTAAAAAAAAAGGAAAAGAAAAAAAAGGACATGCCTAAAGCTCAGTAGAATGAATTATTAGACACATGCAAATTCAAATTCAAAAAGGTTTCAGCTCACACCAGTCGTTTCCATCAGCAAAATGTCTACAAACTATAAATGCTGAAGGGGTTTTAGAGAACTGTGTACCTTCTAGCTGCTGGTGGGATGTAAAGTGGTAACAGCACTAACACAAACTGAATGGAGCTGCTTGAAAAGATAAAAATTGAGCTACCATATGATGCGGCAGGTCACCGTTTGGGCCTATAACCTAAGACTACCTGAATCGGAAAGACACAGGCAGGCAAATGAGCACTGCAGCAATATTGAAATAGCCAAGACATGGAAGCAGAAAAAAGGTTCATAAACAGATGAATGGACAAAGAAGAAGTGCTATACGTACCAAATAGAATAGTAGCCTCGGGAAAAAAATGAACAATGCCGTTTTCAGGACTACAGTTGAGCCTAGAAATAATCATATAACGTTAAGTAACTCAAAAGGGTACGACAAATATCCTATGAAAACATTTATACATGTTATCCTAAGATTGCTACCAATGAACATATTTCCACAGAAAAAGACACTCACAGACTTATGAAATAAACTAATGGTTAGCCAAAATGAAAGGTGGGAGGATGGGTAAATTAGGACTATGGGGTTAACATACATATACTAATGTATGTTAAGTGTATAAAAACATATAACAGATAAACTGTATGAATTATATAATCACCAATACCTTTAAAATATACATTTTGTAATCACATACATGGTAACAGGACCCGAAGATGAACAGACATATGTATGAATCATTGAGCAGATTCTGTACAGCCAGGCAATCAAAACACTCTAATCAAATTTACTCTGATAAGAAATAGAAATTAAATTTAAAAAACAAACATAAGTAAGGAGACATAAACTTCTGGGGGCTTGTCCCAGCACATTCCACTCTAATTTACAACCTCGGAACACTACCTCCAGAGAGACTCTGTTGCCGTAGTAACAAGAGTTGAGAACGAAATAATGCTGCGGCCTTGTGGCTGTTTCCCACAACAGCAGCTTTAAACCCAGTACTAATAGTTGCTTAATAGTCACAAGGACTGCAGGGCTCTAAATGACACCTGCCCTGAAAAATGCCCTCGGGTAGGGAATAGGCAAGAAAATTCAACACATGAGAAATTTTTCAAGAAGTCAATAAGAGGTGGGAAGTTGTACTCACTCTTTAAAAAAAAAGGAAAAGAAAAAAAAGGACATGCCTAAAGCTCAGTATAAGGAATATTAGACACATGCAAATTCAAATTCAAAAAGGTTTCAGCTCACACCAGTCATTTCCATCAGCAAAATGTCTATAAACTATGAATGCTGAAGGGGTTTTAGAGAACTGTGTACCTTCTAGCTGCTGGTGGGATGTAAAGTGGTAACAGCACTAACGCAAACTGAATGGAGCTTCTTGAGAAGGTAAAAATTGAGCTACCATATGATGCAGCAGGTCACCCTTTGGGCCTATAACCTAAGACCACCTGAATCGGAAAGACACAGGCAGGCAAATGAGCACTGCAGCAATATTGAAATAGCCAAGACATGGAAGCAGAAAAAAGGTTCATAAACAGATGAATGGACAAAGAAGAAGTAGTATACGTACCAAATAGAATAGTAGCCTGGGGAAAAAAATGAACAACGCCGTTTTCAGGACTACAGTTGAGCCTAGAAATAATCATATAAGGTTAAGTAACTCAAAAGGGTACGACAAATATCCTATGATAATATTTATACATGTTATCCTAAGATTGCTACCAATGAACATATTTCCACAGAAAAAGACACTCACAGACTTATGAAATAAACTAATGGTTAGCAAAATGAAAGGTGGGAGGATGGGTAAATTAGGACTATGGGGTTAACATACATATACTAATGTATGTTAAGTGTATAACAACATATAACAGATAAACTGTATGAATTATATAATCACCAATACCTTTAAAATATACATTTTGTAATCACATACATGGTAACAGGACCCGAAGATGAACAGACATATGTATGAATCATTGAGCAGATCCTGTACAGCCAGGCAATCAAAACACTCTAATCAAATTTACGCTGATAAGAAATAGAAATGAAATTTAAAAAACAAACATAAGTAAGGAGACATAAACTTCTGGGGGCTTGTCCCAGCACATTCCACTCTAATTTACAACCTCAGAACACTACCTCCAGGAAGATTCTGTTGCCCTAGTAACAAGAGTTGAGAACGTAATAATGCTGCCGCCTTGTGGCTGTTTCCCACAACAGCAGCTTTAAACCCAGTGCTAATGGTTGCTTAATAGTCACAACGACTGCAGGGGTCTAAATGACACCTGCCCTCAAAAAGTGCCCTTGGGTAGGGAATAGGCAAGAAAATTCAACACATGAGAAATTTTTCAAAAAGTGAATATGAAGAGGGAAGTTGTACTCACACTTTAACAAAAAAAGGAAAAGAAGAAAAAGGATATGCCTAAAGATCAGTATAAGGAATTATTCGCCACATGCGTATCCAACCTCCATAAAGGTTTCAGCTCACAACAGTCAAATGGCCATCAGCAAAAGTCTACAAACTATAAATGCTGAAGGTGTTTTAGAGAAATGTGTACCTTCTATCTGCTGCTGGGATGTAAAGTGGTAACAGCACTAACGCAAACTGAATGGAGCCGCTTGAAAAGGTAGAAATTGAGCTACCATATGATGCGGCAGGGCACCTCTCGGGCTTATAACCTAAGACCACCAGAATCGGAAAGACACAGGCAGTCAAATGTGCACTGCAGCAATACTGAAATAGCCAAGACATGGAAGCAAAAAAAGGTCCATAAACAGATGAATGGACAGAGAAGAAGTGGTATATGGACAGAATGGAATAGTAGCCTCGGGAAAAAAATGAACAATGCCGTTTTCAGGACTACAGTAGAGCCTAGAAATAATAATATAAGGTTAAGTAAGTCAAAAGGGTATGACAAATATCCTATGATATCATTTATACATGTTATCCTAAGATTGCTACCAATGAACATATTTCCACAGAAAAAGACACTCACAGACTTATGAAATAAACTAATGGTTAGCCAAAATGAAAGGGGGGAGGATGGGTAAATTAGGACTATGGGATTAACATAAATATACTAATGTATGTTACATGCATATAAACATATAACAGATAAACTATATGAATTATATAATCACCAATACCTGTAAAATATACATTCTGTATTCACATACATGGTAACAGAATCCGAAGATGAACAGACATATGTAGGAATCATTGAGCAGATTCTGTACAGCCAGACAATCAAAAAACTCTAATCAAATTTACTCCAAAAAGAAATAGAATTAAATTTAATAAACAAACATAAGTAAGGAGACATAAACTTCTGGGGGCTCGTCCCAGCACATTCCACTCTAATTTACAACCACGGAACACTACTTCCAGGAAGATTCTGTTGCCCTAGTAACAAGAGATGAGAACGTAATAATGCTGCCGCCTTGTGGCTGTTTCCCACAACAGCAACATTAAACCCAGTGCTAATGGTTGCTTAATAGTCACAAGGACTGCAGGGCTCTAAATGACACCTGCCCTGAAAAATGCCCTGGGGTAGGGAATAGGCAAGAAAATTCAACACATGAGAAATTTTTCAAGAAGTCAATAAGAGGAGGGAAGTTGTACTCACTCTTTAAAAAAAAAGGAAAAGAAAAAAAAGGACATGCCTAAAGCTCAGTAGAATGAATTATTAGACACATGCAAATTCAAATTCAAAAAGGTTTCAGCTCACACCAGTCATTTCCATCAGCAAAATGTCTATAAACTATAAATGCTGAAGGGGTTTTAGAGAACTGTGTACCTTCTAGCTGCTGGTGGGATGTAAAGTGGTAACAGCACTAACGCAAACTGAATGGAGCTGCTTGAAAAGGTAAAAATTGAGCTACCATATGATGCGGCAGGGCACCTCTTGGGCTTATAACCTAAGACTACCAGAATCGGAAAGACACAGGCAGTCAAATGTGCACTGCAGCAATATTGAAATAGCAAAGACATGGAAGCAAAAAAAATGTCCATAAACAGATGAATGGACAGAGAAGAAGTGGTATATGGACAGAATGGAATAGTAGCCTCGGGGAAAAAATGAACAATGCCGTTTTCAGGACTACAGTAGAGCCTAGAAATAATCATATAAGGTTAAGTAAGTCAAAAGGGTATGACAATTATCCTATGATATCATTTATACATGTTATCCTAAGATTGCTACCAATGAACATATTTCCACAGAAAAAGACACTCACAGAGTTATGAAATAAACTAATTGTTAGCCAAAATGAAAGGTGGGAGGACGGGTAAATTAGGACTATGGGGTTAACATACATATACTAATGTATGTTAAGTGTATAAAAACATATAACAGATAAACTGTATGAATTATATAATCACCAATACCTTTAAAATATACATTCTGTAATCACATACATGGTAACAGAATCCGAAGATGAACAGACATATGTAGGAATCATTGAGCAGTTTCTGTACAGCCAGACAATCAAAACACTCTAATCAAATTTACTCCGATAAGAAATAGAAATTAAATTTAAAAAACAAACCTAAGTAAGGAGACATAAACTTCTGGGGGCTTGTCCCAGCACATTCCACTCTAATTTACAACCTCGGAACACTACCTCCAGGAAGATTCTGTTGCCCTAGTAACAAGAGATGAGAACGTAATAATGCTGCCGCCTTGTGGCTCTTTCCCACAACAGCAGCTTTAAACCCAGTGCTAATGGTTGCTTAATAATCACATGGACTGCAGGGCTCTAAATGACACCTGCCCTGAAAAATGCCCTGGGGTAAGGAATAGGCAAGAATATTCAACACATGAGAAATTTTTCAAGAAATCAATAAGAGGAGGGAAGTTGTACTCACTCTTTAAAAAAAAAGGAAAAGAAAAAAAAGGACATGCCTAAACCTCAGTAGAATGAATTATTAGACACATGCAAATTCAAATGGAAAAAGGTTTCAGCTCACACCAATCGTTTCCATCAGCAAAATGTCTACAAACTATAAATGCTGAAGGGGTTTTAGAGAACTGTGTACCTTCTAGCTGCTGGTGGGATGTAAAGTGGTAACAGCACTAACACAAACTGAATGGAGCTGCTTGAAAAGATAAAAATTGAGCTACCATATGATGCGGCAGGTCACCTTTTGGGCCTATAACCTAAGACCACCTGAATCGGAAAGACACAGGCAGGCAAATGAGCACTGCAGCAATATTGAAATAGCCAAGACATGGAAGCAGAAAAAAGGTTCATAAACAGATGAATGGACAAAGAAGAAGTGGTATACGTACCAAATAGAATAGTAGCCTCGGGAAAAAAATGAACAATGCCGTTTTCAGGTCTACAGTTGAGCCTAGAAATAATCATATAACGTTAAGTAACTCAAAAGGGTACGACAAATATCCTATGATAACATTTATACATGTTATCCTAAGATTGCTACCAATGAACATATTTCCACAGAAAAAGACACTCACAGACTTATCAAATAAACTAATGGTTAGCCAAAATGAAAGGTGGGAGGATGGGTTAACTAGGACTATGGGGTTAACATACATATACTAATGTATGTTAAGTGTATAAAAACATATAACAGATAAACTGTATGAATTATATAATCACCAATACCTTTAAAATATACATTTTGTAATCACATACATGGTAACAGGACCCGAGGATGAACAGACATATGTATGAATCATTGAGCAGATTCTGTACAGCCAGGCAATCAAAACACTAAAATCAAATTTACTCCGATAAGAAATAGAAATTAAATTTAAAAAACAAACATAAGTAAGGAGACATAAACTTCTGGAGGCTTGTCCCAGCACATTCCACTCTAATTTACAACCTCGGAACACTACCTCCAGGAAGACTCTGTTGCCATAGTAACAAGAGTTGAGAACATAATAATGCTGCCGCCTTGTGGCTGTTTCCCACAACAGCAGCTTTAAACCCAGTGCTAATGGTTGCTTAATAGTCAAAACGACTGCAGGGGTCTAAATGACACCTGCCCTCAAAAAATGCCCTGGGGTAGGGAATACGCAAGAAAATTCAACACATGAGAAATTTTTCAAAAAGTGAATATGAAGAGGGAAGTTGTACTCACACTTTAACAAAAAAAGGAAAAGAAGAAAAAGGATATGCCTAAAGATCAGTATAAGGAATTATTCGCCACATGCGTATCCAACCTCCAAAAAGGTTTCAGCTCACACCAGTCAAATGGACATCAGCAAAAAGTCTACAAACTATAAATGCTGAAGGGGTTTTAGAGAAATGTATACCTTCTATCTGCTGCTGGGATGTAAAGTGGTAACAGCACTAACGCAAACTGAATGGAGCTGCTTGAAAAGGTAAAAATTGGGCTACCATATGATGCGGCAGGTCACCTTTTGGGCCTATAACCTAAGACCACCTGAATCGGAAAGACACAGGCAGGCAAATGAGCACTGCACAATATTGAAATAGCCAAGACATGGAAGCAGAAAAAAGGTTCATAAACAGATGAATGGACAAAGAAGAAGTGGTATACGTACCAAATAGAATAGTAGCCTCGGGAAAAAAATGAACAATGCCGTTTTCAGGACTACAGTTGAGCCTAGAAATAATCATATAAGGTTAAGTAACTCAAAAGGGTACGACAAATATCCTATGATAACATTTATACATGTTATCCTAAGATAGCTACCAATGAACATATTTCCACAGAAAAAGACACTCACAGACTTATGAAATAAACTAATGGTTAGACAAAATGAAAGGTGGGAGGATGGGTAAACTAGGACTATGGGGTTAACATACATATACTAATGTATGTTAAGTGTATAAAAACATATAACAGATAAACTGTATGAATTATATAATCACCAATACCTTTAAAATATACATTCTGTAATCACATTCATGGTAACAGAATGCGAAGATGAACAGACATATGTAGGAATCATTGAGCAGATTCTGTACAGCCAGACAATCAAAACACTCTAATCAAATTTACTCAGATAAGAAATAGAAATTAAATTTAAAAAACAAACCTAAGTAAGGAGACATAAACTTCTGGGGGCTTGTCCCAGCACATTCCACTCTAATTTACAACCTCGGAACACTACCTCCAGGAAGATTCTGTTGCCCTAGTAACAAGAGATGAGAACGTAATAATGCTGCCGCCTTGTGGCTCTTTCCCACAACAGCAGCTTTAAACCCAGTGCTAATGGTTGCTTAATAGTCACATGGACTGCAGGGCTCTAAATGACACCTGCCCTGAAAAATGCCCTGGGGTAGGGAATAGGCAATAATATTCAACACATGAGAAATTTTTCAAGAAGTCAATAAGAGGAGGGAAGTTTTACTCACTCTTTAAAAAAAAAGGAAAAGAAAAAAAAGGACATGCCTAAAGCTCAGTAGAATGAATTATTAGACACATGCAAATTCAAATTCAAAAAGGTTTCAGCTCACACCAGTCGTTTCCATCAGCAAAATGTCTACAAACTATAAATGCTGAAGGGGTTTTAGAGAACTGTGTACCTTCTAGCTGCTGGTGGGATGTAAAGTGGTAACAGCACTAACGCAAACTGAATGGAGCTGCTTGAAAAGGTCAAAATTGAGCTACCATATGATGCGGCAGGGCACCTCTTGGGCTTATAACCTAAGACTACCAGAATCGGAAAGACACAGGCAGTCAAATGTGCACTGCAGCAATATTGAAATAGCAAAGACATGGAAGCAAAAAAAATGTCCATAAACAGATGAATGGACAGAGAAGAAGTGGTATATGGACAGAATGGAATAGTAGCCTCGGGGAAAAAATGAACAATGCCGTTTTCAGGACTACAGTAGAGCCTAGAAATAATCATATAAGGTTAAGTAAGTCAAAAGGGTATGACAATTATCCTATGATATCATTTATACATGTTATCCTAAGATTGCTACCAATGAACATATTTCCACAGAAAAAGACACTCACAGACTTATGAAATAAACTAATTGTTAGCCAAAATGAAAGGTGGGAGGACGGGTAAATTAGGACTATGGGGTTAACATACATATACTAATGTATGTTAAGTGTATAAAAACATATAACAGATAAACTGTATGAATTATATAATCACCAATACCTTTAAAATATACATTCTGTAATCACATACATGGTAACAGAATCCGAAGATGAACAGACATATGTAGGAATCATTGAGCACTTTCTGTACAGCCAGACAATCAAAACACTCTAATCAAATTTACTCCGATAAGAAATAGAAATTAAATTTAAAAAACAAACCTAAGTAAGGAGACATAAATTTCTGGGGGCTTGTCCCAGCACATTCCACTCTAATTTACAACCTCGGAACACTACCTCCAGGAAGATTCTGTTGCCCTAGTAACAAGAGATGAGAACGTAATAATGCTGCCGCCTTGTGGCTCTTTCCCACAACAGCAGCTTTAAACCCAGTGCTAATGGTTGCTTAATAATCACATGGACTGCAGGGCTCTAAATGACACCTGCCCTGAAAAATGCCCTGGGGTAAGGAATAGGCAAGAATATTCAACACATGAGAAATTTTTCAAGAAATCAATAAGAGGAGGGAAGTTGTACTCACTCTTTAAAAAAAAAGGAAAAGAAAAAAAAGGACATGCCTAAAGGTCAGTAGAATGAATTATTAGACACATGCAAATTCAAATTCAAAAAGGTTTCAGCTCACACCAGTCGTTTCCATCAGCAAAATGTCTACAAACTATAAATGCTGAAGGGGTTTTAGAGAACTGTGTACCTTCTAGCTGCTGGTGGGATGTAAAGTGGTAACAGCACTAACACAAACTGAATGGAGCTGCTTGAAAAGATAAAAATTGAGCTACCATATGATGCGGCAGGTCACCTTTTGGGCCTATAACCTAAGACCACCTGAATCGGAAAGACACAGGCAGGCAAATGTGCACTGCAGCTATATTGAAATAGCCAAGACGTGGAAGCAGAAAAAGGGTTCATAAACAGATGAATGGACAAAGAAGAAGTGGTATACGTACCAAATAGCATAGTAGCCTCGGGAAAAAAAATGAACAATGCCGTTTTCAGGACTACAGTTGAGCCTAGAAATAATCATATAAGGTTAAGTAACTCAAAAGGGTACGACAAATATCCTATGATAACATTTATACATGTTATCCTACGATTGCTACCAATGAACATATTTCCACAGAAAAACACACTCACAGACTTATGAAATAAACTAATGGTTAGCCAAAATGAAAGGTGGGAGGATGGGTAAATTAGGACTATGGGGTTAACATACATATACTAATGTATGTTAAGTGTATAAAAACATGTAACAGATAAACTGTATGAATTATATAATCACCAATACCTTTAAAATATACATTTTGTAATCACATACATGGTAAGAGGACCCGAAGATGAACAGACATATGTATGAATCACTGAGCAGATCCTGTACAGCCAGGCAATCAAAACACTCTAATCAAATTTACTCCGATAAGAAATAGAAATTAAATTTAAAAAAACAAACATAAGTAAGGAGACATAAACTTCTGGGGGCTTGTCCCAGCACATTCCACTCTAATTTACAACCTCGGAACACTACCTCCAGGAAGATTCTGTTGCCCTAGTAACAAGAGATGAGAACGTAATAATGCTGCTGCCTTGTGGCTCTTTCCCACAACAGCAGCTTTAAACCAAGTGCTAATGTTTGCTTAATAGTCACAAGGACTGCAGGGCTCTAAATGACACCTGCCCTTAAAAATGCCCTGGGGTAGGGAATAGGCAAGAAAATTCAACACATTAGAAATTTTTCAAGAAGTCAATAAGAGGAGGGAAGTTGTACTCACTCTTTAAAAAAAAAGGAAAAGAAAAAAAAGGACATTCCTAAACCTCAGTATAAGGAATTATTAGACACATGCAAATGCAAATTCAAAAAGGTTTCAGCTCACACCAGTCATTTCCATCAGCAAAATGTCTACAAACTATAAATGCTGAAGGAGTTTTAGAGAACTGTGTACCTTCTAGATCCTGGTTGGATGTAAAGTGGTAACAGCACTAACGCAAACTGAATTGAGCTGTTGAAAAGGTAAAAATTGAGCTACCATATGATGCGGCAGGTCACCTTTTGGGCCTATAACCTAAGACCACCTGAATCGGAAAGACACAGGCAGGCAAATGAGCACTGCAGCAATATTGAAATAGCCAAGACATGGAAGCAGAAAAAAGGTTCATAAACAGATGAATGGACAAAGAAGAAGTGGTATACGTACCAAATAGAATAGTAGCCTCGGGAAAAAAAAGAACAATGCCGTTTTCAGGACTACAGTTGAGCCTAGAAATAATCATATAAGGTTAAGTAACTCAAAAGGGTACGACAAATATCCTATGATAACATTTATACATGTTATCCTAAGATAGCTACCAATGAACATATTTCCACAGAAAAAGACACTCACAGACTTATGAAATAAACTAATGGTTAGACAAAATGAAAGGTGGGAGGATGGGTAAACTAGGGCTATGGGGTTAACATACATATACTAATGTATGTTAAGTGTATAAAAACATATAACAGATAAACTGTATGAATTATATAATCACCAATACCTTTAAAATATACATTCTGTAATCACATTCATGGTAACAGAATGCGAAGATGAACAGACATATGTAGGAATCATTGAGCAGATTCTGTACAGCCAGACAATCAAAACACTCTAATCAAATTTACTCAGATAAGAAATAGAAATTAAATTTAAAAAACAAACCTAAGTAAGGAGACATAAACTTCTGGGGGCTTGTCCCAGCACATTCCACTCTAATTTACAACCTCGGAACACTACCTCCAGGAAGATTCTGTTGCCCTAGTAACAAGAGATGAGAACGTAATAATGCTGCCGCCTTGTGGCTCTTTCCCAGAACAGCAGCTTTAAACCCAGTGCTAATGGTTGCTTAATAGTCACATGGACTGCAGGGCTCTAAATGACACCTGCCCTGAAAAATGCCCTGGGGTAGGGAATAGGCAATAATATTCAACACATGAGAAATTTTTTCAGAAGTCAATAAGAGGAGGGAAGTTGTACTCACTCTTTAAATAAAAAGGAAAAGAAAAAAAAGGACATGCCTAAAGGTCAGTAGAATGAATTATTAGACACATGCAAATTCAAATTCAAAAAGGTTTCAGCTCACACCAGTCGTTTCCATCAGCAAAATGTCTACAAACTATAAATGCTGAAGGGGTTTTAGAGAACTGTGTACCTTCTAGCTGCTGGTGGGATGTAAAGTGGTAACAGCACTAACACAAACTGAATGGAGCTGCTTGAAAAGATAAAAATTGAGCTACCATATGATGCGGCAGGTCACCTTTTGGGCCTATAACCTAAGACCACCTGAATCGGAAAGACACAGGCAGGCAAATGAGCACTGCAGCAATATTGAAATAGCCAAGACATGGAAGCAGAAAACAGGTTCATGAACAGATGAATGGACAAAGAAGAAGTGGTATACGTACCAAATAGAATACTAGCTTCGGGAAAAAAATGAACAATGCCGTTTTCAGGACTACAGTTGAGCCTAGAAATAATCATATAACGTTAAGTAACTCAAAAGGGTACGACAAAATCCTATGAAAACATTTATACATGTTATCCTAAGATTGCTACCAATGAACATATTTCCACAGAAAAAGACACTCACAGACTTATGAAATAAACTAATGGTTAGCAAAATGAAAGGTGGGAGGATGGGTAAATTAGGACTATGGGGTTAACATACATATACTAATGTATGTTAAGTGTATAAAAACATATAACAGATAAACTGTATGAATTATATAATCACCAATACCTTTAAAATATACATTTTGTAATCACATACATGGTAACAGGACCCGAAGATGAACCGACATATGTATGAATCATTGAGGAGATCCTGTACAGCCAGGCAATCAAAACACTCTAATCAAATTTACGCTGATAAGAAATAGAAATGAAATTTAAAAAACAAACATAAGTAAGGAGACATAAACTTCTGGGGGCTTGTCCCAGCACATTCCACTCTAATTTACAACCTCAGAACACTACCTCCAGGAAGATTCTGTTGCCCTAGTAACAAGAGTTGAGAACGTAATAATGCTGCCGCCTTGTGGCTGTTTCCCACAACAGCAGCTTTAAGCCCAGTGCTAATGGTTGCTTAATAGTCACAACGACTGCAGGGGTCTAAATGACACCTGCCCTCAAAAAGTGCCCTTGGGTAGGGAATAGGCAAGAAAATTCAACACATGAGAAATTTTTCAAAAAGTGAATATGAAGAGGGAAGTTGTACTCACACTTTAACAAAAAAAGGAAAAGAAGAAAAAGGATATGCCTAAAGATCAGTATAAGGAATTATTCGCCACATGCGTATCCAACCTCCATAAAGGTTTCAGCTCACAACAGTCAAATGGCCATCAGCAAAAAGTCTACAAACTATAAATGCTGAAGGGGTTTTAGAGAAATGTGTACCTTCTATCTGCTGCTGGGATGTAAAGTGGTAACAGCACTAACGCAAACTGAATGGAGCCGCTTGAAAAGGTAGAAATTGAGCTACCATATGATGCGGCAGGGCACCTCTCGGGCTTATAACCTAAGACCACCAGAATCGGAAAGACACAGGCAGTCAAATGTGCACTGCAGCAATACTGAAATAGCCAAGACATGGAAGCAAAAAAAGGTCCATAAACAGATGAATGGACAGAGAAGAAGTGGTATATGGACAGAATGGAATAGTAGCCTCGGGGAAAAAATGAACAATGCCGTTTTCAGGACTACAGTAGAGGCTAGAAATAATAATATAAGGTTAAGTAAGTCAAAAGGGTATGACAAATATCCTATGATATCATTTATACATGTTATCCTAAGATTGCTACCAATGAACATATTTCCACAGAAAAAGACACTCACAGACTTATGAAATAAACTAATGGTTAGCCAAAATGAAAGGTGGGAGGATGGGTAAATTAGGACTATGGGATTAACATAAATATACTAATGTATGTTACATGCATATAAACATATAACAGATAAACTATATGAATTATATAATCACCAATACCTTTAAAATATACATTCTGTATTCACATACATGGTAACAGAATCCGAAGATGAACAGACATATATAGGAATCATTGAGCAGATTCTGTACAGCCAGACAATCAAAAGACTCTAATCAAATTTACTCCATAAAGAAATAGAATTAAATTTAAAAAACAAACATAAGTAAGGAGACATAAACTTCTGGGGGCTCGTCCCAGCACATTCCACTCTAATTTACAACCACGGAACACTACCTCCAGGAAGATTCTGTTGCCCTAGTAACAAGAGATGAGAACGTAATAATGCTGCTGCCTTGTGGCTGTTTCCCACAACAGCAGCATTAAACCCAGTGCTAATGGTTGCTTAATAGTCACAAGGACTGCAGGGCTCTAAATGACACCTGCCCTGAAAAATGCCCTGGGGTAGGGAAAAGGCAAGAAAATTCAACACATGAGAAATTTTTCAAGAAGTCAATAAGAGGAGGGAAGTTGTACTCACTCTTTAAAAAAAAGGAAAAGAAAAAAAAGGACATGCCTAAAGCTCAGTATAAGGAATTATTAGACACATGCAAATTCAAATTCAACAAGGTTTCAGCTCACACCAGTCATTTCCATCAGCAAAATGTCTATAAACTATAAATGCTGAAGGGGTTTTAGAGAACTGTGTACCTTCTAGCTGCTGGTGAGATGTAAAGTGGTAACAGCACTAACGCAAACTGAATGGAGCTTCTTGAAAAGGTAAAAATTGAGCTACCATATGATGCAGCAGGTCACCCTTTGGGCCTATAACCTAAGACCACCTGAATCGGAAAGACACAGGCAGGCAAATGAGCACTGCAGCAATATTGAAATAGCCAAGACATGGAAGCAGAAAAAAGGTTCATAAACAGATGAATGGACAAAGAAGAAGTAGTATACGTACCAAATAGAATAGTAGCCTGGGGAAAAAAATGAACAACGCCGTTTTCAGGACTACAGTTGAGCCTAGAAATAATCATATAAGGTTAACTAACTCAAAAGGGTACGACAAAGATCCTATGATAATATTTATACATGTTATCCTAAGATTGCTACCAATGAACATATTTCCACAGAAAAAGACACTCACAGACTTATGAAATAAACTAATGGTTAGCAAAATGAAAGGTGGGAGGATGGGTAAATTAGGACTATGGGGTTAACATACATATACTAATGTATGTTAAGTGTATAAAAACATATAACAGATAAACTGTATGAATTATATAATCACCAATACCTTTAAAATATACATTTTGTAATCACATACATGGTAACAGGACCCGAAGATGAACAGACATATGTATGAATCATTGAGCAGATCCTGTACAGCCAGGCAATCAAAACACTCTAATCAAATTTACGCTGATAAGAAATAGAAATGAAATTTAAAAAACAAACATAAGTAAGGAGACATAAACTTCTGGGGGCTTGTCCCAGCACATTCCACTCTAATTTACAACCTCAGAACACTACCTCCAGGAAGATTCTGTTGCCCTAGTAACAAGAGTTGAGAACGTAATAATGCTGCCGCCTTGTGGCTGTTTCCCACAACAGCAGCTTTAAACCCAGTGCTAATGGTTGCTTAATAGTCACAACGACTGCAGGGGTCTAAATGACACCTGCCCTCAAAAAGTGCCCTTGGGTAGGGAATAGGCAAGAAAATTCAACACATGAGAAATTTTTCAAAAAGTGAATATGAAGAGGGAAGTTGTACTCACACTTTAACAAAAAAAGGAAAAGAAGAAAAAGGATATGCCTAAAGATCAGTATAAGGAATTATTCGCCACATGCGTATCCAACCTCCATAAAGGTTTCAGCTCACAACAGTCAAATGGCCATCAGCAAAAAGTCTACAAACTATAAATGCTGAAGGGGTTTTAGAGAAATGGGTACCTTCTATCTGCTGCTGGGATGTAAAGTGGTAACAGCACTAACGCAAACTGAATGGAGCCGCTTGAAAAGGTAGAAATTGAGCTACCATATGATGCGGCAGGGCACCTCTCGGGCTTATAACCTAAGACCACCAGAATCGGAAAGACGCAGGCAGTCAAATGTGCACTGCAGCAATACTGAAATAGCCAAGACATGGAAGCAAAAAAAGGTCCATAAACAGATGAATGGACAGAGAAGAAGTGGTATATGGACAGAATGGAATAGTAGCCTCGGGGAAAAAATGAACAATGCCGTTTTCAGGACTACAGTAGAGCCTAGAAATAATAATATAAGGTTAAGTAAGTCAAAAGGGTATGACAAATATCCTATGATACCATTTATACATGTTATCCTAAGATTGCTACCAATGAACATATTTCCACAGAAAAAGACACTCACAGACTTATCAAATAAACTAATGGTTAGCCAAAATGAAAGGGGGGAGGATGGGTAAATTAGGACTATGGGATTAACATAAATATACTAATGTATGTTACATGCATATAAACATATAACAGATAAACTGTATGAATTATATAATCACCAATACCTGTAAAATATACATTCTGTATTCACATACATGGTAACAGAATCCGAAGATGAACAGACATATGTAGGAATCATTGAGCAGATTCTGTACAGCCAGACAATCAAAAAACTCTAATCAAATTTACTCCAAAAAGAAATAGAATTAAATTTAATAAACAAACATAAGTAAGGAGACATAAACTTCTGGGGGCTCGTCCCAGCACATTCCACTCTAATTTACAACCACGGAACACTACTTCCAGGAAGATTCTGTTGCCCTAGTAACAAGAGATGAGAACGTAATAATGCTGCCGCCTTGTGGCTGTTTCCCACAACAGCAACATTAAACCCAGTGCTAATGGTTGCTTAATAGTCACAAGGACTGCAGGGCTCTAAATGACACCTGCCCTGAAAAATGCCCTGGGGTAGGGAATAGGCAAGAAAATTCAACACATGAGAAATTTTTCAAGAAGTCAATAAGAGGAGGGAAGTTGTACTCACTCTTTAAAAAAAAAGGAAAAGAAAAAAAAGGACATGCCTAAAGCTCAGTATAAGGAATTATTAGACACATGCAAATTCAAATTCAAAAAGGTTTCAGCTCACACCAGTCATTTCCATCAGCAAAATGTCTATAAACTATAAATGCTGAAGGGGTTTTAGAGAACTGTGTACCTTCTAGCTGCTGGTGGGATGTAAAGTGGTAACAGCACTAACGCAAACTGAATGGAGCTGCTTGAAAAGGTCAAAATTGAGCTACCATATGATGCGGCAGGGCACCTCTTGGGCTTATAACCTAAGACTACCAGAATCGGAAAGACACAGGCAGTCAAATGTGCACTGCAGCAATATTGAAATAGCAAAGACATGGAAGCAAAAAAAATGTCCATAAACAGATGAATGGACAGAGAAGAAGTGGTATATGGACAGAATGGAATAGTAGCCTCGGGGAAAAAATGAACAATGCCGTTTTCAGGACTACAGTAGAGCCTAGAAATAATCATATAAGGTTAAGTAAGTCAAAAGGGTATGACAATTATCCTATGATATCATTTATACATGTTATCCTAAGATTGCTACCAATGAACATATTTCCACAGAAAAAGACACTCACAGAGTTATGAAATAAACTAATTGTTAGCCAAAATGAAAGGTGGGAGGACGGGTAAATTAGGACTATGGGGTTAACATACATATACTAATGTATGTTAAGTGTATAAAAACATATAACAGATAAACTGTATGAATTATATAATCACCAATACCTTTAAAATATACATTCTGTAATCACATACATGGTAACAGAATCCGAAGATGAACAGACATATGTAGGAATCATTGAGCAGTTTCTGTACAGCCAGACAATCAAAACACTCTAATCAAATTTACTCCGATAAGAAATAGAAATTAAATTTAAAAAACAAACCTAAGTAAGGAGACATAAACTTCTGGGGGCTTGTCCCAGCACATTCCACTCTAATTTACAACCTCGGAACACTACCTCCAGGAAGATTCTGTTGCCCTAGTAACAAGAGATGAGAACGTAATAATGCTGCCGCCTTGTGGCTCTTTCCCACAACAGCAGCTTTAAACCCAGTGCTAATGGTTGCTTAATAATCACATGGACTGCAGGGCTCTAAATGACACCTGCCCTGAAAAATGCCCTGGGGTAAGGAATAGGCAAGAATATTCAACACATGAGAAATTTTTCAAGAAATCAATAAGAGGAGGGAAGTTGTACTCACTCTTTAAAAAAAAAGGAAAAGAAAAAAAAGGACATGCCTAAACCTCAGTAGAATGAATTATTAGACACATGCAAATTCAAATGGAAAAAGGTTTCAGCTCACACCAATCGTTTCCATCAGCAAAATGTCTACAAACTATAAATGCTGAAGGGGTTTTAGAGAACTGTGTACCTTCTAGCTGCTGGTGGGATGTAAAGTGGTAACAGCACTAACACAAACTGAATGGAGCTGCTTGAAAAGATAAAAATTGAGCTACCATATGATGCGGCAGGTCACCTTTTGGGCCTATAACCTAAGACCACCTGAATCGGAAAGACACAGGCAGGCAAATGAGCACTGCAGCAATATTGAAATAGCCAAGACATGGAAGCAGAAAAAAGGTTCATAAACAGATGAATGGACAAAGAAGAAGTGGTATACGTACCAAATAGAATAGTAGCCTCGGGAAAAAAATGAACAATGCCGTTTTCAGGACTACAGTTGAGCCTAGAAATAATCATATAACGTTAAGTAACTCAAAAGGGTACGACAAATATCCTATGATAACATTTATACATGTTATCCTAAGATTGCTACCAATGAACATATTTCCACAGAAAAAGACACTCACAGACTTATCAAATAAACTAATGGTTAGCCAAAATGAAAGGTGGGAGGATGGGTTAACTAGGACTATGGGGTTAACATACATATACTAATGTATGTTAAGTGTATAAAAACATATAACAGATAAACTGTATGAATTATATAATCACCAATACCTTTAAAATATACATTTTGTAATCACATACATGGTAACAGGACCCGAGGATGAACAGACATATGTATGAATCATTGAGCAGATTCTGTACAGCCAGGCAATCAAAACACTAAAATCAAATTTACTCCGATAAGAAATAGAAATTAAATTTAAAAAACAAACATAAGTAAGGAGACATAAACTTCTGGAGGCTTGTCCCAGCACATTCCACTCTAATTTACAACCTCGGAACACTACCTCCAGGAAGACTCTTTTGCCATAGTAACAAGAGTTGAGAACATAATAATGCTGCCGCCTTGTGGCTGTTTCCCACAACAGCAGCTTTAAACCCAGTGCTAATGGTTGCTTAATAGTCAAAACGACTGCAGGGGTCTAAATGACACCTGCCCTCAAAAAATGCCCTGGGGTAGGGAATACGCAAGAAAATTCAACACATGAGAAATTTTTCAAAAAGTGAATATGAAGAGGGAAGTTGTACTCACACTTTAACAAAAAAAGGAAAAGAAGAAAAAGGATATGCCTAAAGATCAGTATAAGGAATTATTCGCCACATGCGTATCCAACCTCCAAAAAGGTTTCAGCTCACACCAGTCAAATGGACATCAGCAAAAAGTCTACAAACTATAAATGCTGAAGGAGTTTTAGAGAAATGTATACCTTCTATCTGCTGCTGGGATGTAAAGTGGTAACAGCACTAACGCAAACTGAATGGAGCTGCTTGAAAAGGTAAAAATTGGGCTACCATATGATGCGGCAGGTCACCTTTTGGGCCTATAACCTAAGACCACCTGAATCGGAAAGACACAGGCAGGCAAATGAGCACTGCACAATATTGAAATAGCCAAGACATGGAAGCAGAAAAAAGGTTCATAAACAGATGAATGGACAAAGAAGAAGTGGTATACGTACCAAATAGAATAGTAGCCTCGGGAAAAAAATGAACAATGCCGTTTTCAGGACTACAGTTGAGCCTAGAAATAATCATATAAGGTTAAGTAACTCAAAAGGGTACGACAAATATCCTATGATAACATTTATACATGTTATCCTAAGATAGCTACCAATGAACATATTTCCACAGAAAAAGACACTCACAGACTTATGAAATAAACTAATGGTTAGACAAAATGAAAGGTGGGAGGATGGGTAAACTAGGACTATGGGGTTAACATACATATACTAATGTATGTTAAGTGTATAAAAACATATAACAGATAAACTGTATGAATTATATAATCACCAATACCTTTAAAATATACATTCTGTAATCACATTCATGGTAACAGAATGCGAAGATGAACAGACATATGTAGGAATCATTGAGCAGATTCTGTACAGCCAGACAATCAAAACACTCTAATCAAATTTACTCAGATAAGAAATAGAAATTAAATTTAAAAAACAAACCTAAGTAAGGAGACATAAACTTCTGGGGGCTTGTCCCAGCACATTCCACTCTAATTTACAACCTCGGAACACTACCTCCAGGAAGATTCTGTTGCCCTAGTAACAAGAGATGAGAACGTAATAATGCTGCCGCCTTGTGGCTCTTTCCCACAACAGCAGCTTTAAACCCAGTGCTAATGGTTGCTTAATAGTCACATGGACTGCAGGGCTCTAAATGACACCTGCCCTGAAAAATGCCCTGGGGTAGGGAATAGGCAATAATATTCAACACATGAGAAATTTTTCAAGAAGTCAATAAGAGGAGGGAAGTTTTACTCACTCTTTAAAGAAAAAGGAAAAGAAAAAAAAGGACATGCCTAAAGCTCAGTAGAATGAATTATTAGACACATGCAAATTCAAATTCAAAAAGGTTTCAGCTCACACCAGTCGTTTCCATCAGCAAAATGTCTACAAACTATAAATGCTGAAGGGGTTTTAGAGAACTGTGTACCTTCTAGCTGCTGGTGGGATGTAAAGTGGTAACAGCACTAACGCAAACTGAATGGAGCTGCTTGAAAAGGTCAAAATTGAGCTACCATATGATGCGGCAGGGCACCTCTTGGGCTTATAACCTAAGACTACCAGAATTGGAAAGACACAGGCAGTCAAATGTGCACTGCAGCAATATTGAAATAGCAAAGACATGGAAGCAAAAAAAATGTCCATAAACAGATGAATGGACAGAGAAGAAGTGGTATATGGACAGAATGGAATAGTAGCCTCGGGGAAAAAATGAACAATGCCGTTTTCAGGACTACAGTAGAGCCTAGAAATAATCATATAAGGTTAAGTAAGTCAAAAGGGTATGACAATTATCCTATGATATCATTTATACATGTTATCCTAAGATTGCTACCAATGAACATATTTCCACAGAAAAAGACACTCACAGACTTATGAAATAAACTAATTGTTAGCCAAAATGAAAGGTGGGAGGACGGGTAAATTAGGACTATGGGGTTAACATACATATACTAATGTATGTTAAGTGTATAAAAACATATAACAGATAAACTGTATGAATTATATAATCACCAATACCTTTAAAATATACATTCTGTAATCACATACATGGTAACAGAATCCGAAGATGAACAGACATATGTAGGAATCATTGAGCACTTTCTGTACAGCCAGACAATCAAAACACTCTAATCAAATTTACTCCGATAAGAAATAGAAATTAAATTTAAAAAACAAACCTAAGTAAGGAGACATAAATTTCTGGGGGCTTGTCCCAGCACATTCCACTCTAATTTACAACCTCGGAACACTACCTCCAGGAAGATTCTGTTGCCCTAGTAACAAGAGATGAGAACGTAATAATGCTGCCGCCTTGTGGCTCTTTCCCACAACAGCAGCTTTAAACCCAGTGCTAATGGTTGCTTAATAATCACATGGACTGCAGGGCTCTAAATGACACCTGCCCTGAAAAATGCCCTGGGGTAAGGAATAGGCAAGAATATTCAACACATGAGAAATTTTTCAAGAAATCAATAAGAGGAGGGAAGTTGTACTCACTCTTTAAAAAAAAAGGAAAAGAAAAAAAAGGACATGCCTAAAGGTCAGTAGAATGAATTATTAGACACATGCAAATTCAAATTCAAAAAGGTTTCAGCTCACACCAGTCGTTTCCATCAGCAAAATGTCTACAAACTATAAATGCTGAAGGGGTTTTAGAGAACTGTGTACCTTCTAGCTGCTGGTGGGATGTAAAGTGGTAACAGCACTAACACAAACTGAATGGAGCTGCTTGAAAAGATAAAAATTGAGCTACCATATGATGCGGCAGGTCACCTTTTGGGCCTATAACCTAAGACCACCTGAATCGGAAAGACACAGGCAGGCAAATGAGCACTGCAGCAATATTGAAATAGCCAAGACATGGAAGCAGAAAAAAGGTTCATGAACAGATGAATGGACAAAGAAGAAGTGGTATACGTACCAAATAGAATACTAGCTTCGGGAAAAAAATGAACAATGCCGTTTTCAGGACTACAGTTGAGCCTAGAAATAATCATATAACGTTAAGTAACTCAAAAGGGTACGACAAAATCCTATGAAAACATTTATACATGTTATCCTAAGATTGCTACCAATGAACATATTTCCACAGAAAAAGACACTCACAGACTTATGAAATAAACTAATGGTTAGCAAAATGAAAGGTGGGAGGATGGGTAAATTAGGACTATGGGGTTAACATACATATACTAATGTATGTTAAGTGTATAAAAACATATAACAGATAAACTGTATGAATTATATAATCACCAATACCTTTAAAATATACATTTTGTAATCACATACATGGTAACAGGACCCGAGGATGAACAGACATATGTATGAATCATTGAGCAGATTCTGTACAGCCAGGCAATCAAAACACTAAAATCAAATTTACTACGATAAGAAATAGAAATTAAATTTAAAAAACAAACCTAAGTAAGGAGACATAAACTTCTGGGGGCTTGTCCCAGCACATTCCACTCTAATTTACAACCTCAGAACACTACCTCCAGGAAGATTCTGTTGCCCTAGTAACAAGAGTTGAGAACGTAATAATGCTGCCGCCTTGTGGCTGTTTCCCACAACAGCAGCTTTAAACCCAGTGCTAATGGTTGCTTAATAGTCACAACGACTGCAGGGGTCTAAATGACACCTACCCTCAAAAAGTGCCCTTGGGTAGGGAATAGGCAAGAAAATTCAACACATGAGAAATTTTTCAAAAAGTGAATATGAAGAGGGAAGTTGTACTCACACTTTAACAAAAAAAGGAAAAGAAGAAAAAGGATATGCCTAAAGATCAGTATAAGGAATTATTCGCCACATGCGTATCCAACCTCCATAAAGGTTTCAGCTCACAACAGTCAAATGGCCATCAGCAAAAAGTCTACAAACTATAAATGCTGAAGGGGTTTTAGAGAAATGGGTACCTTCTATCTGCTGCTGGGATGTAAAGTGGTAACAGCACTAACGCAAACTGAATGGAGCCGCTTGAAAAGGTAGAAATTGAGCTACCATATGATGCGGCAGGGCACCTCTCGGGCTTATAACCTAAGACCACCAGAATCGGAAAGACACAGGCAGTCAAATGTGCACTGCAGCAATACTGAAATAGCCAAGACATGGAAGCAAAAAAAGGTCCATAAACAGATGAATGGACAGAGAAGAAGTGGTATATGGACAGAATGGAATAGTAGCCTCGGGGAAAAAATGAACAATGCCGTTTTCAGGACTACAGGAGAGCCTAGAAATAATAATATAAGGTTAAGTAAGTCAAAAGGGTATGACAAATATCCTATGATATCATTTATACATGTTATCCTAAGATTGCTACCAATGAACATATTTCCACAGAAAAAGACACTCACAGACTTATGAAATAAACTAATGGTTAGCCAAAATGAAAGGGGGGAGGATGGGTAAATTAGGACTATGGGATTAACATAAATATACTAATGTATGTTACATGCATATAAACATATAACAGATAAACTATATGAATTATATAATCACCAATACCTTTAAAATATACATTCTGTATTCACATACATGGTAACAGAATCCGAAGATGAACAGACATATGTAGGAATCATTGAGCAGATTCTGTACAGCCAGACAATCAAAAGACTCTAATCAAATTTACTCCAAAAAGAAATAGAATTAAATTTAAAAAACAAACATAAGTAAGGAGACATAAACTTCTGGGGGCTCGTCCCAGCACATTCCACTCTAATTTACAACCACGGAACACTACCTCCAGGAAGATTCTGTTGCCCTAGTAACAAGAGATGAGAACGTAATAATGCTGCTGCCTTGTGGCTGTTTCCCACAACAGCAGCATTAAACCCAGTGCTAATGGTTGCTTAATAGTCACAAGGACTGCAGGGCTCTAAATGACACCTGCCCTGAAAAATGCCCTGGGGTAGGGAAAAGGCAAGAAAATTCAACACATGAGAAATTTTTCAAGAAGTCAATAAGAGGAGGGAAGTTGTACTCACTCTTTAAAAAAAAGGAAAAGAAAAAAAAGGACATGCCTAAAGCTCAGTATAAGGAATTATTAGACACATGCAAATTCAAATTCAACAAGGTTTCAGCTCACACCAGTCATTTCCATCAGCAAAATGTCTATAAACTATAAATGCTGAAGGGGTTTTAGAGAACTGTGTACCTTCTAGCTGCTGGTGAGATGTAAAGTGGTAACAGCACTAACGCAAACTGAATGGAGCTTCTTGAAAAGGTAAAAATTGAGCTACCATATGATGCAGCAGGTCACCCTTTGGGCCTATAACCTAAGACCACCTGAATCGGAAAGACACAGGCAGGCAAATGAGCACTGCAGCAATATTGAAATAGCCAAGACATGGAAGCAGAAAAAAGGTTCATAAACAGATGAATGGACAAAGAAGAAGTAGTATACGTACCAAATAGAATAGTAGCCTGGGGAAAAAAATGAACAACGCCGTTTTCAGGACTACAGTTGAGCCTAGAAATAATCATATAAGGTTAACTAACTCAAAAGGGTACGACAAAGATCCTATGATAATATTTATACATGTTATCCTAAGATTGCTACCAATGAACATATTTCCACAGAAAAAGACACTCACAGACTTATGAAATAAACTAATGGTTAGCAAAATGAAAGGTGGGAGGATGGGTAAATTAGGACTATGGGGTTAACATACATATACTAATGTATGTTAAGTGTATAAAAACATATAACAGATAAACTGTATGAATTATATAATCACCAATACCTTTAAAATATACATTTTGTAATCACATACATGGTAACAGGACCCGAAGATGAACAGACATATGTATGAATCATTGAGCAGATCCTGTACAGCCAGGCAATCAAAACACTCTAATCAAATTTACGCTGATAAGAAATAGAAATGAAATTTAAAAAACAAACATAAGTAAGGAGACATAAACTTCTGGGGGCTTGTCCCAGCACATTCCACTCTAATTTACAACCTCAGAACACTACCTCCAGGAAGATTCTGTTGCCCTAGTAACAAGAGTTGAGAACGTAATAATGCTGCCGCCTTGTGGCTGTTTCCCACAACAGCAGCTTTAAACCCAGTGCTAATGGTTGCTTAATAGTCACAACGACTGCAGGGGTCTAAATGACACCTGCCCTCAAAAAGTGCCCTTGGGTAGGGAATAGGCAAGAAAATTCAACACATGAGAAATTTTTCAAAAAGTGAATATGAAGAGGGAAGTTGTACTCACACTTTAACAAAAAAAGGAAAAGAAGAAAAAGGATATGCCTAAAGATCAGTATAAGGAATTATTCGCCACATGCGTATCCAACCTCCATAAAGGTTTCAGCTCACAACAGTCAAATGGCCATCAGCAAAAAGTCTACAAACTATAAATGCTGAAGGGGTTTTAGAGAAATGGGTACCTTCTATCTGCTGCTGGGATGTAAAGTGGTAACAGCACTAACGCAAACTGAATGGAGCCGCTTGAAAAGGTAGAAATTGAGCTACCATATGATGCGGCAGGGCACCTCTCGGGCTTATAACCTAAGACCACCAGAATCGGAAATACGCAGGCAGTCAAATGTGCACTGCAGCAATACTGAAATAGCCAAGACATGGAAGCAAAAAAAGGTCCATAAACAGATGAATGGACAGAGAAGAAGTGGTATATGGACAGAATGGAATAGTAGCCTCGGGGAAAAAATGAACAATGCCGTTTTCAGGACTACAGTAGAGCCTAGAAATAATAATATAAGGTTAAGTAAGTCAAAAGGGTATGACAAATATCCTATGATACCATTTATACATGTTATCCTAAGATTGCTACCAATGAACATATTTCCACAGAAAAAGACACTCACAGACTTATCAAATAAACTAATGGTTAGCCAAAATGAAAGGGGGGAGGATGGGTAAATTAGGACTATGGGATTAACATAAATATACTAATGTATGTTACATGCATATAAACATATAACAGATAAACTATATGAATTATATAATCACCAATACCTGTAAAATATACATTCTGTATTCACATACATGGTAACAGAATCCGAAGATGAACAGACATATGTAGGAATCATTGAGCAGATTCTGTACAGCCAGACAATCAAAAAACTCTAATCAAATTTACTCCAAAAAGAAATAGAATTAAATTTAATAAACAAACATAAGTAAGGAGACATAAACTTCTGGGGGCTCGTCCCAGCACATTCCACTCTAATTTACAACCACGGAACACTACTTCCAGGAAGATTCTGTTGCCCTAGTAACAAGAGATGAGAACGTAATAATGCTGCCGCCTTGTGGCTGTTTCCCACAACAGCAACATTAAACCCAGTGCTAATGGTTGCTTAATAGTCACAAGGACTGCAGGGCTCTAAATGACACCTGCCCTGAAAAATGCCCTGGGGTAGGGAATAGGCAAGAAAATTCAACACATGAGAAATTTTTCAAGAAGTCAATAAGAGGAGGGAAGTTGTACTCACTCTTTAAAAAAAAAGGAAAAGAAAAAAAAGGACATGCCTAAAGCTCAGTATAAGGAATTATTAGACACATGCAAATTCAAATTCAAAAAGGTTTCAGCTCACACCAGTCATTTCCATCAGCAAAATGTCTATAAACTATAAATGCTGAAGGGGTTTTAGAGAACTGTGTACCTTCTAGCTGCTGGTGGGATGTAAAGTGGTAACAGCACTAACGCAAACTGAATGGAGCTGCTTGAAAAGGTAAAAATTGAGCTACCATATGATGCGGCAGGGCACCTCTTGGGCTTATAACCTAAGACTACCAGAATCGGAAAGACACAGGCAGTCAAATGTGCACTGCAGCAATATTGAAATAGCAAAGACATGGAAGCAAAAAAAATGTCCATAAACAGATGAATGGACAGAGAAGAAGTGGTATATGGACAGAATGGAATAGTAGCCTCGGGGAAAAAATGAACAATGCCGTTTTCAGGACTACAGTAGAGCCTAGAAATAATCATATAAGGTTAAGTAAGTCAAAAGGGTATGACAATTATCCTATGATATCATTTATACATGTTATCCTAAGATTGCTACCAATGAACATATTTCCACAGAAAAAGACACTCACAGAGTTATGAAATAAACTAATTGTTAGCCAAAATGAAAGGTGGGAGGACGGGTAAATTAGGACTATGGGGTTAACATACATATACTAATGTATGTTAAGTGTATAAAAACATATAACAGATAAACTGTATGAATTATATAATCACCAATACCTTTAAAATATACATTCTGTAATCACATACATGGTAACAGAATCCGAAGATGAACAGACATATGTAGGAATCATTGAGCAGTTTCTGTACAGCCAGACAATCAAAACACTCTAATCAAATTTACTCCGATAAGAAATAGAAATTAAATTTAAAAAACAAACCTAAGTAAGGAGACATAAACTTCTGGGGGCTTGTCCCAGCACATTCCACTCTAATTTACAACCTCGGAACACTACCTCCAGGAAGATTCTGTTGCCCTAGTAACAAGAGATGAGAACGTAATAATGCTGCCGCCTTGTGGCTCTTTCCCACAACAGCAGCTTTAAACCCAGTGCTAATGGTTGCTTAATAATCACATGGACTGCAGGGCTCTAAATGACACCTGCCCTGAAAAATGCCCTGGGGTAAGGAATAGGCAAGAATATTCAACACATGAGAAATTTTTCAAGAAATCAATAAGAGGAGGGAAGTTGTACTCACTCTTTAAAAAAAAAGGAAAAGAAAAAAAAGGACATGCCTAAACCTCAGTAGAATGAATTATTAGACACATGCAAATTCAAATGGAAAAAGGTTTCAGCTCACACCAATCGTTTCCATCAGCAAAATGTCTACAAACTATAAATGCTGAAGGGGTTTTAGAGAACTGTGTACCTTCTAGCTGCTGGTGGGATGTAAAGTGGTAACAGCACTAACACAAACTGAATGGAGCTGCTTGAAAAGATAAAAATTGAGCTACCATATGATGCGGCAGGTCACCTTTTGGGCCTATAACCTAAGACCACCTGAATCGGAAAGACACAGGCAGGCAAATGAGCACTGCAGCAATATTGAAATAGCCAAGACATGGAAGCAGAAAAAAGGTTCATAAACAGATGAATGGACAAAGAAGAAGTGGTATACGTACCAAATAGAATAGTAGCCTCGGGAAAAAAATGAACAATGCCGTTTTCAGGACTACAGTTGAGCCTAGAAATAATCATATAACGTTAAGTAACTCAAAAGGGTACGACAAATATCCTATGATAACATTTATACATGTTATCCTAAGATTGCTACCAATGAACATATTTCCACAGAAAAAGACACTCACAGACTTATCAAATAAACTAATGGTTAGCCAAAATGAAAGGTGGGAGGATGGGTTAACTAGGACTATGGGGTTAACATACATATACTAATGTATGTTAAGTGTATAAAAACATATAACAGATAAACTGTATGAATTATATAATCACCAATACCTTTAAAATATACATTTTGTAATCACATACATGGTAACAGGACCCGAGGATGAACAGACATATGTATGAATCATTGAGCAGATTCTGTACAGCCAGGCAATCAAAACACTAAAATCAAATTTACTCCGATAAGAAATAGAAATTAAATTTAAAAAACAAACATAAGTAAGGAGACATAAACTTCTGGAGGCTTGTCCCAGCACATTCCACTCTAATTTACAACCTCGGAACACTACCTCCAGGAAGACTCTGTTGCCATAGTAACAAGAGTTGAGAACATAATAATGCTGCCGCCTTGTGGCTGTTTCCCACAACAGCAGCTTTAAACCCAGTGCTAATGGTTGCTTAATAGTCAAAACGACTGCAGGGGTCTAAATGACACCTGCCCTCAAAAAATGCCCTGGGGTAGGGAATACGCAAGAAAATTCAACACATGAGAAATTTTTCAAAAAGTGAATATGAAGAGGGAAGTTGTACTCACACTTTAACAAAAAAAGGAAAAGAAGAAAAAGGATATGCCTAAAGATCAGTATAAGGAATTATTCGCCACATGCGTATCCAACCTCCAAAAAGGTTTCAGCTCACACCAGTCAAATGGACATCAGCAAAAAGTCTACAAACTATAAATGCTGAAGGAGTTTTAGAGAAATGTATACCTTCTATCTGCTGCTGGGATGTAAAGTGGTAACAGCACTAACGCAAACTGAATGGAGCTGCTTGAAAAGGTAAAAATTGGGCTACCATATGATGCGGCAGGTCACCTTTTGGGCCTATAACCTAAGACCACCTGAATCGGAAAGACACAGGCAGGCAAATGAGCACTGCACAATATTGAAATAGCCAAGACATGGAAGCAGAAAAAAGGTTCATAAACAGATGAATGGACAAAGAAGAAGTGGTATACGTACCAAATAGAATAGTAGCCTCGGGAAAAAAATGAACAATGCCGTTTTCAGGACTACAGTTGAGCCTAGAAATAATCATATAAGGTTAAGTAACTCAAAAGGGTACGACAAATATCCTATGATAACATTTATACATGTTATCCTAAGATAGCTACCAATGAACATATTTCCACAGAAAAAGACACTCACAGACTTATGAAATAAACTAATGGTTAGACAAAATGAAAGGTGGGAGGATGGGTAAACTAGGACTATGGGGTTAACATACATATACTAATGTATGTTAAGTGTATAAAAACATATAACAGATAAACTGTATGAATTATATAATCACCAATACCTTTAAAATATACATTCTGTAATCACATTCATGGTAACAGAATGCGAAGATGAACAGACATATGTAGGAATCATTGAGCAGATTCTGTACAGCCAGACAATCAAAACACTCTAATCAAATTTACTCAGATAAGAAATAGAAATTAAATTTAAAAAACAAACCTAAGTAAGGAGACATAAACTTCTGGGGGCTTGTCCCAGCACATTCCACTCTAATTTACAACCTCGGAACACTACCTCCAGGAAGATTCTGTTGCCCTAGTAACAAGAGATGAGAACGTAATAATGCTGCCGCCTTGTGGCTCTTTCCCACAACAGCAGCTTTAAACCCAGTGCTAATGGTTGCTTAATAGTCACATGGACTGCAGGGCTCTAAATGACACCTGCCCTGAAAAATGCCCTGGGGTAGGGAATAGGCAATAATATTCAACACATGAGAAATTTTTCAAGAAGTCAATAAGAGGAGGGAAGTTTTACTCACTCTTTAAAAAAAAAGGAAAAGAAAAAAAAGGACATGCCTAAAGCTCAGTAGAATGAATTATTAGACACATGCAAATTCAAATTCAAAAAGGTTTCAGCTCACACCAGTCGTTTCCATCAGCAAAATGTCTACAAACTATAAATGCTGAAGGGGTTTTAGAGAACTGTGTACCTTCTAGCTGCTGGTGGGATGTAAAGTGGTAACAGCACTAACGCAAACTGAATGGAGCTGCTTGAAAAGGTCAAAATTGAGCTACCATATGATGCGGCAGGGCACCTCTTGGGCTTATAACCTAAGACTACCAGAATTGGAAAGACACAGGCAGTCAAATGTGCACTGCAGCAATATTGAAATAGCAAAGACATGGAAGCAAAAAAAATGTCCATAAACAGATGAATGGACAGAGAAGAAGTGGTATATGGACAGAATGGAATAGTAGCCTCGGGGAAAAAATGAACAATGCCGTTTTCAGGACTACAGTAGAGCCTAGAAATAATCATATAAGGTTAAGTAAGTCAAAAGGGTATGACAATTATCCTATGATATCATTTATACATGTTATCCTAAGATTGCTACCAATGAACATATTTCCACAGAAAAAGACACTCACAGACTTATGAAATAAACTAATTGTTAGCCAAAATGAAAGGTGGGAGGACGGGTAAATTAGGACTATGGGGTTAACATACATATACTAATGTATGTTAAGTGTATAAAAACATATAACAGATAAACTGTATGAATTATATAATCACCAATACCTTTAAAATATACATTCTGTAATCACATACATGGTAACAGAATCCGAAGATGAACAGACATATGTAGGAATCATTGAGCACTTTCTGTACAGGCAGACAATCAAAACACTCTAATCAAATTTACTCCGATAAGAAATAGAAATTAAATTTAAAAAACAAACCTAAGTAAGGAGACATAAATTTCTGGGGGCTTGTCCCAGCACATTCCACTCTAATTTACAACCTCGGAACACTACCTCCAGGAAGATTCTGTTGCCCTAGTAACAAGAGATGAGAACGTAATAATGCTGCCGCCTTGTGGCTCTTTCCCACAACAGCAGCTTTAAACCCAGTGCTAATGGTTGCTTAATAATCACATGGACTGCAGGGCTCTAAATGACACCTGCCCTGAAAAATGCCCTGGGGTAAGGAATAGGCAAGAATATTCAACACATGAGAAATTTTTCAAGAAATCAATAAGAGGAGGGAAGTTGTACTCACTCTTTAAAAAAAAAGGAAAAGAAAAAAAAGGACATGCCTAAAGGTCAGTAGAATGAATTATTAGACACATGCAAATTCAAATTCAAAAAGGTTTCAGCTCACACCAGTCGTTTCCATCAGCAAAATGTCTACAAACTATAAATGCTGAAGGGGTTTTAGAGAACTGTGTACCTTCTAGCTGCTGGTGGGATGTAAAGTGGTAACAGCACTAACACAAACTGAATGGAGCTGCTTGAAAAGATAAAAATTGAGCTACCATATGATGCGGCAGGTCACCTTTTGGGCCTATAACCTAAGACCACCTGAATCGGAAAGACACAGGCAGGCAAATGAGCACTGCAGCAATATTGAAATAGCCAAGACATGGAAGCAGAAAAAAGGTTCATGAACAGATGAATGGACAAAGAAGAAGTGGTATACGTACCAAATAGAATACTAGCTTCGGGAAAAAAATGAACAATGCCGTTTTCAGGACTACAGTTGAGCCTAGAAATAATCATATAACGTTAAGTAACTCAAAAGGGTACGACAAAATCCTATGAAAACATTTATACATGTTATCCTAAGATTGCTACCAATGAACATATTTCCACAGAAAAAGACACTCACAGACTTATGAAATAAACTAATGGTTAGCAAAATGAAAGGTGGGAGGATGGGTAAATTAGGACTATGGGGTTAACATACATATACTAATGTATGTTAAGTGTATAAAAACATATAACAGATAAACTGTATGAATTATATAATCACCAATACCTTTAAAATATACATTTTGTAATCACATACATGGTAACAGGACCCGAGGATGAACAGACATATGTATGAATCATTGAGCAGATTCTGTACAGCCAGGCAATCAAAACACTAAAATCAAATTTACTACGATAAGAAATAGAAATTAAATTTAAAAAACAAACCTAAGTAAGGAGACATAAACTTCTGGGGGCTTGTCCCAGCACATTCCACTCTAATTTACAACCTCAGAACACTACCTCCAGGAAGATTCTGTTGCCCTAGTAACAAGAGTTGAGAACGTAATAATGCTGCCGCCTTGTGGCTGTTTCCCACAACAGCAGCTTTAAACCCAGTGCTAATGGTTGCTTAATAGTCACAACGACTGCAGGGGTCTAAATGACACCTACCCTCAAAAAGTGCCCTTGGGTAGGGAATAGGCAAGAAAATTCAACACATGAGAAATTTTTCAAAAAGTGAATATGAAGAGGGAAGTTGTACTCACACTTTAACAAAAAAAGGAAAAGAAGAAAAAGGATATGCCTAAAGATCAGTATAAGGAATTATTCGCCACATGCGTATCCAACCTCCATAAAGGTTTCAGCTCACAACAGTCAAATGGCCATCAGCAAAAAGTCTACAAACTATAAATGCTGAAGGGGTTTTAGAGAAATGGGTACCTTCTATCTGCTGCTGGGATGTAAAGTGGTAACAGCACTAACGCAAACTGAATGGAGCCGCTTGAAAAGGTAGAAATTGAGCTACCATATGATGCGGCAGGGCACCTCTCGGGCTTATAACCTAAGACCACCAGAATCGGAAAGACACAGGCAGTCAAATGTGCACTGCAGCAATACTGAAATAGCCAAGACATGGAAGCAAAAAAAGGTCCATAAACAGATGAATGGACAGAGAAGAAGTGGTATATGGACAGAATGGAATAGTAGCCTCGGGGAAAAAATGAACAATGCCGTTTTCAGGACTACAGGAGAGCCTAGAAATAATAATATAAGGTTAAGTAAGTCAAAAGGGTATGACAAATATCCTATGATATCATTTATACATGTTATCCTAAGATTGCTACCAATGAACATATTTCCACAGAAAAAGACACTCACAGACTTATGAAATAAACTAATGGTTAGCCAAAATGAAAGGGGGGAGGATGGGTAAATTAGGACTATGGGATTAACATAAATATACTAATGTATGTTACATGCATATAAACATATAACAGATAAACTATATGAATTATATAATCACCAATACCTTTAAAATATACATTCTGTATTCACATACATGGTAACAGAATCCGAAGATGAACAGACATATGTAGGAATCATTGAGCAGATTCTGTACAGCCAGACAATCAAAAGACTCTAATCAAATTTACTCCAAAAAGAAATAGAATTAAATTTAAAAAACAAACATAAGTAAGGAGACATAAACTTCTGGGGGCTCGTCCCAGCACATTCCACTCTAATTTACAACCACGGAACACTACCTCCAGGAAGATTCTGTTGCCCTAGTAACAAGAGATGAGAACGTAATAATGCTGCTGCCTTGTGGCTGTTTCCCACAACAGCAGCATTAAACCCAGTGCTAATGGTTGCTTAATAGTCACAAGGACTGCAGGGCTCTAAATGACACCTGCCCTGAAAAATGCCCTGGGGTAGGGAAAAGGCAAGAAAATTCAACACATGAGAAATTTTTCAAGAAGTCAATAAGAGGAGGGAAGTTGTACTCACTCTTTAAAAAAAAGGAAAAGAAAAAAAAGGACATGCCTAAAGCTCAGTATAAGGAATTATTAGACACATGCAAATTCAAATTCAACAAGGTTTCAGCTCACACCAGTCATTTCCATCAGCAAAATGTCTATAAACTATAAATGCTGAAGGGGTTTTAGAGAACTGTGTACCTTCTAGCTGCTGGTGAGATGTAAAGTGGTAACAGCACTAACGCAAACTGAATGGAGCTTCTTGAAAAGGTAAAAATTGAGCTACCATATGATGCAGCAGGTCACCCTTTGGGCCTATAACCTAAGACCACCTGAATCGGAAAGACACAGGCAGGCAAATGAGCACTGCAGCAATATTGAAATAGCCAAGACACGGAAGCAGAAAAAAGGTTCATAAACAGATGAATGGACAAAGAAGAAGTAGTATACGTACCAAATAGAATAGTAGCCTGGGGAAAAAAATGAACAACGCCGTTTTCAGGACTACAGTTGAGCCTAGAAATAATCATATAAGGTTAACTAACTCAAAAGGGTACGACAAAGATCCTATGATAATATTTATACATGTTATCCTAAGATTGCTACCAATGAACATATTTCCACAGAAAAAGACACTCACAGACTTATGAAATAAACTAATGGTTAGCAAAATGAAAGGTGGGAGGATGGGTAAATTAGGACTATGGGGTTAACATACATATACTAATGTATGTTAAGTGTATAAAAACATATAACAGATAAACTGTATGAATTATATAATCACCAATACCTTTAAAATATACATTTTGTAATCACATACATGGTAACAGGACCCGAAGATGAACAGACATATGTATGAATCATTGAGCAGATCCTGTACAGCCAGGCAATCAAAACACTCTAATCAAATTTACGCTGATAAGAAATAGAAATGAAATTTAAAAAACAAACATAAGTAAGGAGACATAAACTTCTGGGGGCTTGTCCCAGCACATTCCACTCTAATTTACAACCTCAGAACACTACCTCCAGGAAGATTCTGTTGCCCTAGTAACAAGAGTTGAGAACGTAATAATGCTGCCGCCTTGTGGCTGTTTCCCACAACAGCAGCTTTAAACCCAGTGCTAATGGTTGCTTAAGAGTCACAACGACTGCAGGGGTCTAAATGACACCTGCCCTCAAAAAGTGCCCTTGGGTAGGGAATAGGCAAGAAAATTCAACACATGAGAAATTTTTCAAAAAGTGAATATGAAGAGGGAAGTTGTACTCACACTTTAACAAAAAAAGGAAAAGAAAAAGGATATGCCTAAAGATCAGTATAAGGAATTATTCGCCACATGCGTATCCAACCTCCATAAAGGTTTCAGCTCACAACAGTCAAATGGCCATCAGCAAAAAGTCTACAAACTATAAATGCTGAAGGGGTTTTAGAGAAATGTGTACCTTCTATCTGCTGCTGGGATGTAAAGTGGTAACAGCACTAACGCAAACTGAATGGAGCCGCTTGAAAAGGTAGAAATTGAGCTACCATATGATGCGGCAGGGCACCTCTCGGGCTTATAACCTAAGACCACCAGAATCGGAAAGACACAGGCAGTCAAATGTGCACTGCAGCAGTACTGAAATAGCCAAGACATGGAAGCAAAAAAAGGTCCATAAACAGATGAATGGACAGAGAAGAAGTGGTATATGGACAGAATGCAATAGTAGCCTCGGGGAAAAAATGAACAATGCCGTTTTAAGGACTAGAGTTGAGCCTAGAAATAATCATATAAGGTTAAGTAAGTCAAAAGGGTATGACAAATATCCTATGATATCATTTATACATGTTATCCTAAGATTGCTACCAATGAACATATTTCCACAGAAAAAGACACTCACAGACTTATGAAATAAACTAATTGTTAGCCAAAATGAAAGGTGGGAGGATGGGTAAATTAGGACTATGGGGTTAACATACATATACTAATGTATGTTAAGTGTATAAAAACATATAACAGATAAACTGTATGAATTATATATAATCACCAATACCTTTAAAATATACATTCTGTAATAACATACATGGTAACAGAATCCGAAGATGAACAGACATATGTAGGAATCATTGAGCAGTTTCTGTACAGCCAGACAATCAAAACACTCTAATCAAATTTACTCCGATAAGAAATAGAAATTTAATTTAAAAAACAAACCTAAGTAAGGAGACATAAACTTCTCGGGGCTTGTCCCAGCACATTCCACTCTAATTTACAACCTCGGAACACTACCACCAGGAAGATTCTGTTGCCCTAGTAACAAGAGATGAGAACGTAATAATGCTGCCGCCTTGTGGCTCTTTCCCACAACAGCAGCTTTAAACCCAGTGCTAATGGTTGCTTAATAGTCACATGGACTGCAGGGCTCTAAATGACACCTGCCCTGAAAAATGCCCTGGGGTAGGGAATAGGCAAGAATATTCAACACATGAGAAATTTTTCAAGAAGTCAATAAGAGGAGGGAAGTTGTACTCACTCTTTAAAAAAAAAGGAAAAGAAAAAAAAGGACATGCCTAAAGCTCAGTAGAATGAATTATTAGACACATGCAAATTCAAATTCAAAAAGGTTTCAGCTCACACCAGTCGTTTCCATCAGCAAAATGTCTACAAACTATAAATGCTGAAGGGGTTTTAGAGAACTGTGTACCTTCTAGCTGCTGGTGGGATGTAAAGTGGTAACAGCACTAACGCAAACTGAATGGAGCTGCTTGAAAAGATAAAAATTGAGCTACCATATGATGCGGCAGGTCACCTTTTGGGCCTATAACCTAAGACCACCTGAATCGGAAAGACACAGGCAGGCAAATGTGCACTGCAGCTATATTGAAATAGCCAAGACGTGGAAGCAGAAAAAGGGTTCATAAACAGATGAATGGACAAAGAAGAAGTGGTATACGTACCAAATAGCATAGTAGCCTCGGGAAAAAAAATGAACAATGCCGTTTTCAGGACTACAGTTGAGCCTAGAAATAATCATATAAGGTTAAGTAACTCAAAAGGGTACGACAAATATCCTATGATAACATTTATACATGTTATCCTACGATTGCTACCAATGAACATATTTCCACAGAAAAACACACTCACAGACTTATGAAATAAACTAATGGTTAGCCAAAATGAAAGGTGGGAGGATGGGTAAATTAGGACTATGGGGTTAACATACATATACTAATGTATGTTAAGTGTATAAAAACATGTAACAGATAAACTGTATGAATTATATAATCACCAATACCTTTAAAATATACATTTTGTAATCACATACATGGTAAGAGGACCCGAAGATGAACAGACATATGTATGAATCACTGAGCAGATCCTGTACAGCCAGGCAATCAAAACACTCTAATCAAATTTACTCCGATAAGAAATAGAAATTAAATTTAAAAAAACAAACATAAGTAAGGAGACATAAACTTCTGGGGGCTTGTCCCAGCACATTCCACTCTAATTTACAACCTCGGAACACTACCTCCAGGAAGATTCTGTTGCCCTAGTAACAAGAGATGAGAACGTAATAATGCTGCTGCCTTGTGGCTCTTTCCCACAACAGCAGCTTTAAACCAAGTGCTAATGTTTGCTTAATAGTCACAAGGACTGCAGGGCTCTAAATGACACCTGCCCTTAAAAATGCCCTGGGGTAGGGAATAGGCAAGAAAATTCAACACATTAGAAATTTTTCAAGAAGTCAATAAGAGGAGGGAAGTTGTACTCACTCTTTAAAAAAAAAGGAAAAGAAAAAAAAGGACATTCCTAAACCTCAGTATAAGGAATTATTAGACACATGCAAATGCAAATTCAAAAAGGTTTCAGCTCACACCAGTCATTTCCATCAGCAAAATGTCTACAAACTATAAATGCTGAAGGAGTTTTAGAGAACTGTGTACCTTCTAGATCCTGGTTGGATGTAAAGTGGTAACAGCACTAACGCAAACTGAATTGAGCTGTTGAAAAGGTAAAAATTGAGCTACCATATGATGCGGCAGGTCACCTTTTGGGCCTATAACCTAAGACCACCTGAATCGGAAAGACACAGGCAGGCAAATGAGCACTGCAGCAATATTGAAATAGCCAAGACATGGAAGCAGAAAAAAGGTTCATAAACAGATGAATGGACAAAGAAGAAGTGGTATACGTACCAAATAGAATAGTAGCCTCGGGAAAAAAAAGAACAATGCCGTTTTCAGGACTACAGTTGAGCCTAGAAATAATCATATAAGGTTAAGTAACTCAAAAGGGTACGACAAATATCCTATGATAACATTTATACATGTTATCCTAAGATAGCTACCAATGAACATATTTCCACAGAAAAAGACACTCACAGACTTATGAAATAAACTAATGGTTAGACAAAATGAAAGGTGGGAGGATGGGTAAACTAGGGCTATGGGGTTAACATACATATACTAATGTATGTTAAGTGTATAAAAACATATAACAGATAAACTGTATGAATTATATAATCACCAATACCTTTAAAATATACATTCTGTAATCACATTCATGGTAACAGAATGCGAAGATTAACAGACATATGTAGGAATCATTGAGCAGATTCTGTACAGCCAGACAATCAAAACACTCTAATCAAATTTACTCAGATAAGAAATAGAAATTAAATTTAAAAAACAAACCTAAGTAAGGAGACATAAACTTCTGGGGGCTTGTCCCAGCACATTCCACTCTAATTTACAACCTCGGAACACTACCTCCAGGAAGATTCTGTTGCCCTAGTAACAAGAGATGAGAACGTAATAATGCTGCCGCCTTGTGGCTCTTTCCCAGAACAGCAGCTTTAAACCCAGTGCTAATGGTTGCTTAATAGTCACATGGACTGCAGGGCTCTAAATGACACCTGCCCTGAAAAATGCCCTGGGGTAGGGAATAGGCAATAATATTCAACACATGAGAAATTTTTTCAGAAGTCAATAAGAGGAGGGAAGTTGTACTCACTCTTTAAATAAAAAGGAAAAGAAAAAAAAGGACATGCCTAAAGGTCAGTAGAATGAATTATTAGACACATGCAAATTCAAATTCAAAAAGGTTTCAGCTCACACCAGTCGTTTCCATCAGCAAAATGTATACAAACTATAAATGCTGAAGGGGTTTTAGAGAACTGTGTACCTTCTAGCTGCTGGTGGGATGTAAAGTGGTAACAGCACTAACACAAACTGAATGGAGCTGCTTGAAAAGATAAAAATTGAGCTACCATATGATGCGGCAGGTCACCTTTTGGGCCTATAACCTAAGACCACCTGAATCGGAAAGACACAGGCAGGCAAATGAGCACTGCAGCAATATTGAAATAGCCAAGACATGGAAGCAGAAAAAAGGTTCATGAACAGATGAATGGACAAAGAAGAAGTGGTATACGTACCAAATAGAATACTAGCTTCGGGAAAAAAATGAACAATGCCGTTTTCAGGACTACAGTTGAGCCTAGAAATAATCATATAACGTTAAGTAACTCAAAAGGGTACGACAAAATCCTATGAAAACATTTATACATGTTATCCTAAGATTGCTACCAATGAACATATTTCCACAGAAAAAGACACTCACAGACTTATGAAATAAACTAATGGTTAGCAAAATGAAAGGTGGGAGGATGGGTAAATTAGGACTATGGGGTTAACATACATATACTAATGTATGTTAAGTGTATAAAAACATATAACAGATAAACTGTATGAATTATATAATCACCAATACCTTTAAAATATACATTTTGTAATCACATACATGGTAACAGGACCCGAAGATGAACCGACATATGTATGAATCATTGAGGAGATCCTGTACAGCCAGGCAATCAAAACACTCTAATCAAATTTACGCTGATAAGAAATAGAAATGAAATTTAAAAAACAAACATAAGTAAGGAGACATAAACTTCTGGGGGCTTGTCCCAGCACATTCCACTCTAATTTACAACCTCAGAACACTACCTCCAGGAAGATTCTGTTGCCCTAGTAACAAGAGTTGAGAACGTAATAATGCTGCCGCCTTGTGGCTGTTTCCCACAACAGCAGCTTTAAACCCAGTGCTAATGGTTGCTTAATAGTCACAACGACTGCAGGGGTCTAAATGACACCTGCCCTCAAAAAGTGCCCTTGGGTAGGGAATAGGCAAGAAAATTCAACACATGAGAAATTTTTCAAAAAGTGAATATGAAGAGGGAAGTTGTACTCACACTTTAACAAAAAAAGGAAAAGAAGAAAAAGGATATGCCTAAAGATCAGTATAAGGAATTATTCGCCACATGCGTATCCAACCTCCATAAAGGTTTCAGCTCACAACAGTCAAATGGCCATCAGCAAAAAGTCTACAAACTATAAATGCTGAAGGGGTTTTAGAGAAATGGGTACCTTCTATCTGCTGCTGGGATGTAAAGTGGTAACAGCACTAACGCAAACTGAATGGAGCCGCTTGAAAAGGTAGAAATTGAGCTACCATATGATGCGGCAGGGCACCTCTCGGGCTTATAACCTAAGACCACCAGAATCGGAAAGACACAGGCAGTCAAATGTGCACTGCAGCAATACTGAAATAGCCAAGACATGGAAGCAAAAAAAGGTCCATAAACAGATGAATGGACAGAGAAGAAGTGGTATATGGACAGAATGGAATAGTAGCCTCGGGGAAAAAATGAACAATGCCGTTTTCAGGACTACAGGAGAGCCTAGAAATAATAATATAAGGTTAAGTAAGTCAAAAGGGTATGACAAATATCCTATGATATCATTTATACATGTTATCCTAAGATTGCTACCAATGAACATATTTCCACAGAAAAAGACACTCACAGACTTATGAAATAAACTAATTGTTAGCCAAAATGAAAGGGGGGAGGATGGGTAAATTAGGACTATGGGATTAACATAAATATACTAATGTATGTTACATGCATATAAACATATAACAGATAAACTATATGAATTATATAATCACCAATACCTTTAAAATATACATTCTGTATTCACATACATGGTAACAGAATCCGAAGATGAACAGACATATGTAGGAATCATTGAGCAGATTCTGTACAGCCAGACAATCAAAAGACTCTAATCAAATTTACTCCAAAAAGAAATAGAATTAAATTTAAAAAACAAACATAAGTAAGGAGACATAAACTTCTGGGGGCTCGTCCCAGCACATTCCACTCTAATTTACAACCACGGAACACTACCTCCAGGAAGATTCTGTTGCCCTAGTAACAAGAGATGAGAACGTAATAATGCTGCTGCCTTGTGGCTGTTTCCCACAACAGCAGCATTAAACCCAGTGCTAATGGTTGCTTAATAGTCACAAGGACTGCAGGGCTCTAAATGACACCTGCCCTGAAAAATGCCCTGGGGTAGGGAAAAGGCAAGAAAATTCAACACATGAGAAATTTTTCAAGAAGTCAATAAGAGGAGGGAAGTTGTACTCACTCTTTAAAAAAAAGGAAAAGAAAAAAAAGGACATGCCTAAAGCTCAGTATAAGGAATTATTAGACACATGCAAATTCAAATTCAACAAGGTTTCAGCTCACACTAGTCATTTCCATCAGCAAAATGTCTATAAACTATAAATGCTGAAGGGGTTTTAGAGAACTGTGTACCTTCTAGCTGCTGGTGGGATGTAAAGTGGTAACAGCACTAACGCAAACTGAATGGAGCTTCTTGAAAAGGTAAAAATTGAGCTACCATATGATGCAGCAGGTCACCCTTTGGGCCTATAACCTAAGACCACCTGAATCGGAAAGACACAGGCAGGCAAATGAGCACTGCAGCAATATTGAAATAGCCAAGACACGGAAGCAAAAAAAAGGTTCATAAACAGATGAATGGACAAAGAAGAAGTAGTATACGTACCAAATAGAATAGTAGCCTGGGGAAAGAAATGAACAACGCCGTTTTCAGGACTACAGTTGAGCATAGAAATAATCATATAAGGTTAACTAACTCAAAAGGGTACGACAAAGATCCTATGATAATATTTATACATGTTATCCTAAGATTGCTACCAATGAACATATTTCCACAGAAAAAGACACTCACAGACTTATGAAATAAACTAATGGTTAGCAAAATGAAAGGTGGGAGGATGGGTAAATTAGGACTATGGGGTTAACATACATATACTAATGTATGTTAAGTGTATAAAAACATATAACAGATAAACTGTATGAATTATATAATCACCATTACCTTTAAAATATACATTTTGTAATCACATACATGGTAACAGGACCCGAAGATGAACAGACATATGTATGAATCATTGAGCAGATCCTGTACAGCCAGGCAATCAAAACACTCTAATCAAATTTACGCTGATAAGAAATAGAAATGAAATTCAAAAAACAAACATAAGTAAGGAGACATAAACTTCTGGGGGCTTGTCCCAGCACATTCCACTCTAATTTACAACCTCAGAACACTACCTCCAGGAAGATTCTGTTGCCATAGTAACAAGAGTTGAGAACGTAATAATGCTGCCGCCTTGTGGCTGTTTCCCACAACAGCAGCTTTAAACCCAGTGCTAATGGTTGCTTAAGAGTCACAACGACTGCAGGGGTCTAAATGACACCTGCCCTCAAAAAGTGCCCTTGGGTAGGGAATAGGCAAGAAAATTCAACACATGAGAAATTTTTCAAAAAGTGAATATGAAGAGGGAAGTTGTACTCACACTTTAACAAAAAAAGGAAAAGAAAAAGGATATGCCTAAAGATCAGTATAAGGAATTATTCGCCACATGCGTATCCAACCTCCATAAAGGTTTCAGCTCACAACAGTCAAATGGCCATCAGCAAAAAGTCTACAAACTATAAATGCTGAAGGGGTTTTAGAGAAATGTGTACCTTCTATCTGCTGCTGGGATGTAAAGTGGTAACAGCACTAACGCAAACTGAATGGAGCCGCTTGAAAAGGTAGAAATTGAGCTACCATATGATGCGGCAGGGCACCTCTCGGGCTTATAACCTAAGACCACCAGAATCGGAAAGACACAGGCAGTCAAATGTGCACTGCAGCAGTACTGAAATAGCCAAGACATGGAAGCAAAAAAAGGTCCATAAACAGATGAATGGACAGAGAAGAAGTGGTATATGGACAGAATGCAATAGTAGCCTCGGGGAAAAAATGAACAATGCCGTTTTAAGGACTAGAGTTGAGCCTAGAAATAATCATATAAGGTTAAGTAAGTCAAAAGGGTATGACAAATATCCTATGATATCATTTATACATGTTATCCTAAGATTGCTACCAATGAACATATTTCCACAGAAAAAGACACTCACAGACTTATGAAATAAACTAATTGTTAGCCAAAATGAAAGGTGGGAGGATGGGTAAATTAGGACTATGGGGTTAACATACATATACTAATGTATGTTAAGTGTATAAAAACATATAACAGATAAACTGTATGAATTATATATAATCACCAATACCTTTAAAATATACATTCTGTAATAACATACATGGTAACAGAATCCGAAGATGAACAGACATATGTAGGAATCATTGAGCAGTTTCTGTACAGCCAGACAATCAAAACACTCTAATCAAATTTACTCCGATAAGAAATAGAAATTTAATTTAAAAAACAAACCTAAGTAAGGAGACATAAACTTCTCGGGGCTTGTCCCAGCACATTCCACTCTAATTTACAACCTCGGAACACTACCACCAGGAAGATTCTGTTGCCCTAGTAACAAGAGATGAGAACGTAATAATGCTGCCGCCTTGTGGCTCTTTCCCACAACAGCAGCTTTAAACCCAGTGCTAATGGTTGCTTAATAGTCACATGGACTGCAGGGCTCTAAATGACACCTGCCCTGAAAAATGCCCTGGGGTAGGGAATAGGCAAGAATATTCAACACATGAGAAATTTTTCAAGAAGTCAATAAGAGGAGGGAAGTTGTACTCACTCTTTAAAAAAAAAGGAAAAGAAAAAAAAGGACATGCCTAAAGCTCAGTAGAATGAATTATTAGACACATGCAAATTCAAATTCAAAAAGGTTTCAGCTCACACCAGTCGTTTCCATCAGCAAAATGTCTACAAACTATAAATGCTGAAGGGGTTTTAGAGAACTGTGTACCTTCTAGCTGCTGGTGGGATGTAAAGTGGTAACAGCACTAACGCAAACTGAATGGAGCTGCTTGAAAAGATAAAAATTGAGCTACCATATGATGCGGCAGGTCACCTTTTGGGCCTATAACCTAAGACCACCTGAATCGGAAAGACACAGGCAGGCAAATGTGCACTGCAGCTATATTGAAATAGCCAAGACGTGGAAGCAGAAAAAGGGTTCATAAACAGATGAATGGACAAAGAAGAAGTGGTATACGTACCAAATAGCATAGTAGCCTCGGGAAAAAAAATGAACAATGCCGTTTTCAGGACTACAGTTGAGCCTAGAAATAATCATATAAGGTTAAGTAACTCAAAAGGGTACGACAAATATCCTATGATAACATTTATACATGTTATCCTACGATTGCTACCAATGAACATATTTCCACAGAAAAACACACTCACAGACTTATGAAATAAACTAATGGTTAGCCAAAATGAAAGGTGGGAGGATGGGTAAATTAGGACTATGGGGTTAACATACATATACTAATGTATGTTAAGTGTATAAAAACATGTAACAGATAAACTGTATGAATTATATAATCACCAATACCTTTAAAATATACATTTTGTAATCACATACATGGTAAGAGGACCCGAAGATGAACAGACATATGTATGAATCACTGAGCAGATCCTGTACAGCCAGGCAATCAAAACACTCTAATCAAATTTACTCCGATAAGAAATAGAAATTAAATTTAAAAAAACAAACATAAGTAAGGAGACATAAACTTCTGGGGGCTTGTCCCAGCACATTCCACTCTAATTTACAACCTCGGAACACTACCTCCAGGAAGATTCTGTTGCCCTAGTAACAAGAGATGAGAACGTAATAATGCTGCTGCCTTGTGGCTCTTTCCCACAACAGCAGCTTTAAACCAAGTGCTAATGTTTGCTTAATAGTCACAAGGACTGCAGGGCTCTAAATGACACCTGCCCTTAAAAATGCCCTGGGGTAGGGAATAGGCAAGAAAATTCAACACATTAGAAATTTTTCAAGAAGTCAATAAGAGGAGGGAAGTTGTACTCACTCTTTAAAAAAAAAGGAAAAGAAAAAAAAGGACATTCCTAAACCTCAGTATAAGGAATTATTAGACACATGCAAATGCAAATTCAAAAAGGTTTCAGCTCACACCAGTCATTTCCATCAGCAAAATGTCTACAAACTATAAATGCTGAAGGAGTTTTAGAGAACTGTGTACCTTCTAGATCCTGGTTGGATGTAAAGTGGTAACAGCACTAACGCAAACTGAATTGAGCTGTTGAAAAGGTAAAAATTGAGCTACCATATGATGCGGCAGGTCACCTTTTGGGCCTATAACCTAAGACCACCTGAATCGGAAAGACACAGGCAGGCAAATGAGCACTGCAGCAATATTGAAATAGCCAAGACATGGAAGCAGAAAAAAGGTTCATAAACAGATGAATGGACAAAGAAGAAGTGGTATACGTACCAAATAGAATAGTAGCCTCGGGAAAAAAAAGAACAATGCCGTTTTCAGGACTACAGTTGAGCCTAGAAATAATCATATAAGGTTAAGTAACTCAAAAGGGTACGACAAATATCCTATGATAACATTTATACATGTTATCCTAAGATAGCTACCAATGAACATATTTCCACAGAAAAAGACACTCACAGACTTATGAAATAAACTAATGGTTAGACAAAATGAAAGGTGGGAGGATGGGTAAACTAGGGCTATGGGGTTAACATACATATACTAATGTATGTTAAGTGTATAAAAACATATAACAGATAAACTGTATGAATTATATAATCACCAATACCTTTAAAATATACATTCTGTAATCACATTCATGGTAACAGAATGCGAAGATGAACAGACATATGTAGGAATCATTGAGCAGATTCTGTACAGCCAGACAATCAAAACACTCTAATCAAATTTACTCAGATAAGAAATAGAAATTTAATTTAAAAAACAAACCTAAGTAAGGAGACATAAACTTCTGGGGGCTTGTCCCAGCACATTCCACTCTAATTTACAACCTCGGAACACTACCTCCAGGAAGATTCTGTTGCCCTAGTAACAAGAGATGAGAACGTAATAATGCTGCCGCCTTGTGGCTCTTTCCCAGAACAGCAGCTTTAAACCCAGTGCTAATGGTTGCTTAATAGTCACATGGACTGCAGGGCTCTAAATGACACCTGCCCTGAAAAATGCCCTGGGGTAGGGAATAGGCAATAATATTCAACACATGAGAAATTTTTTCAGAAGTCAATAAGAGGAGGGAAGTTGTACTCACTCTTTAAATAAAAAGGAAAAGAAAAAAAAGGACATGCCTAAAGGTCAGTAGAATGAATTATTAGACACATGCAAATTCAAATTCAAAAAGGTTTCAGCTCACACCAGTCGTTTCCATCAGCAAAATGTATACAAACTATAAATGCTGAAGGGGTTTTAGAGAACTGTGTACCTTCTAGCTGCTGGTGGGATGTAAAGTGGTAACAGCACTAACACAAACTGAATGGAGCTGCTTGAAAAGATAAAAATTGAGCTACCATATGATGCGGCAGGTCACCTTTTGGGCCTATAACCTAAGACCACCTGAATCGGAAAGACACAGGCAGGCAAATGAGCACTGCAGCAATATTGAAATAGCCAAGACATGGAAGCAGAAAAAAGGTTCATGAACAGATGAATGGACAAAGAAGAAGTGGTATACGTACCAAATAGAATACTAGCTTCGGGAAAAAAATGAACAATGCCGTTTTCAGGACTACAGTTGAGCCTAGAAATAATCATATAACGTTAAGTAACTCAAAAGGGTACGACAAAATCCTATGAAAACATTTATACATGTTATCCTAAGATTGCTACCAATGAACATATTTCCACAGAAAAAGACACTCACAGACTTATGAAATAAACTAATGGTTAGCAAAATGAAAGGTGGGAGGATGGGTAAATTAGGACTATGGGGTTAACATACATATACTAATGTATGTTAAGTGTATAAAAACATATAACAGATAAACTGTATGAATTATATAATCACCAATACCTTTAAAATATACATTTTGTAATCACATACATGGTAACAGGACCCGAAGATGAACCGACATATGTATGAATCATTGAGGAGATCCTGTACAGCCAGGCAATCAAAACACTCTAATCAAATTTACGCTGATAAGAAATAGAAATGAAATTTAAAAAACAAACATAAGTAAGGAGACATAAACTTCTGGGGGCTTGTCCCAGCACATTCCACTCTAATTTACAACCTCAGAACACTACCTCCAGGAAGATTCTGTTGCCCTAGTAACAAGAGTTGAGAACGTAATAATGCTGCCGCCTTGTGGCTGTTTCCCACAACAGCAGCTTTAAACCCAGTGCTAATGGTTGCTTAATAGTCACAACGACTGCAGGGGTCTAAATGACACCTGCCCTCAAAAAGTGCCCTTGGGTAGGGAATAGGCAAGAAAATTCAACACATGAGAAATTTTTCAAAAAGTGAATATGAAGAGGGAAGTTGTACTCACACTTTAACAAAAAAAGGAAAAGAAGAAAAAGGATATGCCTAAAGATCAGTATAAGGAATTATTCGCCACATGCGTATCCAACCTCCAAAAAGGTTTCAGCTCACACCAGTCAAATGGCCATCAGCAAAAAGTCTACAAACTATAAATGCTGAAGGGGTTTTAGAGAAATGGGTACCTTCTATCTGCTGCTGGGATGTAAAGTGGTAACAGCACTAACGCAAACTGAATGGAGCCGCTTGAAAAGGTAGAAATTGAGCTACCATATGATGCGGCAGGGCACCTCTCGGGCTTATAACCTAAGACCACCAGAATCGGAAAGACACAGGCAGTCAAATGTGCACTGCAGCAATACTGAAATAGCCAAGACATGGAAGCAAAAAAAGGTCCATAAACAGATGAATGGACAGAGAAGAAGTGGTATATGGACAGAATGGAATAGTAGCCTCGGGGAAAAAATGAACAATGCCGTTTTCAGGACTACAGTAGAGGCTAGAAATAATAATATAAGGTTAAGTAAGTCAAAAGGGTATGACAAATATCCTATGATATCATTTATACATGTTATCCTAAGATTGCTACCAATGAACATATTTCCACAGAAAAAGACACTCACAGACTTATGAAATAAACTAATGGTTAGCCAAAATGAAAGGGGGGAGGATGGGTAAATTAGGACTATGGGATTAACATAAATATACTAATGTATGTTACATGCATATAAACATATAACAGATAAACTATATGAATTATATAATCACCAATACCTTTAAAATATACATTCTGTATTCACATACATGGTAACAGAATCCGAAGATGAACAGACATATATAGGAATCATTGAGCAGATTCTGTACAGCCAGACAATCAAAAGACTCTAATCAAATTTACTCCATAAAGAAATAGAATTAAATTTAAAAAACAAACATAAGTAAGGAGACATAAACTTCTGGGGGCTCGTCCCAGCACATTCCACTCTAATTTACAACCACGGAACACTACCTCCAGGAAGATTCTGTTGCCCTAGTAACAAGAGATGAGAACGTAATAATGCTGCTGCCTTGTGGCTGTTTCCCACAACAGCAGCATTAAACCCAGTGCTAATGGTTGCTTAATAGTCACAAGGACTGCAGGGCTCTAAATGACACCTGCCCTGAAAAATGCCCTGGGGTAGGGAAAAGGCAAGAAAATTCAACACATGAGAAATTTTTCAAGAAGTCAATAAGAGGAGGGAAGTTGTACTCACTCTTTAAAAAAAAGGAAAAGAAAAAAAAGGACATGCCTAAAGCTCAGTATAAGGAATTATTAGACACATGCAAATTCAAATTCAACAAGGTTTCAGCTCACACCAGTCATTTCCATCAGCAAAATGTCTATAAACTATAAATGCTGAAGGGGTTTTAGAGAACTGTGTACCTTCTAGCTGCTGGTGAGATGTAAAGTGGTAACAGCACTAACGCAAACTGAATGGAGCTTCTTGAAAAGGTAAAAATTGAGCTACCATATGATGCAGCAGGTCACCCTTTGGGCCTATAACCTAAGACCACCTGAATCGGAAAGACACAGGCAGGCAAATGAGCACTGCAGCAATATTGAAATAGCCAAGACATGGAAGCAGAAAAAAGGTTCATAAACAGATGAATGGACAAAGAAGAAGTAGTATACGTACCAAATAGAATAGTAGCCTGGGGAAAAAAATGAACAACGCCGTTTTCAGGACTACAGTTGAGCCTAGAAATAATCATATAAGGTTAACTAACTGAAAAGGGTACGACAAAGATCCTATGATAATATTTATACATGTTATCCTAAGATTGCTACCAATGAACATATTTCCACAGAAAAAGACACTCACAGACTTATGAAATAAACTAATGGTTAGCAAAATGAAAGGTGGGAGGATGGGTAAATTAGGACTATGGGGTTAACATACATATACTAATGTATGTTAAGTGTATAAAAACATATAACAGATAAACTGTATGAATTATATAATCACCAATACCTTTAAAATATACATTTTGTAATCACATACATGGTAACAGGACCCGAAGATGAACAGACATATGTATGAATCATTGAGCAGATCCTGTACAGCCAGGCAATCAAAACACTCTAATCAAATTTACGCTGATAAGAAATAGAAATGAAATTTAAAAAACAAACATAAGTAAGGAGACATAAACTTCTGGGGGCTTGTCCCAGCACATTCCACTCTAATTTACAACCTCAGAACACTACCTCCAGGAAGATTCTGTTGCCCTAGTAACAAGAGTTGAGAACGTAATAATGCTGCCGCCTTGTGGCTGTTTCCCACAACAGCAGCTTTAAACCCAGTGCTAATGGTTGCTTAATAGTCACAACGACTGCAGGGGTCTAAATGACACCTGCCCTCAAAAAGTGCCCTTGGGTAGGGAATAGGCAAGAAAATTCAACACATGAGAAATTTTTCAAAAAGTGAATATGAAGAGGGAAGTTGTACTCACACTTTAACAAAAAAAGGAAAAGAAGAAAAAGGATATGCCTAAAGATCAGTATAAGGAATTATTCGCCACATGCGTATCCAACCTCCATAAAGGTTTCAGCTCACAACAGTCAAATGGCCATCAGCAAAAAGTCTACAAACTATAAATGCTGAAGGGGTTTTAGAGAAATGGGTACCTTCTATCTGCTGCTGGGATGTAAAGTGGTAACAGCACTAACGCAAACTGAATGGAGCCGCTTGAAAAGGTAGAAATTGAGCTACCATATGATGCGGCAGGGCACCTCTCGGGCTTATAACCTAAGACCACCAGAATCGGAAAGACGCAGGCAGTCAAATGTGCACTGCAGCAATACTGAAATAGCCAAGACATGGAAGCAAAAAAAGGTCCATAAACAGATGAATGGACAGAGAAGAAGTGGTATATGGACAGAATGGAATAGTAGCCTCGGGGAAAAAATGAACAATGCCGTTTTCAGGACTACAGGAGAGCCTAGAAATAATAATATAAGGTTAAGTAAGTCAAAAGGGTATGACAAATATCCTATGATATCATTTATACATGTTATCCTAAGATTGCTACCAATGAACATATTTCCACAGAAAAAGACACTCACAGACTTATGAAATAAACTAATGGTTAGTCAAAATGAAAGGGGGGAGGATGGGTAAATTAGGACTATGGGATTAACATAAATATACTAATGTATGTTACATGCATATAAACATATAACAGATAAAATATATGAATTATATAATCACCAATACCTTTAAAATATACATTCTGTATTCACATACATGGTAACAGAATCCGAAGATGAACAAACATATGTAGGAATCATTGAGCAGATTCTGTACAGCCAGACAATCAAAAGACTCTAATCAAATTTACTCCAAAAAGAAATAGAATTAAATTTAAAAAACAAACATAAGTAAGGAGACATAAACTTCTGGGGGCTCGTCCCAGCACATTCCACTCTAATTTACAACCACGGAACACTACCTCCAGGAAGATTCTGTTGCCCTAGTAACAAGAGATGAGAACGTAATAATGCTGCTGCCTTGTGGCTGTTTCCCACAACAGCAGCATTAAACCCAGTGCTAATGGTTGCTTAATAGTCACAAGGACTGCAGGGCTCTAAATGACACCTGCCCTGAAAAATGCCCTGGGGTAGGGAAAAGGCAAGAAAATTCAACACATGAGAAATTTTTCAAGAAGTCAATAAGAGGAGGGAAGTTGTACTCACTCTTTAAAAAAAAGGAAAAGAAAAAAAAGGACATGCCTAAAGCTCAGTATAAGGAATTATTAGACACATGCAAATTCAAATTCAACAAGGTTTCAGCTCACACCAGTCATTTCCATCAGCAAAATGTCTATAAACTATAAATGCTGAAGGGGTTTTAGAGAACTGTGTACCTTCTAGCTGCTGGTGAGATGTAAAGTGGTAACAGCACTAACGCAAACTGAATGGAGCTTCTTGAAAAGGTAAAAATTGAGCTACCATATGATGCAGCAGGTCACCCTTTGGGCCTATAACCTAAGACCACCTGAATCGGAAAGACACAGGCAGGCAAATGAGCACTGCAGCAATATTGAAATAGCCAAGACATGGAAGCAGAAAAAAGGTTCATAAACAGATGAATGGACAAAGAAGAAGTAGTATACGTACCAAATAGAATAGTAGCCTGGGGAAAAAAATGAACAACGCCGTTTTCAGGACTACAGTTGAGCCTAGAAATAATCATATAAGGTTAACTAACTCAAAAGGGTACGACAAAGATCCTATGATAATATTTATACATGTTATCCTAAGATTGCTACCAATGAACATATTTCCACAGAAAAAGACACTCACAGACTTATGAAATAAACTAATGGTTAGCAAAATGAAAGGTGGGAGGATGGGTAAATTAGGACTATGGGGTTAACATACATATACTAATGTATGTTAAGTGTATAAAAACATATAACAGATAAACTGTATGAATTATATAATCACCAATACCTTTAAAATATACATTTTGTAATCACATACATGGTAACAGGACCCGAAGATGAACAGACATATGTATGAATCATTGAGCAGATCCTGTACAGCCAGGCAATCAAAACACTCTAATCAAATTTACGCTGATAAGAAATAGAAATGAAATTTAAAAAACAAACATAAGTAAGGAGACATAAACTTCTGGGGGCTTGTCCCAGCACATTCCACTCTAATTTACAACCTCAGAACACTACCTCCAGGAAGATTCTGTTGCCCTAGTAACAAGAGTTGAGAACGTAATAATGCTGCCGCCTTGTGGCTGTTTCCCACAACAGCAGCTTTAAACCCAGTGCTAATGGTTGCTTAATAGTCACAACGACTGCAGGGGTCTAAATGACACCTGCCCTCAAAAAGTGCCCTTGGGTAGGGAATAGGCAAGAAAATTCAACACATGAGAAATTTTTCAAAAAGTGAATATGAAGAGGGAAGTTGTACTCACACTTTAACAAAAAAAGGAAAAGAAGAAAAAGGATATGCCTAAAGATCAGTATAAGGAATTATTCGCCACATGCGTATCCAACCTCCATAAAGGTTTCAGCTCACAACAGTCAAATGGCCATCAGCAAAAAGTCTACAAACTATAAATGCTGAAGGGGTTTTAGAGAAATGGGTACCTTCTATCTGCTGCTGGGATGTAAAGTGGTAACAGCACTAACGCAAACTGAATGGAGCCGCTTGAAAAGGTAGAAATTGAGCTACCATATGATGCGGCAGGGCACCTCTCGGGCTTATAACCTAAGACCACCAGAATCGGAAAGACACAGGCAGTCAAATGTGCACTGCAGCAATACTGAAATAGCCAAGACATGGAAGCAAAAAAAGGTCCATAAACAGATGAATGGACAGAGAAGAAGTGGTATATGGACAGAATGGAATAGTAGCCTCGGGGAAAAAATGAACAATGCCGTTTTCAGGACTACAGGAGAGCCTAGAAATAATCATATAAGGTTAAGTAAGTCAAAAGGGTATGACAAATATCCTATGATATCATTTATACATGTTATCCTAAGATTGCTACCAATGAACATATTTCCACAGAAAAAGACACTCACAGACTTATGAAATAAACTAATGGTTAGTCAAAATGAAAGGGGGGAGGATGGGTAAATTAGGACTATGGGATTAACATAAATATACTAATGTATGTTACATGCATATAAACATATAACAGATAAACTATATGAATTATATAATCACCAATACCTTTAAAATATACATTCTGTATTCACATACATGGTAACAGAATCCGAAGATGAACAAACATATGTAGGAATCATTGAGCAGATTCTGTACAGCCAGACAATCAAAAGACTCTAATCAAATTTACTCCAAAAAGAAATAGAATTAAATTTAAAAAACAAACATAAGTAAGGAGACATAAACTTCTGGGGGCTCGTCCCAGCACATTCCACTCTAATTTACAACCACGGAACACTACCTCCAGGAAGATTCTGTTGCCCTAGTAACAAGAGATGAGAACGTAATAATGCTGCTGCCTTGTGGCTGTTTCCCACAACAGCAGCATTAAACCCAGTGCTAATGGTTGCTTAATAGTCACAAGGACTGCAGGGCTCTAAATGACACCTGCCCTGAAAAATGCCCTGGGGTAGGGAAAAGGCAAGAAAATTCAACACATGAGAAATTTTTCAAGAAGTCAATAAGAGGAGGGAAGTTGTACTCACTCTTTAAAAAAAAGGAAAAGAAAAAAAAGGACATGCCTAAAGCTCAGTATAAGGAATTATTAGACACATGCAAATTCAAATTCAACAGGGTTTCAGCTCACACCAGTCGTTTCCATCAGCAAAATGTCTACAAACTATAAATGCTGAAGGGGTTTTAGAGAACTGTGTACCTTCTAGCTGCTGGTGGGATGTAAAGTGGTAACAGCACTAACGCAAACTGAATGGAGCTTCTTGAAAAGGTAAAAATTGAGCTACCATATGATGCAGCAGGTCACCCTTTGGGCCTATAACCTAAGACCACCTGAATCGGAAAGACACAGGCAGGCAAATGAGCACTGCAGCAATATTGAAATAGCCAAGACACGGAAGCAAAAAAAAGGTTCATAAACAGATGAATGGACAAAGAAGAAGTAGTATACGTACCAAATAGAATAGTAGCCTGGGGAAAGAAATGAACAACGCCGTTTTCAGGACTACAGTTGAGCCTAGAAATAATCATATAAGGTTAACTAACTCAAAAGGGTACGACAAAGATCCTATGATAATATTTATACATGTTATCCTAAGATTGCTACCAATGAACATATTTCCACAGAAAAAGACACTCACAGACTTATGAAATAAACTAATGGTTAGCAAAATGAAAGGTGGGAGGATGGGTAAATTAGGACTATGGGGTTAACATACATATACTAATGTATGTTAAGTGTATAAAAACATATAACAGATAAACTGTATGAATTATATAATCACCAATACCTTTAAAATATACATTTTGTAATCACATACATGGTAACAGGACCCGAAGATGAACAGACATATGTATGAATCATTGAGCAGATCCTGTACAGCCAGGCAATCAAAACACTCTAATCAAATTTACGCTGATAAGAAATAGAAATGAAATTTAAAAAACAAACATAAGTAAGGAGACATAAACTTCTGGGGGCTTGTCCCAGCACATTCCACTCTAATTTACAACCTCAGAACACTACCTCCAGGAAGATTCTGTTGCCATAGTAACAAGAGTTGAGAACGTAATAATGCTGCCGCCTTGTGGCTGTTTCCCACAACAGCAGCTTTAAACCCAGTGCTAATGGTTGCTTAATAGTCACAACGACTGCAGGGGTCTAAATGACACCTGCCCTCAAAAAGTGCCCTTGGGTAGGGAATAGGCAAGAAAATTCAACACATGAGAAATTTTTCAAAAAGTGAATATGAAGAGGGAAGTTGTACTCACACTTTAACAAAAAAAGGAAAAGAAAAAGGATATGCCTAAAGATCAGTATAAGGAATTATTCGCCACATGCGTATCCAACCTCCATAAAGGTTTCAGCTCACAACAGTCAAATGGCCATCAGCAAAAAGTCTACAAACTATAAATGCTGAAGGGGTTTTAGAGAAATGTGTACCTTCTATCTGCTGCTGGGATGTAAAGTGGTAACAGCACTAACGCAAACTGAATGGAGCCGCTTGAAAAGGTAGAAATTGAGCTACCATATGATGCGGCAGGGCACCTCTCGGGCTTATAACCTAAGACCACCAGAATCGGAAAGACACAGGCAGTCAAATGTGCACTGCAGCAATACTGAAATAGCCAAGACATGGAAGCAAAAAAAGGTCCATAAACAGATGAATGGACAGAGAAGAAGTGGTATATGGACAGAATGCAATAGTAGCCTCGGGGAAAAAATGAACAATGCCGTTTTAAGGACTAGAGTTGAGCCTAGAAATAATCATATAAGGTTAAGTAAGTCAAAAGGGTATGACAAATATCCTATGATATCATTTATACATGTTATCCTAAGATTGCTACCAATGAACATATTTCCACAGAAAAAGACACTCACAGACTTATGAAATAAACTAATTGTTAGCCAAAATGAAAGGTGGGAGGATGGGTAAATTAGGACTATGGGGTTAACATACATATACTAATGTATGTTAAGTGTATAAAAACATATAACAGATAAACTGTATGAATTATATATAATCACCAATACCTTTAAAATATACATTCTGTAATAACATACATGGTAACAGAATCCGAAGATGAACAGACATATGTAGGAATCATTGAGCAGTTTCTGTACAGCCAGACAATCAAAACACTCTAATCAAATTTACTCCGATAAGAAATAGAAATTTAATTTAAAAAACAAACCTAAGTAAGGAGACATAAACTTCTGGGGGCTTGTCCCAGCACATTCCACTCTAATTTACAACCTCGGAACACTACCACCAGGAAGATTCTGTTGCCCTAGTAACAAGAGATGAGAACGTAATAATGCTGCCGCCTTGTGGCTCTTTCCCACAACAGCAGCTTTAAACCCAGTGCTAATGGTTGCTTAATAGTCACATGGACTGCAGGGCTCTAAATGACACCTGCCCTGAAAAATGCCCTGGGGTAGGGAATAGGCAAGAATATTCAACACATGAGAAATTTTTCAAGAAGTCAATAAGAGGAGGGAAGTTGTACTCACTCTTTAAAAAAAAAGGAAAAGAAAAAAAAGGACATGCCTAAAGCTCAGTAGAATGAATTATTAGACACATGCAAATTCAAATTCAAAAAGGTTTCAGCTCACACCAGTCGTTTCCATCAGCAAAATGTCTACAAACTATAAATGCTGAAGGGGTTTTAGAGAACTGTGTACCTTCTAGCTGCTGGTGGGATGTAAAGTGGTAACAGCACTAACGCAAACTGAATGGATCTGCTTGAAAAGATAAAAATTGAGCTACCATATGATGCGGCAGGGCACCTTTTGGGCCTATAACCTAAGACCACCTGAATCGGAAAGACACAGGCAGGCAAATGTGCACTGCAGCTATATTGAAATAGCCAAGACGTGGAAGCAGAAAAAGGGTTCATAAACAGATGAATGGACAAAGAAGAAGTGGTATACGTACCAAATAGCATAGTAGCCTCGGGAAAAAAAATGAACAATGCCGTTTTCAGGACTACAGTTGAGCCTAGAAATAATCATATAAGGTTAAGTAACTCAAAAGGGTACGACAAATATCCTATGATAACATTTATACATGTTATCCTACGATTGCTACCAATGAACATATTTCCACAGAAAAAGACACTCACAGACTTATGAAATAAACTAATGGTTAGCCAAAATGAAAGGTGGGAGGATGGGTAAATTAGGACTATGGGGTTAACATACATATACTAATGTATGTTAAGTGTATAAAAACATGTAACAGATAAACTGTATGAATTATATAATCACCAATACCTTTAAAATATACATTTTGTAATCACATACATGGTAAGAGGACCCGAAGATGAACAGACATATGGATGAATCACTGAGCAGATCCTGTACAGCCAGGCAATCAAAACACTCTAATCAAATTTACTCCGATAAGAAATAGAAATTAAATTTAAAAAAACAAACATAAGTAAGGAGACATAAACTTCTGGGGGCTTGTCCCAGCACATTCCACTCTAATTTACAACCTTGGATCACTACCTCCAGGAAGATTCTGTTGCCCTAGTAACAAGAGATGAGAACGTAATAATGCTGCTGCCTTGTGGCTCTTTCCCACAACAGCAGCTTTAAACCAAGTGCTAATGTTTGCTTAATAGTCACAAGGACTGCAGGGCTCTAAATGACACCTGCCCTTAAAAATGCCCTGGGGTAGGGAATAGGCAAGAAAATTCAACACATTAGAAATTTTTCAAGAAGTCAATAAGAGGAGGGAAGTTGTACTCACTCTTTAAAAAAAAAGGAAAAGAAAAAAAAGGACATTCCTAAACCTCAGTATAAGGAATTATTAGACACATGCAAATGCAAATTCAAAAAGGTTTCAGCTCACAAAAGTCATTTCCATCAGCAAAATGTCTACAAACTATAAATGCTGAAGGAGTTTTAGAGAACTGTGTACCTTCTAGATCCTAGTTGGATGTAAAGTGGTAACAGCACTAACGCAAACTGAATTGAGCTGTTGAAAAGGTAAAAATTGAGCTACCATATGATGCGGCAGGTCACCTTTTGGGCCTATAACCTAAGACCACCTGAATCGGAAAGACACAGGCAGGCAAATGAGCACTGCAGCAATATTGAAATAGCCAAGACATGGAAGCAGAAAAAAGGTTCATAAACAGATGAATGGACAAAGAAGAAGTGGTATACGTACCAAATAGAATAGTAGCCTCGGGAAAAAAATGAACAATGCCGTTTTCAGGACTACAGTTGAGCCTAGAAATAATCATATAAGGTTAAGTAACTCAAAAGGGTACGACAAATATCCTATGATAACATTTATACATGTTATCCAAAGATAGCTACCAATGAACATATTTCCACAGAAAAAGACACTCACAGACTTATCAAATAAACTAATGGTTAGCCAAAATGAAAGGTGGGAGGATGGGTTAACTCGGACTATGGGGTTAACATACATATACTAATGTATGTTAAGTGTATAAAAACATATAACAGATAAACTGTATGAATTATATAATCACCAATACCTTTAAAATATACATTTTGTAATCACATACATGGTAACAGGACCCGAGGATGAACAGACATATGTATGAATCATTGAGCAGATTCTGTACAGCCAGGTAATCAAAACACTAAAATCAAATTTACTCCGATAAGAAATAGAAATTAAATTTAAAAAACAAACCTAAGTAAGGAGACATAAACTTCTGGAGGCTTGTCCCAGCACATTCCACTCTAATTTACAACCTCGGAACACTACCTCCAGGAAGATTCTGTTGCCCTAGTAACAAGAGATGAGAACGTAATAATGCTGCCGCCTTGTGGCTCTTTCCCACAACAGCAGCTTTAAACCCAGTGCTAATGGTTGCTTAATAGTCACATGGACTGCAGGGCTCTAAATGACACCTGCCCTGAAAAATGCCCTGGGGTAAGGAATAGGCAAGAATATTCAACACATGAGAAATTTTTCAAGAAATCAATAAGAGGAGGGAAGTTGTACTCACTCTTTAAAAAAAAAGGAAAAGAAAAAAAGGACATGCCTAAAGCTCAGTAGAATGAATTATTAGACACATGCAAATTCAAATGGAAAAAGGTTTCAGCTCACACCAATCGTTTCCATCAGCAAAATGTCTACAAAGTATAAATGCTGAAGGGGTTTTAGAGAACTGTGTACCTTCTAGCTGCTGGTGGGATGTAAAGTGGTAACAGCACTAACACAAACTGAATGGAGCTGCTTGAAAAGATAAAAATTGAGCTACCATATGATGCGGCAGGTCACCTTTTGGGCCTATAACCTAAGACCACCTGAATGGGAAAGACACAGGCAGGCAAATGAGCACTGCAGCAATATTGAAATAGCCAAGACATGGAAGCAGAAAAAAGGTTCATAAACAGATGAATGGACAAAGAAGAAGTGGTATACGTACCAAATAGAATAGTAGCCTCGGGAAAAAAATGAACAATGCCGTTTTCAGGACTACAGTTGAGCCTAGAAATAATCATATAACGTTAAGTAACTCAAAAGGGTACGACAAATATCCTATGATAACATTTATACATGTTATCCTAAGATTGCTACCAATGAACATATTTCCACAGAAAAAGACACTCACAGACTTATCAAATAAACTAATGGTTAGCCAAAATGAAAGGTGGGAGGATGGGTTAACTAGGACTATGGGGTTAACATACATATACTAATGTATGTTAAGTGTATAAAAACATATAACAGATAAACTGTATGAATTATATAATCACCAATACCTTTAAAATATACATTTTGTAATCACATACATGGTAACAGGACCCGAGGGTGAACAGACATATGTATGAATCATTGAGCAGATTCTGTACAGCCAGGCAATCAAAACACTAAAATCAAATTTACTCCGATAAGAAATAGAAATTAAATTTAAAAAACAAACATAAGTAAGGAGACATAAACTTCTGGAGGCTTGTCCCAGCACATTCCACTCTAATTTACAACCTCGGAACACTACCTCCAGGAAGACTCTGTTGCCATAGTAACAAGAGTTGAGAACGTAATAATGCTGCCGCCTTGTGGCTGTTTCCCACAACAGCAGCTTTAAACCCAGTGCTAATGGTTGCTTAATAGTCAAAACGACTGCAGGGGTCTAAATGACACCTGCCCTCAAAAAATGCCCTGGGGTAGGGAATACGCAAGAAAATTCAACACATGAGAAATTTTTCAAAAAGTGAATATGAAGAGGGAAGTTGTACTCACACTTTAACAAAAAAAGGAAAAGAAGAAAAAGGATATGCCTAAAGATCAGTATAAGGAATTATTCGCCACATGCGTATCCAACCTCCAAAAAGGTTTCAGCTCACACCAGTCAAATGGCCATCAGCAAAAAGTCTACAAACTATAAATGCTGAAGGAGTTTTAGAGAAATGTATACCTTCTATCTGCTGCTGGGATGTAAAGTGGTAACAGCACTAACGCAAACTGAATGGAGCTGCTTGAAAAGGTAAAAATTGAGCTACCATATGATGCGGCAGGTCACCTTTTGGGCCTATAACCTAAGACCACCTGAATCGGAAAGACACAGGCAGGCAAATGAGCACTGCAGCAATATTGAAATAGCCAAGACATGGAAGCAGAAAAAAGGTTCATAAACAGATGAATGGACAAAGAAGAAGTGGTATACGTACCAAATAGAATAGTAGCCTCGGGAAAAAAATGAACAATGCCGTTTTCAGGACTACAGTTGAGCCTAGAAATAATCATATAAGGTTAAGTAACTCAAAAGGGTACGACAAATATCCTATGATAACATTTATACATGTTATCCAAAGATAGCTACCAATGAACATATTTCCACAGAAAAAGACACTCACAGACTTATCAAATAAACTAATGGTTAGCCAAAATGAAAGGTGGGAGGATGGGTTAACTAGGACTATGGGGTTAACATACATATACTAATGTATGTTAAGTGTATAAAAACATATAACAGATAAACTGTATGAATTATATAATCACCAATACCTTTAAAATATACATTTTGTAATCACATACATGGTAACAGGACCCGAGGATGAACAGACATATGTATGAATCATTGAGCAGATTCTGTACAGCCAGGCAATCAAAACACTAAAATCAAATTTACTCCGATAAGAAATAGAAATTAAATTTAAAAAACAAACCTAAGTAAGGAGACATAAACTTCTGGAGGCTTGTCCCAGCACATTCCACTCTAATTTACAACCTCGGAACACTACCTCCAGGAAGATTCTGTTGCCCTAGTAACAAGAGATGAGAACGTAATAATGCTGCCGCCTTGTGGCTCTTTCCCACAACAGCAGCTTTAAACCCAGTGCTAATGGTTGCTTAATAGTCACATGGACTGCAGGGCTCTAAATGACACCTGCCCTGAAAAATGCCCTGGGGTAAGGAATAGGCAAGAATATTCAACACATGAGAAATTTTTCAAGAAATCAATAAGAGGAGGGAAGTTGTACTCACTCTTTAAAAAAAAGGAAAAGAAAAAAAGGACATGCCTAAAGCTCAGTAGAATGAATTATTAGACACATGCAAATTCAAATGGAAAAAGGTTTCAGCTCACACCAATCGTTTCCATCAGCAAAATGTCTACAAAGTATAAATGCTGAAGGGGTTTTAGAGAACTGTGTACCTTCTAGCTGCTGGTGGGATGTAAAGTGGTAACAGCACTAACACAAACTGAATGGAGCTGCTTGAAAAGATAAAAATTGAGCTACCATATGATGCGGCAGGTCACCTTTTGGGCCTATAACCTAAGACCACCTGAATGGGAAAGACACAGGCAGGCAAATGAGCACTGCAGCAATATTGAAATAGCCAAGACATGGAAGCAGAAAAAAGGTTCATAAACAGATGAATGGACAAAGAAGAAGTGGTATACGTACCAAATAGAATAGTAGCCTCGGGAAAAAAATGAACAATGCCGTTTTCAGGACTACAGTTGAGCCTAGAAATAATCATATAACGTTAAGTAACTCAAAAGGGTACGACAAATATCCTATGATAACATTTATACATGTTATCCTAAGATTGCTACCAATGAACATATTTCCACAGAAAAAGACACTCACAGACTTATCAAATAAACTAATGGTTAGCCAAAATGAAAGGTGGGAGGATGGGTTAACTAGGACTATGGGGTTAACATACATATACTAATGTATGTTAAGTGTATAAAAACATATAACAGATAAACTGTATGAATTATATAATCACCAATACCTTTAAAATATACATTTTGTAATCACATACATGGTAACAGGACCCGAGGGTGAACAGACATATGTATGAATCATTGAGCAGATTCTGTACAGCCAGGCAATCAAAACACTAAAATCAAATTTACTCCGATAAGAAATAGAAATTAAATTTAAAAAACAAACATAAGTAAGGAGACATAAACTTCTGGAGGCTTGTCCCAGCACATTCCACTCTAATTTACAACCTCGGAACACTACCTCCAGGAAGACTCTGTTGCCATAGTAACAAGAGTTGAGAACGTAATAATGCTGCCGCCTTGTGGCTGTTTCCCACAACAGCAGCTTTAAACCCAGTGCTAATGGTTGCTTAATAGTCAAAACGACTGCAGGGGTCTAAATGACACCTGCCCTCAAAAAATGCCCTGGGGTAGGGAATACGCAAGAAAATTCAACACATGAGAAATTTTTCAAAAAGTGAATATGAAGAGGGAAGTTGTACTCACACTTTAACAAAAAAAGGAAAAGAAGAAAAAGGATATGCCTAAAGATCAGTATAAGGAATTATTCGCCACATGCGTATCCAACCTCCAAAAAGGTTTCAGCTCACACCAGTCAAATGGCCATCAGCAAAAAGTCTACAAACTATAAATGCTGAAGGAGTTTTAGAGAAATGTATACCTTCTATCTGCTGCTGGGATGTAAAGTGGTAACAGCACTAACGCAAACTGAATGGAGCTGCTTGAAAAGGTAAAAATTGAGCTACCATATGATGCGGCAGGTCACCTTTTGGGCCTATAACCTAAGACCACCTGAATCGGAAAGACACAGGCAGGCAAATGAGCACTGCAGCAATATTGAAATAGCCAAGACATGGAAGCAGAAAAAAGGTTCATAAACAGATGAATGGACAAAGAAGAAGTGGTATACGTACCAAATAGAATAGTAGCCTCGGGAAAAAAATGAACAATGCCGTTTTCAGGACTACAGTTGAGCCTAGAAATAATCATATAAGGTTAAGTAACTCAAAAGGGTACGACAAATATCCTATGATAACATTTATACATGTTATCCAAAGATAGCTACCAATGAACATATTTCCACAGAAAAAGACACTCACAGACTTATCAAATAAACTAATGGTTAGCCAAAATGAAAGGTGGGAGGATGGGTTAACTAGGACTATGGGGTTAACATACATATACTAATGTATGTTAAGTGTATAAAAACATATAACGGATAAACTGTATGAATTATATAATCACCAATACCTTTAAAATATACATTTTGTAATCACATACATGGTAACAGGACCCGAGGATGAACAGACATATGTATGAATCATTGAGCAGATTCTGTACAGCCAGGCAATCAAAACACTAAAATCAAATTTACTCCGATAAGAAATAGAAATTAAATTTAAAAAACAAACCTAAGTAAGGAGACATAAACTTCTGGAGGCTTGTCCCAGCACATTCCACTCTAATTTACAACCTCGGAACACTACCTCCAGGAAGATTCTGTTGCCCTAGTAACAAGAGATGAGAACGTAATAATGCTGCCGCCTTGTGGCTCTTTCCCACAACAGCAGCTTTAAACCCAGTGCTAATGGTTGCTTAATAGTCACATGGACTGCAGGGCTCTAAATGACACCTGCCCTGAAAAATGCCCTGGGGTAAGGAATATGCAAGAATATTCAACACATGAGAAATTTTTCAAGAAATCAATAAGAGGAGGGAAGTTGTACTCACTCTTTAAAAAAAAAGGAAAAGAAAAAAAGGACATGCCTAAAGCTCAGTAGAATGAATTATTAGACACATGCAAATTCAAATGGAAAAAGGTTTCAGCTCACACCAATCGTTTCCATCAGCAAAATGTCTACAAAGTATAAATGCTGAAGGGGTTTTAGAGAACTGTGTACCTTCTAGCTGCTGGTGGGATGTAAAGTGGTAACAGCACTAACACAAACTGAATGGAGCTGCTTGAAAAGATAAAAATTGAGCTACCATATGATGCGGCAGGTCACCTTTTGGGCCTATAACCTAAGACCACCTGAATGGGAAAGACACAGGCAGGCAAATGAGCACTGCAGCAATATTGAAATAGCCAAGACATGGAAGCAGAAAAAAGGTTCATAAACAGATGAATGGACAAAGAAGAAGTGGTATACGTACCAAATAGAATAGTAGCCTCGGGAAAAAAATGAACAATGCCGTTTTCAGGACTACAGTTGAGCCTAGAAATAATCATATAACGTTAAGTAACTCAAAAGGGTACGACAAATATCCTATGATAACATTTATACATGTTATCCTAAGATTGCTACCAATGAACATATTTCCACAGAAAAAGACACTCACAGACTTATCAAATAAACTAATGGTTAGCCAAAATGAAAGGTGGGAGGATGGGTTAACTAGGACTATGGGGTTAACATACATATACTAATGTATGTTAAGTGTATAAAAACATATAACAGATAAACTGTATGAATTATATAATCACCAATACCTTTAAAATATACATTTTGTAATCACATACATGGTAACAGGACCCGAGGATGAACAGACATATGTATGAATCATTGAGCAGATTCTGTACAGCCAGGCAATCAAAACACTAAAATCAAATTTACTCCGATAAGAAATAGAAATTAAATTTAAAAAACAAACATAAGTAAGGAGACATAAACTTCTGGAGGCTTGTCCCAGCACATTCCACTCTAATTTACAACCTCGGAACACTACCTCCAGGAAGACTCTGTTGCCATAGTAACAAGAGTTGAGAACGTAATAATGCTGCCGCCTTGTGGCTGTTTCCCACAACAGCAGCTTTAAACCCAGTGCTAATGGTTGCTTAATAGTCAAAACGACTGCAGGGGTCTAAATGACACCTGTCCTCAAAAAATGCCCTGGGGTAGGGAATACGCAAGAAAATTCAACACATGAGAAATTTTTCAAAAAGTGAATATGAAGAGGGAAGTTGTACTGACACTTTAACAAAAAAAGGAAAAGAAGAAAAAGGATATGCCTAAAGATCAGTATAAGGAATTATTCGCCACATGCGTATCCAACCTCCAAAAAGGTTTCAGCTCACACCAGTCAAATGGCCATCAGCAAAAAGTCTACAAACTATAAATGCTGAAGGGGTTTTAGAGAAATATATACCTTCTATCTGCTGCTGGGATGTAAAGTGGTAACAGCACTAACGCAAACTGAATGGAGCTGCTTGAAAAGGTAAAAATTGAGCTACCATATGATGCGGCAGGTCACCTTTTGGGCCTATAACCTAAGACCACCTGAATCGGAAAGACACAGGCAGGCAAATGAGCACTGCAGCAATATTGAAATAGCCAAGACATGGAAGCAGAAAAAAGGTTCATAAACAGATGAATGGACAAAGAAGAAGTGGTATACGTACCAAATAGAATAGTAGCCTCGGGAAAAAAATGAACAATGCCGTTTTCAGGACTACAGTTGAGCCTAGAAATAATCATATAAGGTTAAGTAACTCAAAAGGGTACGACAAATATCCTATGATAACATTTATACATGTTATCCTAAGATAGCTACCAATGAACATATTTCCACAGAAAAAGACACTCACAGACTTATGAAATAAACTAATGGTTAGACAAAATGAAAGGTGGGAGGATGGGTAAACTAGGACTATGGGGTTAACATACATATACTAATGTATGTTAAGTGTATAAAAACATATAACAGATAAACTGTATGAATTATATAATCACCAATACCTTTAAAATATACATTCTGTAATCACATACATGGTAACAGAATCCGAAGATGAACAGACATATGTAGGAATCATTGAGCAGTTTCTGTACAGCCAGACAATCAAAACACTCTAATCAAATTTACTCAGATAAGAAATAGAAATTAAATTTAAAAAACAAACCTAAGTAAGGAGACATAAACTTCTGGGGGCTTGTCCCAGCACATTCCACTCTAATTTACAACCTCGGAACACTACCTCCAGGAAGATTCTGTTGCCCTAGTAACAAGAGATGAGAACGTAATAATGCTGCCGCCTTGTGGCTCTTTCCCACAACAGCAGCTTTAAACCCAGTGCTAATGGTTGCTTAATAGTCACATGGACTGCAGGGCTCTAAATGACACCTGCCCTGAAAAATGCCCTGGGGTAGGGAATAGGCAATAATATTCAACACATGAGAAATTTTTCAAGAAGTCAATAAGAGGAGGGAAGTTGTACTCACTCTTTAAAAAAAAAGGAAAAGAAAAAAAAGGACATGCCTAAAGCTCAGTAGAATGAATTATTAGACACATGCAAATTCAAATTCAAAAAGGTTTCAGCTCACACCAGTCGTTTCCATCAGCAAAATGTCTACAAACTATAAATGCTGAAGGGGTTTTAGAGAACTGTGTACCTTCTAGCTGCTGGTGGGATGTAAAGTGGTAACAGCACTAACACAAACTGAATGGAGCTGCTTGAAAAGATAAAAATTGAGCTACCATATGATGCGGCAGGTCACCTTTTGGGCCTATAACCTAAGACCACCTGAATCGGAAAGACACAGGCAGGCAAATGAGCACTGCAGCAATATTGAAATAGCCAAGACATGGAAGCAGAAAAAAGGTTCATAAACAGATGAATGGACAAAGAAGAAGTGGTATACGTACCAAATAGAATAGTAGCCTCGGGAAAAAAATGAACAATGCCGTTTTCAGGACTACAGTTGAGCCTAGAAATAATCATATAAGGTTAAGTAACTCAAAAGGGTACGACAAATATCCTATGATAACATTTATACATGTTATCCTAAGATAGCTACCAATGAACATATTTCCACAGAAAAAGACACTCACAGACTTATGAAATAAACTAATGGTTAGACAAAATGAAAGGTGGGAGGATGGGTAAACTAGGACTATGGGGTTAACATACATATACTAATGTATGTTAAGTGTATAAAAACATATAACAGATAAACTGTATGAATTATATAATCACCAATACCTTTAAAATATACATTCTGTAATCACATACATGGTAACAGAATCCGAAGATGAACAGACATATGTAGGAATCATTGAGCAGTTTCTGTACAGCCAGACAATCAAAACACTCTAATCAAATTTACTCAGATAAGAAATAGAAATTAAATTTAAAAAACAAACCTAAGTAAGGAGACATAAACTTCTGGGGGCTTGTCCCAGCACATTCCACTCTAATTTACAACCTCGGAACACTACCTCCAGGAAGATTCTGTTGCCCTAGTAACAAGAGATGAGAACGTAATAATGCTGCCGCCTTGTGGCTCTTTCCCACAACAGCAGCTATAAACCCAGTGCTAATGGTTGCTTAATAGTCACATGGACTGCAGGGCTCTAAACGACACCTGCCCTGAAAAATGCCCTGGGGTAGGGAATAGGCAATAATATTCAACACATGAGAAATTTTTCAAGAAGTCAATAAGAGGAGGGAAGTTGTACTCACTCTTTAAAGAAAAAGGAAAAGAAAAAAAAGGACATGCCTAAAGCTCAGTAGAATGAATTATTAGACACATGCAAATTCAAATGGAAAAAGGTTTCAGCTCACACCAATCGTTTCCATCAGCAAAATGTCTACAAAGTATAAATGCTGAAGGGGTTTTAGAGAACGGTGTACCTTCTAGCTGCTGGTGGGATGTAAAGTGGTAACAGCACTAACACAAACTGAATGGAGCTGCTTGAAAAGATAAAAATTGAGCTACCATATGATGCGGCAGGTCACCTTTTGGGCCTATAACCTAAGACCACCTGAATCGGAAAGACACAGGCAGGCAAATGAGCACTGCAGCAATATTGAAATACCCAAGACATGGAAGCAGAAAAAAGGTTCATAAACAGATGAATGGACAAAGAAGAAGTGGTATACGTACCAAATAGAATAGTAGCCTCGGGAAAAAAATGAACAATGCCGTTTTCAGGACTACAGTTGAGCCTAGAAATAATCATATAACGTTAAGTAACTCAAAAGGGTACGACAAATATCCTATGATAACATTTATACATGTTATCCTAAGATTGCTACCAATGAACATATTTCCACAGAAAAAGACACTCACAGACTTATCAAATAAACTAATGGTTAGCCAAAATGAAAGGTGGGAGGATGGGTAAATTAGGACTATGGGGTTAACATACATATACTAATGTATGTTAAGTGTATAAAAACATATAACAGATAAACTGTATGAATTATATAATCACCAATACCTTTAAAATATACATTTTGTAATCACTTACATGGTAACAGGACCCGAAGATGAACAGACATATGTATGAATCATTGAGCAGATTCTGTACAGCCAGGCAATCAAAACACTCTAATCAAATTTACTCTGATAAGAAATAGAAATTAAATTTAAAAAACAAACATAAGTAAGGAGACATAAACTTCTGGGGGCTCGTCCCAGCACATTCCACTCTAATTTACAACCACGGAACACTACCTCCAGGAAGATTCTGTTGCCCTAGTAACAAGAGATGAGAACGTAATAATGCTGCCGCCTTGTGGCTGTTTCCCACAACAGCAGCATTAAACCCAGTGCTAATGGTTGCTTAATAGTCACAAGGACTGCAGGGCTCTAAATGACACCTGCCCTGATAAATGCCCTGGGGTAGGGAATACGCAAGAAAATTCAACACATGAGAAATTTTTCAAGAAGTCAATAAGAGGAGGGAAGTTGTACTCACTCTTTAAAAAAAAGGAAAAGAAAAAAAAGGACATGCCTAAAGCTCAGTATCAGGAATTATTAGACACATGCAAATTCAAATTCAACAAGGTTTCAGCTCACACCAGTCATTTCCATCAGCAAAATGTCTATAAACTATAAATGCTGAAGGGGTTTTAGAGAACTGTGTACCTTCTAGCTGCTGGTGGGATGTAAAGTGGTAACAGCACTAACGCAAACTGAATGGACCTGCTTGAAAAGGTAAAAATGGAGCTACCATATGATGCGGCAGGGCACCTCTTGGGCTTATAACCTAAGACTACCAGAATCGGAAAGACACAGGCAGTCAAATGTGCACTGCAGCAATATTGAAATAGCAAAGACATGGAAGCAAAAAAAATGTCCATAAACAGATGAATGGACAGAGAAGAAGTGGTATATGGACAGAATGGAATAGTAGCCTCGTGGAAAAAATGAACAATGCCGTTTTCAGGACTACAGTAGAGCCTAGAAATAATCATATAAGGTAAAGTAAGTCAAAAGGGTATGACAATTATCCTATGATATCATTTATACATGTTATCCTAAGATTGCTACCAATGAACATATTTCCACAGAAAAAGACACTCACAGACTTATGAAATAAACTAATTGTTAGCCAAAATGAAAGGTGGGAGGACGGGTAAATTAGGACTATGGGGTTAACATACATATACTAATGTATGTTAACTGTATAAAAACATATAACAGATAAACTGTATGAATTATATAATCACCAATACCTTTAAAATATACATTCTGTAATCACATACATGGTAACAGAACCCGAAGATGAACAGACATATGTAGGAATCATTGAGCAGTTTCTGTACAGCCAGACAATCAAAACACTCTAATCAAATTTACTCCGATAAGAAATAGAAATTAAATTTAAAAAACAAACCTAAGTAAGGAGACATAAACTTCTGGGGGCTTGTCCCAGCACATTCCACTCTAATTTACAACCTCGGAACACTACCTCCAGGAAGATTCTGTTGCCCTAGTAACAAGAGATGAGAACGTAATAATGCTGCCGCCTTGTGGCTCTTTCCCACAACAGCAGCTTTAAACCCAGTGCTAATGGTTGCTTAATAGTCACATGGACTGCAGGGCTCTAAATGACACCTGCCCTGAAAAATGCCCTGGGGTAAGGAATAGGCAAGAATATTCAACACATGAGAAATTTTTCAAGAAATCAATAAGAGGAGGGAAGTTGTACTCACTCTTTAAAAAAAAAGGAAAAGAAAAAAAGGACATGCCTAAAGCTCAGTAGAATGAATTATTAGACACATGCAAATTCAAATGGAAAAAGGTTTCAGCTCACACCAATCGTTTCCATCAGCAAAATGTCTACAAAGTATAAATGCTGAAGGGGTTTTAGAGAACGGTGTACCTTCTAGCTGCTGGTGGGATGTAAAGTGGTAACAGCACTAACACAAACTGAATGGAGCTGCTTGAAAAGATAAAAATTGAGCTACCATATGATGCGGCAGGTCACCTTTTGGGCCTATAACCTAAGACCACCTGAATCGGAAAGACACAGGCAGGCAAATGAGCCCTGCAGCAATATTGAAATAGCCAAGACATGGAAGCAGAAAAAAGGTTCATAAACAGATGAATGGACAAAGAAGAAGTGGTATACGTACCAAATAGAATAGTAGCCTCGGGAAAAAAATGAACAATGCCGTTTTCAGGACTACAGTTGAGCCTAGAAATAACCATATAACGTTAAGTAACTCAAAAGGGTACGACAAATATCCTATGATAACATTTATACATGTTATCCTAAGATTGCTACCAATGAACATATTTCCACAGAAAAAGACACTCACAGACTTATCAAATAAACTAATGGTTAGCCAAAATGAAAGGTGGGAGGATGGGTTAACTAGGACTATGGGGTTAACATACATATACTAATGTATGTTAAGTGTATAAAAACATATAACAGATAAACTGTATGAATTATATAATCACCAATACCTTTAAAATATACATTTTGTAATCACATACATGGTAACAGGACCCGAGGGTGAACAGACATATGTATGAATCATTGAGCAGATTCTGTACAGCCAGGCAATCAAAACACTAAAATCAAATTTACTCCGATAAGAAATAGAAATTAAATTTAAAAAACAAACATAAGTAAGGAGACATAAACTTCTGGAGGCTTGTCCCAGCACATTCCACTCTAATTTACAACCTCGGAACACTACCTCCAGGAAGACTCTGTTGCCATAGTAACAAGAGTTGAGAACGTAATAATGCTGCCGCCTTGTGGCTGTTTCCCACAACAGCAGCTTTAAACCCAGTGCTAATGGTTGCTTAATAGTCAAAACGACTGCAGGGGTCTAAATGACACCTGCCCTCAAAAAATGCCCTGGGGTAGGGAATACGCAAGAAAATTCAACACATGAGAAATTTTTCAAAAAGTGAATATGAAGAGGGAAGTTGTACTCACACTTTAACAAAAAAAGGAAAAGAAGAAAAAGGATATGCCTAAAGATCAGTATAAGGAATTATTCGCCACATGCGTATCCAACCTCCAAAAAGGTTTCAGCTCACACCAGTCAAATGGCTATCAGCAAAAAGTCTACAAACTATAAATGCTGAAGGAGTTTTAGAGAAATGTATACCTTCTATCTGCTGCTGGGATGTAAAGTGGTAACAGCACTAACGCAAACTGAATGGAGCTGCTTGAAAAGGTAAAAATTGAGCTACCATATGATGCAGCAGGTCACCCTTTGGGCCTATAACCTAAGACCACCTGAATCGGAAAGACACAGGCAGGCAAATGAGCACTGCAGCAATATTGAAATAGCCAAGACATGGAAGCAGAAAAAAGGTTCATAAACAGATGAATGGACAAAGAAGAAGTAGTATACGTACCAAATAGAATAGTAGCCTGGGGAAAAAAATGAACAACGCCGTTTTCAGGACTACAGTTGAGCCTAGAAATAATCATATAAGCTTAAGTAACTCAAAAGGGTACGACAAATATCCTATGATAACATTTATACATGTTATCCTAAGATTGCTACCAATGAACATATTTCCACAGAAAAAGACACTCACAGACTTATGAAATAAACTAATGGTTAGCCAAAATGAAAGGTGGGAGGATGGGTTAACTAGGACTATGGGGTTAACATACATATACTAATGTATGTTAAGTGTATAAAAACATATAACAGATAAACTGTATGAATTATATAATCACCAATACCTTTAAAATATACATTTTGTAATCACATACATGGTAACAGGACCCGAAGATGAACAGACATATGTATGAATCATTGAGCAGATCCTGTACAGCCAGGCAATCAAAACACTCTAATCAAATTTACGCTGATAAGAAATAGAAATGAAATTTAAAAAACAAACATAAGTAAGGAGACATAAACTTCTGGGGGCTTGTCCCAGCACATTCCACTCTAATTTACAACCTCAGAACACTACCTCCAGGAAGATTCTGTTGCCCTAGTAACAAGAGTTGAGAACGTAATAATGCTGCCGCCTTGTGGCTGTTTCCCACAACAGCAGCTTTAAACCCAGTGCTAATGGTTGCTTAATAGTCACAACGACTGCAGGGGTCTAAATGACACCTGCCCTCAAAAAGTGCCCTTGGGTAGGGAATAGGCAAGAAAATTCAACACATGAGAAATTTTTCAAAAAGTGAATATGAAGAGGGAAGTTGTACTCACACTTTAACAAAAAAAGGAAAAGAAGAAAAAGGATATGCCTAAAGATCAGTATAAGGAATTATTCGCCACATGCGTATCCAACCTCCATAAAGGTTTCAGCTCACAACAGTCAAATGGCCATCAGCAAAAAGTCTACAAACTATAAATGCTGAAGGGGTTTTAGAGAAATGGGTACCTTCTATCTGCTGCTGGGATGTAAAGTGGTAACAGCACTAACGCAAACTGAATGGAGCCGCTTGAAAAGGTAGAAATTGAGCTACCATATGATGCGGCAGGGCACCTCTCGGGCTTATAACCTAAGACCACCAGAATCGGAAAGACGCAGGCAGTCAAATGTGCACTGCAGCAATACTGAAATAGCCAAGACATGGAAGCAAAAAAAGGTCCATAAACAGATGAATGGACAGAGAAGAAGTGGTATATGGACAGAATGGAATAGTAGCCTCGGGGAAAAAATGAACAATGCCGTTTTCAGGACTACAGTAGAGCCTAGAAATAATAATATAAGGTTAAGTAAGTCAAAAGGGTATGACAAATATCCTATGATATCATTTATACATGTTATCCTAAGATTGCTACCAATGAACATATTTCCACAGAAAAAGACACTCACAGACTTATGAAATAAACTAATGGTTAGCCAAAATGAAAGGGGGGAGGATGGGTAAATTAGGACTATGGGATTAACATAAATATACTAATGTATGTTACATGCATATAAACATATAACAGATAAACTATATGAATTATATAATCACCAATACCTGTAAAATATACATTCTGTATTCACATACATGGTAACAGAATCCGAAGATGAACAGACACATGTAGGAATCATTGAGCAGATTCTGTACAGCCAGACAATCAAAAAACTCTAATCAAATTTACTCCAAAAAGAAATAGAATTAAATTTAATAAACAAACATAAGTAAGGAGACATAAACTTCTGGGGGCTCGTCCCAGCACATTCCACTCTAATTTACAACCACGGAACACTACTTCCAGGAAGATTCTGTTGCCCTAGTAACAAGAGATGAGAACGTAATAATGCTGCCGCCTTGTGGCTGTTTCCCACAACAGCAACATTAAACCCAGTGCTAATGGTTGCTTAATAGTCACAAGGACTGCAGGGCTCTAAATGACACCTGCCCTGAAAAATGCCATGGGGTAGGGAATAGGCAAGAAAATTCAACACATGAGAAATTTTTCAAGAAGTCAATAAGAGGAGGGAAGTTGTACTCACTCTTTAAAAAAAAAGGAAAAGAAAAAAAAGGACATGCCTAAAGCTCAGTATAAGGAATTATTAGACACATGCAAATTCAAATTCAAAAAGGTTTCAGCTCACACCAGTCATTTCCATCAGCAAAATGTCTATAAACTATAAATGCTGAAGGGGTTTTAGAGAACTGTGTACCTTCTAGCTGCTGGTGGGATGTAAAGTGGTAACAGCACTAACGCAAACTGAATGGAGCTGCTTGAAAAGGTAAAAATTGAGCTACCATATGATGCGGCAGGGCACCTCTTGGGCTTATAACCTAAGACTACCAGAATCGGAAAGACACAGGCAGTCAAATGTGCACTGCAGCAATATTGAAATAGCAAAGACATGGAAGCAAAAAAAATGTCCATAAACAGATGAATGGACAGAGAAGAAGTGGTATATGGACAGAATGGAATAGTAGCCTCGGGGAAAAAATGAACAATGCCGTTTTCAGGACTACAGTAGAGCCTAGAAATAATCATATAAGGTTAAGTAAGTCAAAAGGGTATGACAATTATCCTATGATATCATTTATACATGTTATCCTAAGATTGCTACCAATGAACATATTTCCACAGAAAAAGACACTCACAGAGTTATGAAATAAACTAATTGTTAGCCAAAATGAAAGGTGGGAGGACGGGTAAATTAGGACTATGGGGTTAACATACATATACTAATGTATGTTAAGTGTATAAAAACATATAACAGATAAACTGTATGAATTATATAATCACCAATACCTTTAAAATATACATTCTGTAATCACATACATGGTAACAGAATCCGAAGATGAACAGACATATGTAGGAATCATTGAGCAGTTTCTGTACAGCCAGACAATCAAAACACTCTAATCAAATTTACTCCGATAAGAAATAGAAATTAAATTTAAAAAACAAACCTAAGTAAGGAGACATAAACTTCTGGGGGCTTGTCCCAGCACATTCCACTTTAATTTACAACCTCGGAACACTACCTCCAGGAAGATTCTGTTGCCCTAGTAACAAGAGATGAGAACGTAATAATGCTGCCGCCTTGTGGCTCTTTCCCACAACAGCAGCTTTAAACCCAGTGCTAATGGTTGCTTAATAATCACATGGACTGCAGGGCTCTAAATGACACCTGCCCTGAAAAATGCCCTGGGGTAAGGAATAGGCAAGAATATTCAACACATGAGAAATTTTTCAAGAAATCAATAAGAGGAGGGAAGTTGTACTCACTCTTTAAAAAAAAAGGAAAAGAAAAAAAAGGACATGCCTAAACCTCAGTAGAATGAATTATTAGACACATGCAAATTCAAATGGAAAAAGGTTTCAGCTCACACCAATCGTTTCCATCAGCAAAATGTCTACAAACTATAAATGCTGAAGGGGTTTTAGAGAACTGTGTACCTTCTAGCTGCTGGTGGGATGTAAAGTGGTAACAGCACTAACACAAACTGAATGGAGCTGCTTGAAAAGATAAAAATTGAGCTACCATATGATGCGGCAGGTCACCTTTTGGGCCTATAACCTAAGACCACCTGAATCGGAAAGACACAGGCAGGCAAATGAGCACTGCAGCAATATTGAAATAGCCAAGACATGGAAGCAGAAAAAAGGTTCATAAACAGATGAATGGACAAAGAAGAAGTGGTATACGTACCAAATAGAATAGTAGCCTCGGGAAAAAAATGAACAATGCCGTTTTCAGGACTACAGTTGAGCCTAGAAATAATCATATAACGTTAAGTAACTCAAAAGGGTATGACAAATATCCTATGATAACATTTATACATGTTATCCTAAGATTGCTACCAATGAACATATTTCCACAGAAAAAGACACTCACAGACTTATCAAATAAACTAATGGTTAGCCAAAATGAAAGGTGGGAGGATGGGTTAACTAGGACTATGGGGTTAACATACATATACTAATGTATGTTAAGTGTATAAAAACATATAACAGATAAACTGTATGAATTATATAATCACCAATACCTTTAAAATATACATTTTGTAATCACATACATGGTAACAGGACCCGAGGATGAACAGACATATGTATGAATCATTGAGCAGATTCTGTACAGCCAGGCAATCAAAACACTAAAATCAAATTTACTCCGATAAGAAATAGAAATTAAATTTAAAAAACAAACATAAGTAAGGAGACATAAACTTCTGGAGGCTTGTCCCAGCACATTCCACTCTAATTTACAACCTCGGAACACTACCTCCAGGAAGACTCTGTTGCCATAGTAACAAGAGTTGAGAACATAATAATGCTGCCGCCTTGTGGCTGTTTCCCACAACAGCAGCTTTAAACCCAGTGCTAATGGTTGCTTAATAGTCAAAACGACTGCAGGGGTCTAAATGACACCTGCCCTCAAAAAATGCCCTGGGGTAGGGAATACGCAAGAAAATTCAACACATGAGAAATTTTTCAAAAAGTGAATATGAAGAGGGAAGTTGTACTCACACTTTAACAAAAAAAGGAAAAGAAGAAAAAGGATATGCCTAAAGATCAGTATAAGGAATTATTCGCCACATGCGTATCCAACCTCCAAAAAGGTTTCAGCTCACACCAGTCAAATGGACATCAGCAAAAAGTCTACAAACTATAAATGCTGAAGGGGTTTTAGAGAAATGTATACCTTCTATCTGCTGCTGGGATGTAAAGTGGTAACAGCACTAACGCAAACTGAATGGAGCTGCTTGAAAAGGTAAAAATTGGGCTACCATATGATGCGGCAGGTCACCTTTTGGGCCTATAACCTAAGACCACCTGAATCGGAAAGACACAGGCAGGCAAATGAGCACTGCACAATATTGAAATAGCCAAGACATGGAAGCAGAAAAAAGGTTCATAAACAGATGAATGGACAAAGAAGGAGTGGTATACGTACCAAATAGAATAGTAGCCTCGGGAAAAAAATGAACAATGCCGTTTTCAGGACTACAGTTGAGCCTAGAAATAATCATATAAGGTTAAGTAACTCAAAAGGGTACGACAAATATCCTATGATAACATTTATACATGTTATCCTAAGATTGCTACCAATGAACATATTTCCACAGAAAAAGACACTCACAGACTTATCAAATAAACTAATGGTTAGCCAAAATGAAAGGTGGGAGGATGGGTTAACTAGGACTATGGGGTTAACATACATATACTAATGTATGTTAAGTGTATAAAAACATATAACAGATAAACTGTATGAATTATATAATCACCAATACCTTTAAAATATACATTTTGTAATCACATACATGGTAACAGGACCCGAGGATGAACAGACATATGTATGAATCATTGAGCAGATTCTGTACAGCCAGGCAATCAAAACACTAAAATCAAATTTACTCCGATAAGAAATAGAAATTAAATTTAAAAAACAAACATAAGTAAGGAGACATAAACTTCTGGAGGCTTGTCCCAGCACATTCCACTCTAATTTACAACCTCGGAACACTACCTCCAGGAAGACTCTGTTGCCATAGTAACAAGAGTTGAGAACGTAATAATGCTGCCGCCTTGTGGCTGTTTCCCACAACAGCAGCTTTAAACCCAGTGCTAATGGTTGCTTAATAGTCAAAACGACTGCAGGGGTCTAAATGACACCTGTCCTCAAAAAATGCCCTGGGGTAGGGAATACGCAAGAAAATTCAACACATGAGAAATTTTTCAAAAAGTGAATATGAAGAGGGAAGTTGTACTGACACTTTAACAAAAAAAGGAAAAGAAGAAAAAGGATATGCCTAAAGATCAGTATAAGGAATTATTCGCCACATGCGTATCCAACCTCCAAAAAGGTTTCAGCTCACACCAGTCAAATGGCCATCAGCAAAAAGTCTACAAACTATAAATGCTGAAGGGGTTTTAGAGAAATATATACCTTCTATCTGCTGCTGGGATGTAAAGTGGTAACAGCACTAACGCAAACTGAATGGAGCTGCTTGAAAAGGTAAAAATTGAGCTACCATATGATGCGGCAGGTCACCTTTTGGGCCTATAACCTAAGACCACCTGAATCGGAAAGACACAGGCAGGCAAATGAGCACTGCAGCAATATTGAAATAGCCAAGACATGGAAGCAGAAAAAAGGTTCATAAACAGATGAATGGACAAAGAAGAAGTGGTATACGTACCAAATAGAATAGTAGCCTCGGGAAAAAAATGAACAATGCCGTTTTCAGGACTACAGTTGAGCCTAGAAATAATCATATAAGGTTAAGTAACTCAAAAGGGTACGACAAATATCCTATGATAACATTTATACATGTTATCCTAAGATAGCTACCAATGAACATATTTCCACAGAAAAAGACACTCACAGACTTATGAAATAAACTAATGGTTAGACAAAATGAAAGGTGGGAGGATGGGTAAACTAGGACTATGGGGTTAACATACATATACTAATGTATGTTAAGTGTATAAAAACATATAACAGATAAACTGTATGAATTATATAATCACCAATACCTTTAAAATATACATTCTGTAATCACATACATGGTAACAGAATCCGAAGATGAACAGACATATGTAGGAATCATTGAGCAGTTTCTGTACAGCCAGACAATCAAAACACTCTAATCAAATTTACTCAGATAAGAAATAGAAATTAAATTTAAAAAACAAACCTAAGTAAGGAGACATAAACTTCTGGGGGCTTGTCCCAGCACATTCCACTCTAATTTACAACCTCGGAACACTACCTCCAGGAAGATTCTGTTGCCCTAGTAACAAGAGATGAGAACGTAATAATGCTGCCGCCTTGTGGCTCTTTCCCACAACAGCAGCTTTAAACCCAGTGCTAATGGTTGCTTAATAGTCACATGGACTGCAGGGCTCTAAATGACACCTGCCCTGAAAAATGCCCTGGGGTAGGGAATAGGCAATAATATTCAACACATGAGAAATTTTTCAAGAAGTCAATAAGAGGAGGGAAGTTGTACTCACTCTTTAAAAAAAAAGGAAAAGAAAAAAAAGGACATGCCTAAAGCTCAGTAGAATGAATTATTAGACACATGCAAATTCAAATTCAAAAAGGTTTCAGCTCACACCAGTCGTTTCCATCAGCAAAATGTCTACAAACTATAAATGCTGAAGGGGTTTTAGAGAACTGTGTACCTTCTAGCTGCTGGTGGGATGTAAAGTGGTAACAGCACTAACACAAACTGAATGGAGCTGCTTGAAAAGATAAAAATTGAGCTACCATATGATGCGGCAGGTCACCTTTTGGGCCTATAACCTAAGACCACCTGAATCGGAAAGACACAGGCAGGCAAATGAGCACTGCAGCAATATTGAAATAGCCAAGACATGGAAGCAGAAAAAAGGTTCATAAACAGATGAATGGACAAAGAAGAAGTGGTATACGTACCAAATAGAATAGTAGCCTCGGGAAAAAAATGAACAATGCCGTTTTCAGGACTACAGTTGAGCCTAGAAATAATCATATAAGGTTAAGTAACTCAAAAGGGTACGACAAATATCCTATGATAACATTTATACATGTTATCCTAAGATAGCTACCAATGAACATATTTCCACAGAAAAAGACACTCACAGACTTATGAAATAAACTAATGGTTAGACAAAATGAAAGGTGGGAGGATGGGTAAACTAGGACTATGGGGTTAACATACATATACTAATGTATGTTAAGTGTATAAAAACATATAACAGATAAACTGTATGAATTATATAATCACCAATACCTTTAAAATATACATTCTGTAATCACATACATGGTAACAGAATCCGAAGATGAACAGACATATGTAGGAATCATTGAGCAGTTTCTGTACAGCCAGACAATCAAAACACTCTAATCAAATTTACTCAGATAAGAAATAGAAATTAAATTTAAAAAACAAACCTAAGTAAGGAGACATAAACTTCTGGGGGCTTGTCCCAGCACATTCCACTCTAATTTACAACCTCGGAACACTACCTCCAGGAAGATTCTGTTGCCCTAGTAACAAGAGATGAGAACGTAATAATGCTGCCGCCTTGTGGCTCTTTCCCACAACAGCAGCTATAAACCCAGTGCTAATGGTTGCTTAATAGTCACATGGACTGCAGGGCTCTAAACGACACCTGCCCTGAAAAATGCCCTGGGGTAGGGAATAGGCAATAATATTCAACACATGAGAAATGTTTCAAGAAGTCAATAAGAGGAGGGAAGTTGTACTCACTCTTTAAAGAAAAAGGAAAAGAAAAAAAAGGACATGCCTAAAGCTCAGTAGAATGAATTATTAGACACATGCAAATTCAAATGGAAAAAGGTTTCAGCTCACACCAATCGTTTCCATCAGCAAAATGTCTACAAAGTATAAATGCTGAAGGGGTTTTAGAGAACGGTGTACCTTCTAGCTGCTGGTGGGATGTAAAGTGGTAACAGCACTAACACAAACTGAATGGAGCTGCTTGAAAAGATAAAAATTGAGCTACCATATGATGCGGCAGGTCACCTTTTGGGCCTATAACCTAAGACCACCTGAATCGGAAAGACACAGGCAGGCAAATGAGCACTGCAGCAATATTGAAATACCCAAGACATGGAAGCAGAAAAAAGGTTCATAAACAGATGAATGGACAAAGAAGAAGTGGTATACGTACCAAATAGAATAGTAGCCTCGGGAAAAAAATGAACAATGCCGTTTTCAGGACTACAGTTGAGCCTAGAAATAATCATATAACGTTAAGTAACTCAAAAGGGTACGACAAATATCCTATGATAACATTTATACATGTTATCCTAAGATTGCTACCAATGAACATATTTCCACAGAAAAAGACACTCACAGACTTATCAAATAAACTAATGGTTAGCCAAAATGAAAGGTGGGAGGATGGGTAAATTAGGACTATGGGGTTAACATACATATACTAATGTATGTTAAGTGTATAAAAACATATAACAGATAAACTGTATGAATTATATAATCACCAATACCTTTAAAATATACATTTTGTAATCACTTACATGGTAACAGGACCCGAAGATGAACAGACATATGTATGAATCATTGAGCAGATTCTGTACAGCCAGGCAATCAAAACACTCTAATCAAATTTACTCTGATAAGAAATAGAAATTAAATTTAAAAAACAAACATAAGTAAGGAGACATAAACTTCTGGGGGCTCGTCCCAGCACATTCCACTCTAATTTACAACCACGGAACACTACCTCCAGGAAGATTCTGTTGCCCTAGTAACAAGAGATGAGAACGTAATAATGCTGCCGCCTTGTGGCTGTTTCCCACAACAGCAGCATTAAACCCAGTGCTAATGGTTGCTTAATAGTCACAAGGACTGCAGGGCTCTAAATGACACCTGCCCTGATAAATGCCCTGGGGTAGGGAATACGCAAGAAAATTCAACACATGAGAAATTTTTCAAGAAGTCAATAAGAGGAGGGAAGTTGTACTCACTCTTTAAAAAAAAGGAAAAGAAAAAAAAGGACATGCCTAAAGCTCAGTATCAGGAATTATTAGACACATGCAAATTCAAATTCAACAAGGTTTCAGCTCACACCAGTCATTTCCATCAGCAAAATGTCTATAAACTATAAATGCTGAAGGGGTTTTAGAGAACTGTGTACCTTCTAGCTGCTGGTGGGATGTAAAGTGGTAACAGCACTAACGCAAACTGAATGGACCTGCTTGAAAAGGTAAAAATGGAGCTACCATATGATGCGGCAGGGCACCTCTTGGGCTTATAACCTAAGACTACCAGAATCGGAAAGACACAGGCAGTCAAATGTGCACTGCAGCAATATTGAAATAGCAAAGACATGGAAGCAAAAAAAATGTCCATAAACAGATGAATGGACAGAGAAGAAGTGGTATATGGACAGAATGGAATAGTAGCCTCGTGGAAAAAATGAACAATGCCGTTTTCAGGACTACAGTAGAGCCTAGAAATAATCATATAAGGTAAAGTAAGTCAAAAGGGTATGACAATTATCCTATGATATCATTTATACATGTTATCCTAAGATTGCTACCAATGAACATATTTCCACAGAAAAAGACACTCACAGACTTATGAAATAAACTAATTGTTAGCCAAAATGAAAGGTGGGAGGACGGGTAAATTAGGACTATGGGGTTAACATACATATACTAATGTATGTTAACTGTATAAAAACATATAACAGATAAACTGTATGAATTATATAATCACCAATACCTTTAAAATATACATTCTGTAATCACATACATGGTAACAGAACCCGAAGATGAACAGACATATGTAGGAATCATTGAGCAGTTTCTGTACAGCCAGACAATCAAAACACTCTAATCAAATTTACTCCGATAAGAAATAGAAATTAAATTTAAAAAACAAACCTAAGTAAGGAGACATAAACTTCTGGGGGCTTGTCCCAGCACATTCCACTCTAATTTACAACCTCGGAACACTACCTCCAGGAAGATTCTGTTGCCCTAGTAACAAGAGATGAGAACGTAATAATGCTGCCGCCTTGTGGCTCTTTCCCACAACAGCAGCTTTAAACCCAGTGCTAATGGTTGCTTAATAGTCACATGGACTGCAGGGCTCTAAATGACACCTGCCCTGAAAAATGCCCTGGGGTAAGGAATAGGCAAGAATATTCAACACATGAGAAATTTTTCAAGAAATCAATAAGAGGAGGGAAGTTGTACTCACTCTTTAAAAAAAAAGGAAAAGAAAAAAAGGACATGCCTAAAGCTCAGTAGAATGAATTATTAGACACATGCAAATTCAAATGGAAAAAGGTTTCAGCTCACACCAATCGTTTCCATCAGCAAAATGTCTACAAAGTATAAATGCTGAAGGGGTTTTAGAGAACGGTGTACCTTCTAGCTGCTGGTGGGATGTAAAGTGGTAACAGCACTAACACAAACTGAATGGAGCTGCTTGAAAAGATAAAAATTGAGCTACCATATGATGCGGCAGGTCACCTTTTGGGCCTATAACCTAAGACCACCTGAATCGGAAAGACACAGGCAGGCAAATGAGCCCTGCAGCAATATTGAAATAGCCAAGACATGGAAGCAGAAAAAAGGTTCATAAACAGATGAATGGACAAAGAAGAAGTGGTATACGTACCAAATAGAATAGTAGCCTCGGGAAAAAAATGAACAATGCCGTTTTCAGGACTACAGTTGAGCCTAGAAATAACCATATAACGTTAAGTAACTCAAAAGGGTACGACAAATATCCTATGATAACATTTATACATGTTATCCTAAGATTGCTACCAATGAACATATTTCCACAGAAAAAGACACTCACAGACTTATCAAATAAACTAATGGTTAGCCAAAATGAAAGGTGGGAGGATGGGTTAACTAGGACTATGGGGTTAACATACATATACTAATGTATGTTAAGTGTATAAAAACATATAACAGATAAACTGTATGAATTATATAATCACCAATACCTTTAAAATATACATTTTGTAATCACATACATGGTAACAGGACCCGAGGGTGAACAGACATATGTATGAATCATTGAGCAGATTCTGTACAGCCAGGCAATCAAAACACTAAAATCAAATTTACTCCGATAAGAAATAGAAATTAAATTTAAAAAACAAACATAAGTAAGGAGACATAAACTTCTGGAGGCTTGTCCCAGCACATTCCACTCTAATTTACAACCTCGGAACACTACCTCCAGGAAGACTCTGTTGCCATAGTAACAAGAGTTGAGAACGTAATAATGCTGCCGCCTTGTGGCTGTTTCCCACAACAGCAGCTTTAAACCCAGTGCTAATGGTTGCTTAATAGTCAAAACGACTGCAGGGGTCTAAATGACACCTGCCCTCAAAAAATGCCCTGGGGTAGGGAATACGCAAGAAAATTCAACACATGAGAAATTTTTCAAAAAGTGAATATGAAGAGGGAAGTTGTACTCACACTTTAACAAAAAAAGGAAAAGAAGAAAAAGGATATGCCTAAAGATCAGTATAAGGAATTATTCGCCACATGCGTATCCAACCTCCAAAAAGGTTTCAGCTCACACCAGTCAAATGGCTATCAGCAAAAAGTCTACAAACTATAAATGCTGAAGGAGTTTTAGAGAAATGTATACCTTCTATCTGCTGCTGGGATGTAAAGTGGTAACAGCACTAACGCAAACTGAATGGAGCTGCTTGAAAAGGTAAAAATTGAGCTACCATATGATGCAGCAGGTCACCCTTTGGGCCTATAACCTAAGACCACCTGAATCGGAAAGACACAGGCAGGCAAATGAGCACTGCAGCAATATTGAAATAGCCAAGACATGGAAGCAGAAAAAAGGTTCATAAACAGATGAATGGACAAAGAAGAAGTAGTATACGTACCAAATAGAATAGTAGCCTGGGGAAAAAAATGAACAACGCCGTTTTCAGGACTACAGTTGAGCCTAGAAATAATCATATAAGCTTAAGTAACTCAAAAGGGTACGACAAATATCCTATGATAACATTTATACATGTTATCCTAAGATTGCTACCAATGAACATATTTCCACAGAAAAAGACACTCACAGACTTATGAAATAAACTAATGGTTAGCCAAAATGAAAGGTGGGAGGATGGGTTAACTAGGACTATGGGGTTAACATACATATACTAATGTATGTTAAGTGTATAAAAACATATAACAGATAAACTGTATGAATTATATAATCACCAATACCTTTAAAATATACATTTTGTAATCACATACATGGTAACAGGACCCGAAGATGAACAGACATATGTATGAATCATTGAGCAGATCCTGTACAGCCAGGCAATCAAAACACTCTAATCAAATTTACGCTGATAAGAAATAGAAATGAAATTTAAAAAACAAACATAAGTAAGGAGACATAAACTTCTGGGGGCTTGTCCCAGCACATTCCACTCTAATTTACAACCTCAGAACACTACCTCCAGGAAGATTCTGTTGCCCTAGTAACAAGAGTTGAGAACGTAATAATGCTGCCGCCTTGTGGCTGTTTCCCACAACAGCAGCTTTAAACCCAGTGCTAATGGTTGCTTAATAGTCACAACGACTGCAGGGGTCTAAATGACACCTGCCCTCAAAAAGTGCCCTTGGGTAGGGAATAGGCAAGAAAATTCAACACATGAGAAATTTTTCAAAAAGTGAATATGAAGAGGGAAGTTGTACTCACACTTTAACAAAAAAAGGAAAAGAAGAAAAAGGATATGCCTAAAGATCAGTATAAGGAATTATTCGCCACATGCGTATCCAACCTCCATAAAGGTTTCAGCTCACAACAGTCAAATGGCCATCAGCAAAAAGTCTACAAACTATAAATGCTGAAGGGGTTTTAGAGAAATGGGTACCTTCTATCTGCTGCTGGGATGTAAAGTGGTAACAGCACTAACGCAAACTGAATGGAGCCGCTTGAAAAGGTAGAAATTGAGCTACCATATGATGCGGCAGGGCACCTCTCGGGCTTATAACCTAAGACCACCAGAATCGGAAAGACGCAGGCAGTCAAATGTGCACTGCAGCAATACTGAAATAGCCAAGACATGGAAGCAAAAAAAGGTCCATAAACAGATGAATGGACAGAGAAGAAGTGGTATATGGACAGAATGGAATAGTAGCCTCGGGGAAAAAATGAACAATGCCGTTTTCAGGACTACAGTAGAGCCTAGAAATAATAATATAAGGTTAAGTAAGTCAAAAGGGTATGACAAATATCCTATGATATCATTTATACATGTTATCCTAAGATTGCTACCAATGAACATATTTCCACAGAAAAAGACACTCACAGACTTATGAAATAAACTAATGGTTAGCCAAAATGAAAGGGGGGAGGATGGGTAAATTAGGACTATGGGATTAACATAAATATACTAATGTATGTTACATGCATATAAACATATAACAGATAAACTATATGAATTATATAATCACCAATACCTGTAAAATATACATTCTGTATTCACATACATGGTAACAGAATCCGAAGATAAACAGACATATGTAGGAATCATTGAGCAGATTCTGTACAGCCAGACAATCAAAAAACTCTAATCAAATTTACTCCAAAAAGAAATAGAATTAAATTTAATAAACAAACATAAGTAAGGAGACATAAACTTCTGGGGGCTCGTCCCAGCACATTCCACTCTAATTTACAACCACGGAACACTACTTCCAGGAAGATTCTGTTGCCCTAGTAACAAGAGATGAGAACGTAATAATGCTGCCGCCTTGTGGCTGTTTCCCACAACAGCAACATTAAACCCAGTGCTAATGGTTGCTTAATAGTCACAAGGACTGCAGGGCTCTAAATGACACCTGCCCTGAAAAATGCCATGGGGTAGGGAATAGGCAAGAAAATTCAACACATGAGAAATTTTTCAAGAAGTCAATAAGAGGAGGGAAGTTGTACTCACTCTTTAAAAAAAAAGGAAAAGAAAAAAAAGGACATGCCTAAAGCTCAGTATAAGGAATTATTAGACACATGCAAATTCAAATTCAAAAAGGTTTCAGCTCACACCAGTCATTTCCATCAGCAAAATGTCTATAAACTATAAATGCTGAAGGGGTTTTAGAGAACTGTGTACCTTCTAGCTGCTGGTGGGATGTAAAGTGGTAACAGCACTAACGCAAACTGAATGGAGCTGCTTGAAAAGGTAAAAATTGAGCTACCATATGATGCGGCAGGGCACCTCTTGGGCTTATAACCTAAGACTACCAGAATCGGAAAGACACAGGCAGTCAAATGTGCACTGCAGCAATATTGAAATAGCAAAGACATGGAAGCAAAAAAAATGTCCATAAACAGATGAATGGACAGAGAAGAAGTGGTATATGGACAGAATGGAATAGTAGCCTCGGGGAAAAAATGAACAATGCCGTTTTCAGGACTACAGTAGAGCCTAGAAATAATCATATAAGGTTAAGTAAGTCAAAAGGGTATGACAATTATCCTATGATATCATTTATACATGTTATCCTAAGATTGCTACCAATGAACATATTTCCACAGAAAAAGACACTCACAGAGTTATGAAATAAACTAATTGTTAGCCAAAATGAAAGGTGGGAGGACGGGTAAATTAGGACTATGGGGTTAACATACATATACTAATGTATGTTAAGTGTATAAAAACATATAACAGATAAACTGTATGAATTATATAATCACCAATACCTTTAAAATATACATTCTGTAATCACATACATGGTAACAGAATCCGAAGATGAACAGACATATGTAGGAATCATTGAGCAGTTTCTGTACAGCCAGACAATCAAAACACTCTAATCAAATTTACTCCGATAAGAAATAGAAATTAAATTTAAAAAACAAACCTAAGTAAGGAGACATAAACTTCTGGGGGCTTGTCCCAGCACATTCCACTTTAATTTACAACCTCGGAACACTACCTCCAGGAAGATTCTGTTGCCCTAGTAACAAGAGATGAGAACGTAATAATGCTGCCGCCTTGTGGCTCTTTCCCACAACAGCAGCTTTAAACCCAGTGCTAATGGTTGCTTAATAATCACATGGACTGCAGGGCTCTAAATGACACCTGCCCTGAAAAATGCCCTGGGGTAAGGAATAGGCAAGAATATTCAACACATGAGAAATTTTTCAAGAAATCAATAAGAGGAGGGAAGTTGTACTCACTCTTTAAAAAAAAAGGAAAAGAAAAAAAAGGACATGCCTAAACCTCAGTAGAATGAATTATTAGACACATGCAAATTCAAATGGAAAAAGGTTTCAGCTCACACCAATCGTTTCCATCAGCAAAATGTCTACAAACTATAAATGCTGAAGGGGTTTTAGAGAACTGTGTACCTTCTAGCTGCTGGTGGGATGTAAAGTGGTAACAGCACTAACACAAACTGAATGGAGCTGCTTGAAAAGATAAAAATTGAGCTACCATATGATGCGGCAGGTCACCTTTTGGGCCTATAACCTAAGACCACCTGAATCGGAAAGACACAGGCAGGCAAATGAGCACTGCAGCAATATTGAAATAGCCAAGACATGGAAGCAGAAAAAAGGTTCATAAACAGATGAATGGACAAAGAAGAAGTGGTATACGTACCAAATAGAATAGTAGCCTCGGGAAAAAAATGAACAATGCCGTTTTCAGGACTACAGTTGAGCCTAGAAATAATCATATAACGTTAAGTAACTCAAAAGGGTACGACAAATATCCTATGATAACATTTATACATGTTATCCTAAGATTGCTACCAATGAACATATTTCCACAGAAAAAGACACTCACAGACTTATCAAATAAACTAATGGTTAGCCAAAATGAAAGGTGGGAGGATGGGTTAACTAGGACTATGGGGTTAACATACATATACTAATGTATGTTAAGTGTATAAAAACATATAACAGATAAACTGTATGAATTATATAATCACCAATACCTTTAAAATATACATTTTGTAATCACATACATGGTAACAGGACCCGAGGATGAACAGACATATGTATGAATCATTGAGCAGATTCTGTACAGCCAGGCAATCAAAACACTAAAATCAAATTTACTCCGATAAGAAATAGAAATTAAATTTAAAAAACAAACATAAGTAAGGAGACATAAACTTCTGGAGGCTTGTCCCAGCACATTCCACTCTAATTTACAACCTCGGAACACTACCTCCAGGAAGACTCTGTTGCCATAGTAACAAGAGTTGAGAACATAATAATGCTGCCGCCTTGTGGCTGTTTCCCACAACAGCAGCTTTAAACCCAGTGCTAATGGTTGCTTAATAGTCAAAACGACTGCAGGGGTCTAAATGACACCTGCCCTCAAAAAATGCCCTGGGGTAGGGAATACGCAAGAAAATTCAACACATGAGAAATTTTTCAAAAAGTGAATATGAAGAGGGAAGTTGTACTCACACTTTAACAAAAAAAGGAAAAGAAGAAAAAGGATATGCCTAAAGATCAGTATAAGGAATTATTCGCCACATGCGTATCCAACCTCCAAAAAGGTTTCAGCTCACACCAGTCAAATGGACATCAGCAAAAAGTCTACAAACTATAAATGCTGAAGGGGTTTTAGAGAAATGTATACCTTCTATCTGCTGCTGGGATGTAAAGTGGTAACAGCACTAACGCAAACTGAATGGAGCTGCTTGAAAAGGTAAAAATTGGGCTACCATATGATGCGGCAGGTCACCTTTTGGGCCTATAACCTAAGACCACCTGAATCGGAAAGACACAGGCAGGCAAATGAGCACTGCACAATATTGAAATAGCCAAGACATGGAAGCAGAAAAAAGGTTCATAAACAGATGAATGGACAAAGAAGAAGTGGTATACGTACCAAATAGAATAGTAGCCTCGGGAAAAAAATGAACAATGCCGTTTTCAGGACTACAGTTGAGCCTAGAAATAATCATATAAGGTTAAGTAACTCAAAAGGGTACGACAAATATCCTATGATAACATTTATACATGTTATCCTAAGATAGCTACCAATGAACATATTTCCACAGAAAAAGACACTCACAGACTTATGAAATAAACTAATGGTTAGACAAAATGAAAGGTGGGAGGATGGGTAAACTAGGACTATGGGGTTAACATACATTTACTAATGTATGTTAAGTGTATAAAAACATATAACAGATAAACTGTATGAATTATATAATCACCAATACCTTTAAAATATACATTCTGTAATCACATTCATGGTAACAGAATGCGAAGATGAACAGACATATGTAGGAATCATTGAGCAGATTCTGTACAGCCAGACAATCAAAACACTCTAATCAAATTTACTCAGATAAGAAATAGAAATTAAATTTAAAAAACAAACCTAAGTAAGGAGACATAAACTTCTGGGGGCTTGTCCCAGCACATTCCACTCTAATTTACAACCTCGGAACACTACCTCCAGGAAGATTCTGTTGCCCTAGTAACAAGAGATGAGAACGTAATAATGCTGCCGCCTTGTGGCTCTTTCCCACAACAGCAGCTTTAAACCCAGTGCTAATGGTTGCTTAATAGTCACATGGACTGCAGGGCTCTAAATGACACCTGCCCTGAAAAATGCCCTGGGGTAGGGAATAGGCAATAATATTCAACACATGAGAAATTTTTCAAGAAGTCAATAAGAGGAGGGAAGTTTTACTCACTCTTTAAAAAAAAAGGAAAAGAAAAAAAAGGACATGCCTAAAGCTCAGTAGAATGAATTATTAGACACATGCAAATTCAAATTCAAAAAGGTTTCAGCTCACACCAGTCGTTTCCATCAGCAAAATGTCTACAAACTATAAATGCTGAAGGGGTTTTAGAGAACTGTGTACCTTCTAGCTGCTGGTGGGATGTAAAGTGGTAACAGCACTAACACAAACTGAATGGAGCTGCTTGAAAAGATAAAAATTGAGCTACCATATGATGCGGCAGGTCACCTTTTGGGCCTATAACCTAAGACCACCTGAATCGGAAAGACACAGGCAGGCAAATGAGCACTGCAGCAATATTGAAATACCCAAGACATGGAAGCAGAAAAAAGGTTCATAAACAGATGAATGGACAAAGAAGAAGTGGTATACGTACCAAATAGAATAGTAGCCTCGGGAAAAAAATGAACAATGCCGTTTTCAGGACTACAGTTGAGCCTAGAAATAATCATATAACGTTAAGTAACTCAAAAGGGTACGACAAATATCCTATGATAACATTTATACATGTTATCCTAAGATTGCTACCAATGAACATATTTCCACAGAAAAAGACACTCACAGACTTATCAAATAAACTAATGGTTAGCCAAAATGAAAGGTGGGAGGATGGGTAAATTAGGACTATGGGGTTAACATACATATACTAATGTATGTTAAGTGTATAAAAACATATAACAGATAAACTGTATGAATTATATAATCACCAATACCTTTAAAATATACATTTTGTAATCACTTACATGGTAACAGGACCCGAAGATGAACAGACATATGTATGAATCATTGAGCAGATTCTGTACAGCCAGGCAATCAAAACACTCTAATCAAATTTACTCTGATAAGAAATAGAAATTAAATTTAAAAAACAAACATAAGTAAGGAGACATAAACTTCTGGGGGCTCGTCCCAGCACATTCCACTCTAATTTACAACCACGGAACACTACCTCCAGGAAGATTCTGTTGCCCTAGTAACAAGAGATGAGAACGTAATAATGCTGCCGCCTTGTGGCTGTTTCCCACAACAGCAGCATTAAACCCAGTGCTAATGGTTGCTTAATAGTCACAAGGACTGCAGGGCTCTAAATGACACCTGCCCTGATAAATGCCCTGGGGTAGGGAATACGCAAGAAAATTCAACACATGAGAAATTTTTCAAGAAGTCAATAAGAGGAGGGAAGTTGTACTCACTCTTTAAAAAAAAGGAAAAGAAAAAAAAGGACATGCCTAAAGCTCAGTATCAGGAATTATTAGACACATGCAAATTCAAATTCAACAAGGTTTCAGCTCACACCAGTCATTTCCATCAGCAAAATGTCTATAAACTATAAATGCTGAAGGGGTTTTAGAGAACTGTGTACCTTCTAGCTGCTGGTGGGATGTAAAGTGGTAACAGCACTAACGCAAACTGAATGGACCTGCTTGAAAAGGTAAAAATGGAGCTACCATATGATGCGGCAGGGCACCTCTTGGGCTTATAACCTAAGACTACCAGAATCGGAAAGACACAGGCAGTCAAATGTGCACTGCAGCAATATTGAAATAGCAAAGACATGGAAGCAAAAAAAATGTCCATAAACAGATGAATGGACAGAGAAGAAGTGGTATATGGACAGAATGGAATAGTAGCCTCGTGGAAAAAATGAACAATGCCGTTTTCAGGACTACAGTAGAGCCTAGAAATAATCATATAAGGTAAAGTAAGTCAAAAGGGTATGACAATTATCCTATGATATCATTTATACATGTTATCCTAAGATTGCTACCAATGAACATATTTCCACAGAAAAAGACACTCACAGACTTATGAAATAAACTAATTGTTAGCCAAAATGAAAGGTGGGAGGACGGGTAAATTAGGACTATGGGGTTAACATACATATACTAATGTATGTTAACTGTATAAAAACATATAACAGATAAACTGTATGAATTATATAATCACCAATACCTTTAAAATATACATTCTGTAATCACATACATGGTAACAGAACCCGAAGATGAACAGACATATGTAGGAATCATTGAGCAGTTTCTGTACAGCCAGACAATCAAAACACTCTAATCAAATTTACTCCGATAAGAAATAGAAATTAAATTTAAAAAACAAACCTAAGTAAGGAGACATAAACTTCTGGGGGCTTGTCCCAGCACATTCCACTCTAATTTACAACCTCGGAACACTACCTCCAGGAAGATTCTGTTGCCCTAGTAACAAGAGATGAGAACGTAATAATGCTGCCGCCTTGTGGCTCTTTCCCACAACAGCAGCTTTAAACCCAGTGCTAATGGTTGCTTAATAGTCACATGGACTGCAGGGCTCTAAATGACACCTGCCCTGAAAAATGCCCTGGGGTAAGGAATAGGCAAGAATATTCAACACATGAGAAATTTTTCAAGAAATCAATAAGAGGAGGGAAGTTGTACTCACTCTTTAAAAAAAAAGGAAAAGAAAAAAAGGACATGCCTAAAGCTCAGTAGAATGAATTATTAGACACATGCAAATTCAAATGGAAAAAGGTTTCAGCTCACACCAATCGTTTCCATCAGCAAAATGTCTACAAAGTATAAATGCTGAAGGGGTTTTAGAGAACGGTGTACCTTCTAGCTGCTGGTGGGATGTAAAGTGGTAACAGCACTAACACAAACTGAATGGAGCTGCTTGAAAAGATAAAAATTGAGCTACCATATGATGCGGCAGGTCACCTTTTGGGCCTATAACCTAAGACCACCTGAATCGGAAAGACACAGGCAGGCAAATGAGCCCTGCAGCAATATTGAAATAGCCAAGACATGGAAGCAGAAAAAAGGTTCATAAACAGATGAATGGACAAAGAAGAAGTGGTATACGTACCAAATAGAATAGTAGCCTCGGGAAAAAAATGAACAATGCCGTTTTCAGGACTACAGTTGAGCCTAGAAATAACCATATAACGTTAAGTAACTCAAAAGGGTACGACAAATATCCTATGATAACATTTATACATGTTATCCTAAGATTGCTACCAATGAACATATTTCCACAGAAAAAGACACTCACAGACTTATCAAATAAACTAATGGTTAGCCAAAATGAAAGGTGGGAGGATGGGTTAACTAGGACTATGGGGTTAACATACATATACTAATGTATGTTAAGTGTATAAAAACATATAACAGATAAACTGTATGAATTATATAATCACCAATACCTTTAAAATATACATTTTGTAATCACATACATGGTAACAGGACCCGAGGGTGAACAGACATATGTATGAATCATTGAGCAGATTCTGTACAGCCAGGCAATCAAAACACTAAAATCAAATTTACTCCGATAAGAAATAGAAATTAAATTTAAAAAACAAACATAAGTAAGGAGACATAAACTTCTGGAGGCTTGTCCCAGCACATTCCACTCTAATTTACAACCTCGGAACACTACCTCCAGGAAGACTCTGTTGCCATAGTAACAAGAGTTGAGAACGTAATAATGCTGCCGCCTTGTGGCTGTTTCCCACAACAGCAGCTTTAAACCCAGTGCTAATGGTTGCTTAATAGTCAAAACGACTGCAGGGGTCTAAATGACACCTGCCCTCAAAAAATGCCCTGGGGTAGGGAATACGCAAGAAAATTCAACACATGAGAAATTTTTCAAAAAGTGAATATGAAGAGGGAAGTTGTACTCACACTTTAACAAAAAAAGGAAAAGAAGAAAAAGGATATGCCTAAAGATCAGTATAAGGAATTATTCGCCACATGCGTATCCAACCTCCAAAAAGGTTTCAGCTCACACCAGTCAAATGGCTATCAGCAAAAAGTCTACAAACTATAAATGCTGAAGGAGTTTTAGAGAAATGTATACCTTCTATCTGCTGCTGGGATGTAAAGTGGTAACAGCACTAACGCAAACTGAATGGAGCTGCTTGAAAAGGTAAAAATTGAGCTACCATATGATGCAGCAGGTCACCCTTTGGGCCTATAACCTAAGACCACCTGAATCGGAAAGACACAGGCAGGCAAATGAGCACTGCAGCAATATTGAAATAGCCAAGACATGGAAGCAGAAAAAAGGTTCATAAACAGATGAATGGACAAAGAAGAAGTAGTATACGTACCAAATAGAATAGTAGCCTGGGGAAAAAAATGAACAACGCCGTTTTCAGGACTACAGTTGAGCCTAGAAATAATCATATAAGCTTAAGTAACTCAAAAGGGTACGACAAATATCCTATGATAACATTTATACATGTTATCCTAAGATTGCTACCAATGAACATATTTCCACAGAAAAAGACACTCACAGACTTATGAAATAAACTAATGGTTAGCCAAAATGAAAGGTGGGAGGATGGGTTAACTAGGACTATGGGGTTAACATACATATACTAATGTATGTTAAGTGTATAAAAACATATAACAGATAAACTGTATGAATTATATAATCACCAATACCTTTAAAATATACATTTTGTAATCACATACATGGTAACAGGACCCGAAGATGAACAGACATATGTATGAATCATTGAGCAGATCCTGTACAGCCAGGCAATCAAAACACTCTAATCAAATTTACGCTGATAAGAAATAGAAATGAAATTTAAAAAACAAACATAAGTAAGGAGACATAAACTTCTGGGGGCTTGTCCCAGCACATTCCACTCTAATTTACAACCTCAGAACACTACCTCCAGGAAGATTCTGTTGCCCTAGTAACAAGAGTTGAGAACGTAATAATGCTGCCGCCTTGTGGCTGTTTCCCACAACAGCAGCTTTAAACCCAGTGCTAATGGTTGCTTAATAGTCACAACGACTGCAGGGGTCTAAATGACACCTGCCCTCAAAAAGTGCCCTTGGGTAGGGAATAGGCAAGAAAATTCAACACATGAGAAATTTTTCAAAAAGTGAATATGAAGAGGGAAGTTGTACTCACACTTTAACAAAAAAAGGAAAAGAAGAAAAAGGATATGCCTAAAGATCAGTATAAGGAATTATTCGCCACATGCGTATCCAACCTCCATAAAGGTTTCAGCTCACAACAGTCAAATGGCCATCAGCAAAAAGTCTACAAACTATAAATGCTGAAGGGGTTTTAGAGAAATGGGTACCTTCTATCTGCTGCTGGGATGTAAAGTGGTAACAGCACTAACGCAAACTGAATGGAGCCGCTTGAAAAGGTAGAAATTGAGCTACCATATGATGCGGCAGGGCACCTCTCGGGCTTATAACCTAAGACCACCAGAATCGGAAAGACGCAGGCAGTCAAATGTGCACTGCAGCAATACTGAAATAGCCAAGACATGGAAGCAAAAAAAGGTCCATAAACAGATGAATGGACAGAGAAGAAGTGGTATATGGACAGAATGGAATAGTAGCCTCGGGGAAAAAATGAACAATGCCGTTTTCAGGACTACAGTAGAGCCTAGAAATAATAATATAAGGTTAAGTAAGTCAAAAGGGTATGACAAATATCCTATGATATCATTTATACATGTTATCCTAAGATTGCTACCAATGAACATATTTCCACAGAAAAAGACACTCACAGACTTATGAAATAAACTAATTGTTAGCCAAAATGAAAGGGGGGAGGATGGGTAAATTAGGACTATGGGATTAACATAAATATACTAATGTATGTTACATGCATATAAACATATAACAGATAAACTATATGAATTATATAATCACCAATACCTGTAAAATATACATTCTGTATTCACATACATGGTAACAGAATCCGAAGATGAACAGACATATGTAGGAATCATTGAGCAGATTCTGTACAGCCAGACAATCAAAAAACTCTAATCAAATTTACTCCAAAAAGAAATAGAATTAAATTTAATAAACAAACATAAGTAAGGAGACATAAACTTCTGGGGGCTCGTCCCAGCACATTCCACTCTAATTTACAACCACGGAACACTACTTCCAGGAAGATTCTGTTGCCCTAGTAACAAGAGATGAGAACGTAATAATGCTGCCGCCTTGTGGCTGTTTCCCACAACAGCAACATTAAACCCAGTGCTAATGGTTGCTTAATAGTCACAAGGACTGCAGGGCTCTAAATGACACCTGCCCTGAAAAATGCCATGGGGTAGGGAATAGGCAAGAAAATTCAACACATGAGAAATTTTTCAAGAAGTCAATAAGAGGAGGGAAGTTGTACTCACTCTTTAAAAAAAAAGGAAAAGAAAAAAAAGGACATGCCTAAAGCTCAGTATAAGGAATTATTAGACACATGCAAATTCAAATTCAAAAAGGTTTCAGCTCACACCAGTCATTTCCATCAGCAAAATGTCTATAAACTATAAATGCTGAAGGGGTTTTAGAGAACTGTGTACCTTCTAGCTGCTGGTGGGATGTAAAGTGGTAACAGCACTAACGCAAACTGAATGGAGCTGCTTGAAAAGGTAAAAATTGAGCTACCATATGATGCGGCAGGGCACCTCTTGGGCTTATAACCTAAGACTACCAGAATCGGAAAGACACAGGCAGTCAAATGTGCACTGCAGCAATATTGAAATAGCAAAGACATGGAAGCAAAAAAAATGTCCATAAACAGATGAATGGACAGAGAAGAAGTGGTATATGGACAGAATGGAATAGTAGCCTCGGGGAAAAAATGAACAATGCCGTTTTCAGGACTACAGTAGAGCCTAGAAATAATCATATAAGGTTAAGTAAGTCAAAAGGGTATGACAATTATCCTATGATATCATTTATACATGTTATCCTAAGATTGCTACCAATGAACATATTTCCACAGAAAAAGACACTCACAGAGTTATGAAATAAACTAATTGTTAGCCAAAATGAAAGGTGGGAGGACGGGTAAATTAGGACTATGGGGTTAACATACATATACTAATGTATGTTAAGTGTATAAAAACATATAACAGATAAACTGTATGAATTATATAATCACCAATACCTTTAAAATATACATTCTGTAATCACATACATGGTAACAGAATCCGAAGATGAACAGACATATGTAGGAATCATTGAGCAGTTTCTGTACAGCCAGACAATCAAAACACTCTAATCAAATTTACTCCGATAAGAAATAGAAATTAAATTTAAAAAACAAACCTAAGTAAGGAGACATAAACTTCTGGGGGCTTGTCCCAGCACATTCCACTTTAATTTACAACCTCGGAACACTACCTCCAGGAAGATTCTGTTGCCCTAGTAACAAGAGATGAGAACGTAATAATGCTGCCGCCTTGTGGCTCTTTCCCACAACAGCAGCTTTAAACCCAGTGCTAATGGTTGCTTAATAATCACATGGACTGCAGGGCTCTAAATGACACCTGCCCTGAAAAATGCCCTGGGGTAAGGAATAGGCAAGAATATTCAACACATGAGAAATTTTTCAAGAAATCAATAAGAGGAGGGAAGTTGTACTCACTCTTTAAAAAAAAAGGAAAAGAAAAAAAAGGACATGCCTAAACCTCAGTAGAATGAATTATTAGACACATGCAAATTCAAATGGAAAAAGGTTTCAGCTCACACCAATCGTTTCCATCAGCAAAATGTCTACAAACTATAAATGCTGAAGGGGTTTTAGAGAACTGTGTACCTTCTAGCTGCTGGTGGGATGTAAAGTGGTAACAGCACTAACACAAACTGAATGGAGCTGCTTGAAAAGATAAAAATTGAGCTACCATATGATGCGGCAGGTCACCTTTTGGGCCTATAACCTAAGACCACCTGAATCGGAAAGACACAGGCAGGCAAATGAGCACTGCAGCAATATTGAAATAGCCAAGACATGGAAGCAGAAAAAAGGTTCATAAACAGATGAATGGACAAAGAAGAAGTGGTATACGTACCAAATAGAATAGTAGCCTCGGGAAAAAAATGAACAATGCCGTTTTCAGGACTACAGTTGAGCCTAGAAATAATCATATAACGTTAAGTAACTCAAAAGGGTACGACAAATATCCTATGATAACATTTATACATGTTATCCTAAGATTGCTACCAATGAACATATTTCCACAGAAAAAGACACTCACAGACTTATCAAATAAACTAATGGTTAGCCAAAATGAAAGGTGGGAGGATGGGTTAACTAGGACTATGGGGTTAACATACATATACTAATGTATGTTAAGTGTATAAAAACATATAACAGATAAACTGTATGAATTATATAATCACCAATACCTTTAAAATATACATTTTGTAATCACATACATGGTAACAGGACCCGAGGATGAACAGACATATGTATGAATCATTGAGCAGATTCTGTACAGCCAGGCAATCAAAACACTAAAATCAAATTTACTCCGATAAGAAATAGAAATTAAATTTAAAAAACAAACATAAGTAAGGAGACATAAACTTCTGGAGGCTTGTCCCAGCACATTCCACTCTAATTTACAACCTCGGAACACTACCTCCAGGAAGACTCTGTTGCCATAGTAACAAGAGTTGAGAACATAATAATGCTGCCGCCTTGTGGCTGTTTCCCACAACAGCAGCTTTAAACCCAGTGCTAATGGTTGCTTAATAGTCAAAACGACTGCAGGGGTCTAAATGACACCTGCCCTCAAAAAATGCCCTGGGGTAGGGAATACGCAAGAAAATTCAACACATGAGAAATTTTTCAAAAAGTGAATATGAAGAGGGAAGTTGTACTCACACTTTAACAAAAAAAGGAAAAGAAGAAAAAGGATATGCCTAAAGATCAGTATAAGGAATTATTCGCCACATGCGTATCCAACCTCCAAAAAGGTTTCAGCTCACACCAGTCAAATGGACATCAGCAAAAAGTCTACAAACTATAAATGCTGAAGGGGTTTTAGAGAAATGTATACCTTCTATCTGCTGCTGGGATGTAAAGTGGTAACAGCACTAACGCAAACTGAATGGAGCTGCTTGAAAAGGTAAAAATTGGGCTACCATATGATGCGGCAGGTCACCTTTTGGGCCTATAACCTAAGACCACCTGAATCGGAAAGACACAGGCAGGCAAATGAGCACTGCACAATATTGAAATAGCCAAGACATGGAAGCAGAAAAAAGGTTCATAAACAGATGAATGGACAAAGAAGAAGTGGTATACGTACCAAATAGAATAGTAGCCTCGGGAAAAAAATGAACAATGCCGTTTTCAGGACTACAGTTGAGCCTAGAAATAATCATATAAGGTTAAGTAACTCAAAAGGGTACGACAAATATCCTATGATAACATTTATACATGTTATCCTAAGATAGCTACCAATGAACATATTTCCACAGAAAAAGACACTCACAGACTTATGAAATAAACTAATGGTTAGACAAAATGAAAGGTGGGAGGATGGGTAAACTAGGACTATGGGGTTAACATACATTTACTAATGTATGTTAAGTGTATAAAAACATATAACAGATAAACTGTATGAATTATATAATCACCAATACCTTTAAAATATACATTCTGTAATCACATTCATGGTAACAGAATGCGAAGATGAACAGACATATGTAGGAATCATTGAGCAGATTCTGTACAGCCAGACAATCAAAACACTCTAATCAAATTTACTCAGATAAGAAATAGAAATTAAATTTAAAAAACAAACCTAAGTAAGGAGACATAAACTTCTGGGGGCTTGTCCCAGCACATTCCACTCTAATTTACAACCTCGGAACACTACCTCCAGGAAGATTCTGTTGCCCTAGTAACAAGAGATGAGAACGTAATAATGCTGCCGCCTTGTGGCTCTTTCCCACAACAGCAGCTTTAAACCCAGTGCTAATGGTTGCTTAATAGTCACATGGACTGCAGGGCTCTAAATGACACCTGCCCTGAAAAATGCCCTGGGGTAGGGAATAGGCAATAATATTCAACACATGAGAAATTTTTCAAGAAGTCAATAAGAGGAGGGAAGTTTTACTCACTCTTTAAAAAAAAAGGAAAAGAAAAAAAAGGACATGCCTAAAGCTCAGTAGAATGAATTATTAGACACATGCAAATTCAAATTCAAAAAGGTTTCAGCTCACACCAGTCGTTTCCATCAGCAAAATGTCTACAAACTATAAATGCTGAAGGGGTTTTAGAGAACTGTGTACCTTCTAGCTGCTGGTGGGATGTAAAGTGGTAACAGCACTAACGCAAACTGAATGGAGCTGCTTGAAAAGGTCAAAATTGAGCTACCATATGATGCGGCAGGGCACCTCTTGGGCTTATAACCTAAGACTACCAGAATTGGAAAGACACAGGCAGTCAAATGTGCACTGCAGCAATATTGAAATAGCAAAGACATGGAAGCAAAAAAAATGTCCATAAACAGATGAATGGACAGAGAAGAAGTGGTATATGGACAGAATGGAATAGTAGCCTCGGGGAAAAAATGAACAATGCCGTTTTCAGGACTACAGTAGAGCCTAGAAATAATCATATAAGGTTAAGTAAGTCAAAAGGGTATGACAATTATCCTATGATATCATTTATACATGTTATCCTAAGATTGCTACCAATGAACATATTTCCACAGAAAAAGACACTCACAGACTTATGAAATAAACTAATTGTTAGCCAAAATGAAAGGTGGGAGGACGGGTAAATTAGGACTATGGGGTTAACATACATATACTAATGTATGTTAAGTGTATAAAAACATATAACAGATAAACTGTATGAATTATATAATCACCAATACCTTTAAAATATACATTCTGTAATCACATACATGGTAACAGAATCCGAAGATGAACAGACATATGTAGGAATCATTGAGCACTTTCTGTACAGCCAGACAATCAAAACACTCTAATCAAATTTACTCCGATAAGAAATAGAAATTAAATTTAAAAAACAAACCTAAGTAAGGAGACATAAATTTCTGGGGGCTTGTCCCAGCACATTCCACTCTAATTTACAACCTCGGAACACTACCTCCAGGAAGATTCTGTTGCCCTAGTAACAAGAGATGAGAACGTAATAATGCTGCCGCCTTGTGGCTCTTTCCCACAACAGCAGCTTTAAACCCAGTGCTAATGGTTGCTTAATAATCACATGGACTGCAGGGCTCTAAATGACACCTGCCCTGAAAAATGCCCTGGGGTAAGGAATAGGCAAGAATATTCAACACATGAGAAATTTTTCAAGAAATCAATAAGAGGAGGGAAGTTGTACTCACTCTTTAAAAAAAAAGGAAAAGAAAAAAAAGGACATGCCTAAAGGTCAGTAGAATGAATTATTAGACACATGCAAATTCAAATTCAAAAAGGTTTCAGCTCACACCAGTCGTTTCCATCAGCAAAATGTCTACAAACTATAAATGCTGAAGGGGTTTTAGAGAACTGTGTACCTTCTAGCTGCTGGTGGGATGTAAAGTGGTAACAGCACTAACACAAACTGAATGGAGCTGCTTGAAAAGATAAAAATTGAGCTACCATATGATGCGGCAGGTCACCTTTTGGGCCTATAACCTAAGACCACCTGAATCGGAAAGACACAGGCAGGCAAATGAGCACTGCAGCAATATTGAAATAGCCAAGACATGGAAGCAGAAAAAAGGTTCATGAACAGATGAATGGACAAAGAAGAAGTGGTATACGTACCAAATAGAATACTAGCTTCGGGAAAAAAATGAACAATGCCGTTTTCAGGACTACAGTTGAGCCTAGAAATAATCATATAACGTTAAGTAACTCAAAAGGGTACGACAAAATCCTATGAAAACATTTATACATGTTATCCTAAGATTGCTACCAATGAACATATTTCCACAGAAAAAGACACTCACAGACTTATGAAATAAACTAATGGTTAGCAAAATGAAAGGTGGGAGGATGGGTAAATTAGGACTATGGGGTTAACATACATATACTAATGTATGTTAAGTGTATAAAAACATATAACAGATAAACTGTATGAATTATATAATCACCAATACCTTTAAAATATACATTTTGTAATCACATACATGGTAACAGGACCCGAGGATGAACAGACATATGTATGAATCATTGAGCAGATTCTGTACAGCCAGGCAATCAAAACACTAAAATCAAATTTACTACGATAAGAAATAGAAATTAAATTTAAAAAACAAACCTAAGTAAGGAGACATAAACTTCTGGGGGCTTGTCCCAGCACATTCCACTCTAATTTACAACCTCAGAACACTACCTCCAGGAAGATTCTGTTGCCCTAGTAACAAGAGTTGAGAACGTAATAATGCTGCCGCCTTGTGGCTGTTTCCCACAACAGCAGCTTTAAACCCAGTGCTAATGGTTGCTTAATAGTCACAACGACTGCAGGGGTCTAAATGACACCTACCCTCAAAAAGTGCCCTTGGGTAGGGAATAGGCAAGAAAATTCAACACATGAGAAATTTTTCAAAAAGTGAATATGAAGAGGGAAGTTGTACTCACACTTTAACAAAAAAAGGAAAAGAAGAAAAAGGATATGCCTAAAGATCAGTATAAGGAATTATTCGCCACATGCGTATCCAACCTCCATAAAGGTTTCAGCTCACAACAGTCAAATGGCGATCAGCAAAAAGTCTACAAACTATAAATGCTGAAGGGGTTTTAGAGAAATGGGTACCTTCTATCTGCTGCTGGGATGTAAAGTGGTAACAGCACTAACGCAAACTGAATGGAGCCGCTTGAAAAGGTAGAAATTGAGCTACCATATGATGCGGCAGGGCACCTCTCGGGCTTATAACCTAAGACCACCAGAATCGGAAAGACACAGGCAGTCAAATGTGCACTGCAGCAATACTGAAATAGCCAAGACATGGAAGCAAAAAAAGGTCCATAAACAGATGAATGGACAGAGAAGAAGTGGTATATGGACAGAATGGAATAGTAGCCTCGGGGAAAAAATGAACAATGCCGTTTTCAGGACTACAGGAGAGCCTAGAAATAATAATATAAGGTTAAGTAAGTCAAAAGGGTATGACAAATATCCTATGATATCATTTATACATGTTATCCTAAGATTGCTACCAATGAACATATTTCCACAGAAAAAGACACTCACAGACTTATGAAATAAACTAATGGTTAGCCAAAATGAAAGGGGGGAGGATGGGTAAATTAGGACTATGGGATTAACATAAATATACTAATGTATGTTACATGCATATAAACATATAACAGATAAACTATATGAATTATATAATCACCAATACCTTTAAAATATACATTCTGTATTCACATACATGGTAACAGAATCCGAAGATGAACAGACATATGTAGGAATCATTGAGCAGATTCTGTACAGCCAGACAATCAAAAGACTCTAATCAAATTTACTCCAAAAAGAAATAGAATTAAATTTAAAAAACAAACATAAGTAAGGAGACATAAACTTCTGGGGGCTCGTCCCAGCACATTCCACTCTAATTTACAACCACGGAACACTACCTCCAGGAAGATTCTGTTGCCCTAGTAACAAGAGATGAGAACGTAATAATGCTGCTGCCTTGTGGCTGTTTCCCACAACAGCAGCATTAAACCCAGTGCTAATGGTTGCTTAATAGTCACAAGGACTGCAGGGCTCTAAATGACACCTGCCCTGCAAAATGCCCTGGGGTAGGGAAAAGGCAAGAAAATTCAACACATGAGAAATTTTTCAAGAAGTCAATAAGAGGAGGGAAGTTGTACTCACTCTTTAAAAAAAAGGAAAAGAAAAAAAAGGACATGCCTAAAGCTCAGTATAAGGAATTATTAGACACATGCAAATTCAAATTCAACAAGGTTTCAGCTCACACTAGTCATTTCCATCAGCAAAATGTCTATAAACTATAAATGCTGAAGGGGTTTTAGAGAACTGTGTACCTTCTAGCTGCTGGTGGGATGTAAAGTGGTAACAGCACTAACGCAAACTGAATGGAGCTTCTTGAAAAGGTAAAAATTGAGCTACCATATGATGCAGCAGGTCACCCTTTGGGCCTATAACCTAAGACCACCTGAATCGGAAAGACACAGGCAGGCAAATGAGCACTGCAGCAATATTGAAATAGCCAAGACACGGAAGCAAAAAAAAGGTTCATAAACAGATGAATGGACAAAGAAGAAGTAGTATACGTACCAAATAGAATAGTAGCCTGGGGAAAGAAATGAACAACGCCGTTTTCAGGACTACAGTTGAGCATAGAAATAATCATATAAGGTTAACTAACTCAAAAGGGTACGACAAAGATCCTATGATAATATTTATACATGTTATCCTAAGATTGCTACCAATGAACATATTTCCACAGAAAAAGACACTCACAGACTTATGAAATAAACTAATGGTTAGCAAAATGAAAGGTGGGAGGATGGGTAAATTAGGACTATGGGGTTAACATACATATACTAATGTATGTTAAGTGTATAAAAACATATAACAGATAAACTGTATGAATTATATAATCACCATTACCTTTAAAATATACATTTTGTAATCACATACATGGTAACAGGACCCGAAGATGAACAGACATATGTATGAATCATTGAGCAGATCCTGTACAGCCAGGCAATCAAAACACTCTAATCAAATTTACGCTGATAAGAAATAGAAATGAAATTCAAAAAACAAACATAAGTAAGGAGACATAAACTTCTGGGGGCTTGTCCCAGCACATTCCACTCTAATTTACAACCTCAGAACACTACCTCCAGGAAGATTCTGTTGCCATAGTAACAAGAGTTGAGAACGTAATAATGCTGCCGCCTTGTGGCTGTTTCCCACAACAGCAGCTTTAAACCCAGTGCTAATGGTTGCTTAAGAGTCACAACGACTGCAGGGGTCTAAATGACACCTGCCCTCAAAAAGTGCCCTTGGGTAGGGAATAGGCAAGAAAATTCAACACATGAGAAATTTTTCAAAAAGTGAATATGAAGAGGGAAGTTGTACTCACACTTTAACAAAAAAAGGAAAAGAAAAAGGATATGCCTAAAGATCAGTATAAGGAATTATTCGCCACATGCGTATCCAACCTCCATAAAGGTTTCAGCTCACAACAGTCAAATGGCCATCAGCAAAAAGTCTACAAACTATAAATGCTGAAGGGGTTTTAGAGAAATGTGTACCTTCTATCTGCTGCTGGGATGTAAAGTGGTAACAGCACTAACGCAAACTGAATGGAGCCGCTTGAAAAGGTAGAAATTGAGCTACCATATGATGCGGCAGGGCACCTCTCGGGCTTATAACCTAAGACCACCAGAATCGGAAAGACACAGGCAGTCAAATGTGCACTGCAGCAGTACTGAAATAGCCAAGACATGGAAGCAAAAAAAGGTCCATAAACAGATGAATGGACAGAGAAGAAGTGGTATATGGACAGAATGCAATAGTAGCCTCGGGGAAAAAATGAACAATGCCGTTTTCAGGACTACAGTAGAGCCTAGCAATAATCATATAAGGTTAAGTAAGTCAAAAGGGTATGACAAATATCCTATGATATCATTTATACATGTTATCCTAAGATTGCTACCAATGAACATATTTCCACAGAAAAAGACACTCACAGACTTATGAAATAAACTAATTGTTAGCCAAAATGAAAGGTGGGAGGATGGGTAAATTAGGACTATGGGGTTAACATACATATACTAATGTATGTTAAGTGTATAAAAACATATAACAGATAAACTGTATGAATTATATATAATCACCAATACCTTTAAAATATACATTCTGTAATAACATACATGGTAACAGAATCCGAAGATGAACAGACATATGTAGGAATCATTGAGCAGTTTCTGTACAGCCAGACAATCAAAACACTCTAATCAAATTTACTCCGATAAGAAATAGAAATTAAATTTAAAAAACAAACCTAAGTAAGGAGACATAAACTTCTGGGGGCTTGTCCCAGCACATTCCACTCTAATTTACAACCTCGGAACACTACCACCAGGAAGATTCTGTTGCCCTAGTAACAAGAGATGAGAACGTAATAATGCTGCCGCCTTGTGGCTCTTTCCCACAACAGCAGCTTTAAACCCAGTGCTAATGGTTGCTTAATAGTCACATGGACTGCAGGGCTCTAAATGACACCTGCCCTGAAAAATGCCCTGGGGTAGGGAATAGGCAAGAATATTCAACACATGAGAAATTTTTCAAGAAGTCAATAAGAGGAGGGAAGTTGTACTCACTCTTTAAAAAAAAAGGAAAAGAAAAAAAAGGACATGCCTAAAGCTCAGTAGAATGAATTATTAGACACATGCAAATTCAAATTCAAAAAGGTTTCAGCTCACACCAGTCGTTTCCATCAGCAAAATGTCTACAAACTATAAATGCTGAAGGGGTTTTAGAGAACTGTGTACCTTCTAGCTGCTGGTGGGATGTAAAGTGGTAACAGCACTAACGCAAACTGAATGGAGCTGCTTGAAAAGATAAAAATTGAGCTACCATATGATGCGGCAGGTCACCTTTTGGGCCTATAACCTAAGACCACCTGAATCGGAAAGACACAGGCAGGCAAATGTGCACTGCAGCTATATTGAAATAGCCAAGACGTGGAAGCAGAAAAAGGGTTCATAAACAGATGAATGGACAAAGAAGAAGTGGTATACGTACCAAATAGCATAGTAGCCTCGGGAAAAAAAATGAACAATGCCGTTTTCAGGACTACAGTTGAGCCTAGAAATAATCATATAAGGTTAAGTAACTCAAAAGGGTACGACAAATATCCTATGATAACATTTATACATGTTATCCTACGATTGCTACCAATGAACATATTTCCACAGAAAAACACACTCACAGACTTATGAAATAAACTAATGGTTAGCCAAAATGAAAGGTGGGAGGATGGGTAAATTAGGACTATGGGGTTAACATACATATACTAATGTATGTTAAGTGTATAAAAACATGTAACAGATAAACTGTATGAATTATATAATCACCAATACCTTTAAAATATACATTTTGTAATCACATACATGGTAAGAGGACCCGAAGATGAACAGACATATGTATGAATCACTGAGCAGATCCTGTACAGCCAGGCAATCAAAACACTCTAATCAAATTTACTCCGATAAGAAATAGAAATTAAATTTAAAAAAACAAACATAAGTAAGGAGACATAAACTTCTGGGGGCTTGTCCCAGCACATTCCACTCTAATTTACAACCTCGGAACACTACCTCCAGGAAGATTCTGTTGCCCTAGTAACAAGAGATGAGAACGTAATAATGCTGCTGCCTTGTGGCTCTTTCCCACAACAGCAGCTTTAAACCAAGTGCTAATGTTTGCTTAATAGTCACAAGGACTGCAGGGCTCTAAATGACACCTGCCCTTAAAAATGCCCTGGGGTAGGGAAGAGGCAAGAAAATTCAACACATTAGAAATTTTTCAAGAAGTCAATAAGAGGAGGGAAGTTGTACTCACTCTTTAAAAAAAAAGGAAAAGAAAAAAAAGGACATTCCTAAACCTCAGTATAAGGAATTATTAGACACATGCAAATGCAAATTCAAAAAGGTTTCAGCTCACACCAGTCATTTCCATCAGCAAAATGTCTACAAACTATAAATGCTGAAGGAGTTTTAGAGAACTGTGTACCTTCTAGATCCTGGTTGGATGTAAAGTGGTAACAGCACTAACGGAAACTGAATTGAGCTGTTGAAAAGGTAAAAATTGAGCTACCATATGATGCGGCAGGTCACCTTTTGGGCCTATAACCTAAGACCACCTGAATCGGAAAGACACAGGCAGGCAAATGAGCACTGCAGCAATATTGAAATAGCCAAGACATGGAAGCAGAAAAAAGGTTCATAAACAGATGAATGGACAAAGAAGAAGTGGTATACGTACCAAATAGAATAGTAGCCTCGGGAAAAAAAAGAACAATGCCGTTTTCAGGACTACAGTTGAGCCTAGAAATAATCATATAAGGTTAAGTAACTCAAAAGGGTACGACAAATATCCTATGATAACATTTATACATGTTATCCTAAGATAGCTACCAATGAACATATTTCCACAGAAAAAGACACTCACAGACTTATGAAATAAACTAATGGTTAGACAAAATGAAAGGTGGGAGGATGGGTAAACTAGGGCTATGGGGTTAACATACATATACTAATGTATGTTAAGTGTATAAAAACATATAACAGATAAACTGTATGAATTATATAATCACCAATACCTTTAAAATATACATTCTGTAATCACATTCATGGTAACAGAATGCGAAGATGAACAGACATATGTAGGAATCATTGAGCAGATTCTGTACAGCCAGACAATCAAAACACTCTAATCAAATTTACTCAGATAAGAAATAGAAATTAAATTTAAAAAACAAACCTAAGTAAGGAGACATAAACTTCTGGGGGCTTGTCCCAGCACATTCCACTCTAATTTACAACCTCGGAACACTACCTCCAGGAAGATTCTGTTGCCCTAGTAACAAGAGATGAGAACGTAATAATGCTGCCGCCTTGTGGCTCTTTCCCAGAACAGCAGCTTTAAACCCAGTGCTAATGGTTGCTTAATAGTCACATGGACTGCAGGGCTCTAAATGACACCTGCCCTGAAAAATGCCCTGGGGTAGGGAATAGGCAATAATATTCAACACATGAGAAATTTTTTCAGAAGTCAATAAGAGGAGGGAAGTTGTACTCACTCTTTAAATAAAAAGGAAAAGAAAAAAAAGGACATGCCTAAAGGTCAGTAGAATGAATTATTAGACACATGCAAATTCAAATTCAAAAAGGTTTCAGCTCACACCAGTCGTTTCCATCAGCAAAATGTCTACAAACTATAAATGCTGAAGGGGTTTTAGAGAACTGTGTACCTTCTAGCTGCTGGTGGGATGTAAAGTGGTAACAGCACTAACACAAACTGAATGGAGCTGCTTGAAAAGATAAAAATTGAGCTACCATATGATGCGGCAGGTCACCTTTTGGGCCTATAACCTAAGACCACCTGAATCGGAAAGACACAGGCAGGCAAATGAGCACTGCAGCAATATTGAAATAGCCAAGACATGGAAGCAGAAAAAAGGTTCATGAACAGATGAATGGACAAAGAAGAAGTGGTATACGTACCAAATAGAATACTAGCTTCGGGAAAAAAATGAACAATGCCGTTTTCAGGACTACAGTTGAGCCTAGAAATAATCATATAACGTTAAGTAACTCAAAAGGGTACGACAAAATCCTATGAAAACATTTATACATGTTATCCTAAGATTGCTACCAATGAACATATTTCCACAGAAAAAGACACTCACAGACTTATGAAATAAACTAATGGTTAGCAAAATGAAAGGTGGGAGGATGGGTAAATTAGGACTATGGGGTTAACATACATATACTAATGTATGTTAAGTGTATAAAAACATATAACAGATAAACTGTATGAATTATATAATCACCAATACCTTTAAAATATACATTTTGTAATCACATACATGGTAACAGGACCCGAAGATGAACCGACATATGTATGAATCATTGAGGAGATCCTGTACAGCCAGGCAATCAAAACACTCTAATCAAATTTACGCTGATAAGAAATAGAAATGAAATTTAAAAAACAAACATAAGTAAGGAGACATAAACTTCTGGGGGCTTGTCCCAGCACATTCCACTCTAATTTACAACCTCAGAACACTACCTCCAGGAAGATTCTGTTGCCCTAGTAACAAGAGTTGAGAACGTAATAATGCTGCCGCCTTGTGGCTGTTTCCCACAACAGCAGCTTTAAACCCAGTGCTAATGGTTGCTTAATAGTCACAACGACTGCAGGGGTCTAAATGACACCTGCCCTCAAAAAGTGCCCTTGGGTAGGGAATAGGCAAGAAAATTCAACACATGAGAAATTTTTCAAAAAGTGAATATGAAGAGGGAAGTTGTACTCACACTTTAACAAAAAAAGGAAAAGAAGAAAAAGGATATGCCTAAAGATCAGTATAAGGAATTATTCGCCACATGCGTATCCAACCTCCATAAAGGTTTCAGCTCACAACAGTCAAATGGCCATCAGCAAAAAGTCTACAAACTATAAATGCTGAAGGGGTTTTAGAGAAATGTGTACCTTCTATCTGCTGCTGGGATGTAAAGTGGTAACAGCACTAACGCAAACTGAATGGAGCCGCTTGAAAAGGTAGAAATTGAGCTACCATATGATGCGGCAGGGCACCTCTCGGGCTTATAACCTAAGACCACCAGAATCGGAAAGACACAGGCAGTCAAATGTGCACTGCAGCAATACTGAAATAGCCAAGACATGGAAGCAAAAAAAGGTCCATAAACAGATGAATGGACAGAGAAGAAGTGGTATATGGACAGAATGGAATAGTAGCCTCGGGGAAAAAATGAACAATGCCGTTTTCAGGACTACAGTAGAGGCTAGAAATAATAATATAAGGTTAAGTAAGTCAAAAGGGTATGACAAATATCCTATGATATCATTTATACATGTTATCCTAAGATTGCTACCAATGAACATATTTCCACAGAAAAAGACACTCACAGACTTATGAAATAAACTAATGGTTAGCCAAAATGAAAGGGGGGAGGATGGGTAAATTAGGACTATGGGATTAACATAAATATACTAATGTATGTTACATGCATATAAACATATAACAGATAAACTATATGAATTATATAATCACCAATACCTTTAAAATATACATTCTGTATTCACATACATGGTAACAGAATCCGAAGATGAACAGACATATATAGGAATCATTGAGCAGATTCTGTACAGCCAGACAATCAAAAGACTCTAATCAAATTTACTCCATAAAGAAATAGAATTAAATTTAAAAAACAAACATAAGTAAGGAGACATAAACTTCTGGGGGCTCGTCCCAGCACATTCCACTCTAATTTACAACCACGGAACACTACCTCCAGGAAGATTCTGTTGCCCTAGTAACAAGAGATGAGAACGTAATAATGCTGCTGCCTTGTGGCTGTTTCCCACAACAGCAGCATTAAACCCAGTGCTAATGGTTGCTTAATAGTCACAAGGACTGCAGGGCTCTAAATGACACCTGCCCTGAAAAATGCCCTGGGGTAGGGAAAAGGCAAGAAAATTCAACACATGAGAAATTTTTCAAGAAGTCAATAAGAGGAGGGAAGTTGTACTCACTCTTTAAAAAAAAGGAAAAGAAAAAAAAGGACATGCCTAAAGCTCAGTATAAGGAATTATTAGACACATGCAAATTCAAATTCAACAAGGTTTCAGCTCACACCAGTCATTTCCATCAGCAAAATGTCTATAAACTATAAATGCTGAAGGGGTTTTAGAGAACTGTGTACCTTCTAGCTGCTGGTGAGATGTAAAGTGGTAACAGCACTAACGCAAACTGAATGGAGCTTCTTGAAAAGGTAAAAATTGAGCTACCATATGATGCAGCAGGTCACCCTTTGGGCCTATAACCTAAGACCACCTGAATCGGAAAGACACAGGCAGGCAAATGAGCACTGCAGCAATATTGAAATAGCCAAGACATGGAAGCAGAAAAAAGGTTCATAAACAGATGAATGGACAAAGAAGAAGTAGTATACGTACCAAATAGAATAGTAGCCTGGGGAAAAAAATGAACAACGCCGTTTTCAGGACTACAGTTGAGCCTAGAAATAATCATATAAGGTTAACTAACTCAAAAGGGTACGACAAAGATCCTATGATAATATTTATACATGCTATCCTAAGATTGCTACCAATGAACATATTTCCACAGAAAAAGACACTCACAGACTTATGAAATAAACTAATGGTTAGCAAAATGAAAGGTGGGAGGATGGGTAAATTAGGACTATGGGGTTAACATACATATACTAATGTATGTTAAGTGTATAAAAACATATAACAGATAAACTGTATGAATTATATAATCACCAATACCTTTAAAATATACATTTTGTAATCACATACATGGTAACAGGACCCGAAGATGAACAGACATATGTATGAATCATTGAGCAGATCCTGTACAGCCAGGCAATCAAAACACTCTAATCAAATTTACGCTGATAAGAAATAGAAATGAAATTTAAAAAACAAACATAAGTAAGGAGACATAAACTTCTGGGGGCTTGTCCCAGCACATTCCACTCTAATTTACAACCTCAGAACACTACCTCCAGGAAGATTCTGTTGCCCTAGTAACAAGAGTTGAGAACGTAATAATGCTGCCGCCTTGTGGCTGTTTCCCACAACAGCAGCTTTAAACCCAGTGCTAATGGTTGCTTAATAGTCACAACGACTGCAGGGGTCTAAATGACACCTGCCCTCAAAAAGTGCCCTTGGGTAGGGAATAGGCAAGAAAATTCAACACATGAGAAATTTTTCAAAAAGTGAATATGAAGAGGGAAGTTGTACTCACACTTTAACAAAAAAAGGAAAAGAAGAAAAAGGATATGCCTAAAGATCAGTATAAGGAATTATTCGCCACATGCGTATCCAACCTCCATAAAGGTTTCAGCTCACAACAGTCAAATGGCCATCAGCAAAAAGTCTACAAACTATAAATGCTGAAGGGGTTTTAGAGAAATGGGTACCTTCTATCTGCTGCTGGGATGTAAAGTGGTAACAGCACTAACGCAAACTGAATGGAGCCGCTTGAAAAGGTAGAAATTGAGCTACCATATGATGCGGCAGGGCACCTCTCGGGCTTATAACCTAAGACCACCAGAATCGGAAAGACGCAGGCAGTCAAATGTGCACTGCAGCAATACTGAAATAGCCAAGACATGGAAGCAAAAAAAGGTCCATAAACAGATGAATGGACAGAGAAGAAGTGGTATATGGACAGAATGGAATAGTAGCCTCGGGGAAAAAATGAACAATGCCGTTTTCAGGACTACAGGAGAGCCTAGAAATAATAATATAAGGTTAAGTAAGTCAAAAGGGTATGACAAATATCCTATGATATCATTTATACATGTTATCCTAAGATTGCTACCAATGAACATATTTCCACAGAAAAAGACACTCACAGACTTATGAAATAAACTAATGGTTAGTCAAAATGAAAGGGGGGAGGATGGGTAAATTAGGACTATGGGATTAACATAAATATACTAATGTATGTTACATGCATATAAACATATAACAGATAAACTATATGAATTATATAATCACCAATACCTTTAAAATATACATTCTGTATTCACATACATGGTAACAGAATCCGAAGATGAACAAACATATGTAGGAATCATTGAGCAGATTCTGTACAGCCAGACAATCAAAAGACTCTAATCAAATTTACTCCAAAAAGAAATAGAATTAAATTTAAAAAACAAACATAAGTAAGGAGACATAAACTTCTGGGGGCTCGTCCCAGCACATTCCACTCTAATTTACAACCACGGAACACTACCTCCAGGAAGATTCTGTTGCCCTAGTAACAAGAGATGAGAACGTAATAATGCTGCTGCCTTGTGGCTGTTTCCCACAACAGCAGCATTAAACCCAGTGCTAATGGTTGCTTAATAGTCACAAGGACTGCAGGGCTCTAAATGACACCTGCCCTGAAAAATGCCCTGGGGTAGGGAAAAGGCAAGAAAATTCAACACATGAGAAATTTTTCAAGAAGTCAATAAGAGGAGGGAAGTTGTACTCACTCTTTAAAAAAAAGGAAAAGAAAAAAAAGGACATGCCTAAAGCTCAGTATAAGGAATTATTAGACACATGCAAATTCAAATTCAACAAGGTTTCAGCTCACACCAGTCATTTCCATCAGCAAAATGTCTATAAACTATAAATGCTGAAGGGGTTTTAGAGAACTGTGTACCTTCTAGCTGCTGGTGAGATGTAAAGTGGTAACAGCACTAACGCAAACTGAATGGAGCTTCTTGAAAAGGTAAAAATTGAGCTACCATATGATGCAGCAGGTCACCCTTTGGGCCTATAACCTAAGACCACCTGAATCGGAAAGACACAGGCAGGCAAATGAGCACTGCAGCAATATTGAAATAGCCAAGACATGGAAGCAGAAAAAAGGTTCATAAACAGATGAATGGACAAAGAAGAAGTAGTATACGTACCAAATAGAATAGTAGCCTGGGGAAAAAAATGAACAACGCCGTTTTCAGGACTACAGTTGAGCCTAGAAATAATCATATAAGGTTAACTAACTCAAAAGGGTACGACAAAGATCCTATGATAATATTTATACATGTTATCCTAAGATTGCTACCAATGAACATATTTCCACAGAAAAAGACACTCACAGACTTATGAAATAAACTAATGGTTAGCAAAATGAAAGGTGGGAGGATGGGTAAATTAGGACTATGGGGTTAACATACATATACTAATGTATGTTAAGTGTATAAAAACATATAACAGATAAACTGTATGAATTATATAATCACCAATACCTTTAAAATATACATTTTGTAATCACATACATGGTAACAGGACCCGAAGATGAACAGACATATGTATGAATCATTGAGCAGATCCTGTACAGCCAGGCAATCAAAACACTCTAATCAAATTTACGCTGATAAGAAATAGAAATGAAATTTAAAAAACAAACATAAGTAAGGAGACATAAACTTCTGGGGGCTTGTCCCAGCACATTCCACTCTAATTTACAACCTCAGAACACTACCTCCAGGAAGATTCTGTTGCCCTAGTAACAAGAGTTGAGAACGTAATAATGCTGCCGCCTTGTGGCTGTTTCCCACAACAGCAGCTTTAAACCCAGTGCTAATGGTTGCTTAATAGTCACAACGACTGCAGGGGTCTAAATGACACCTGCCCTCAAAAAGTGCCCTTGGGTAGGGAATAGGCAAGAAAATTCAACACATGAGAAATTTTTCAAAAAGTGAATATGAAGAGGGAAGTTGTACTCACACTTTAACAAAAAAAGGAAAAGAAGAAAAAGGATATGCCTAAAGATCAGTATAAGGAATTATTCGCCACATGCGTATCCAACCTCCATAAAGGTTTCAGCTCACAACAGTCAAATGGCCATCAGCAAAAAGTCTACAAACTATAAATGCTGAAGGGGTTTTAGAGAAATGGGTACCTTCTATCTGCTGCTGGGATGTAAAGTGGTAACAGCACTAACGCAAACTGAATGGAGCCGCTTGAAAAGGTAGAAATTGAGCTACCATATGATGCGGCAGGGCACCTCTCGGGCTTATAACCTAAGACCACCAGAATCGGAAAGACGCAGGCAGTCAAATGTGCACTGCAGCAATACTGAAATAGCCAAGACATGGAAGCAAAAAAAGGTCCATAAACAGATGAATGGACAGAGAAGAAGTGGTATATGGACAGAATGGAATAGTAGCCTCGGGGAAAAAATGAACAATGCCGTTTTCAGGACTACAGGAGAGCCTAGAAATAATAATATAAGGTTAAGTAAGTCAAAAGGGTATGACAAATATCCTATGATATCATTTATACATGTTATCCTAAGATTGCTACCAATGAACATATTTCCACAGAAAAAGACACTCACAGACTTATGAAATAAACTAATGGTTAGTCAAAATGAAAGGGGGGAGGATGGGTAAATTAGGACTATGGGATTAACATAAATATACTAATGTATGTTACATGCATATAAACATATAACAGATAAACTATATGAATTATATAATCACCAATACCTTTAAAATATACATTCTGTATTCACATACATGGTAACAGAATCCGAAGATGAACAAACATATGTAGGAATCATTGAGCAGATTCTGTACAGCCAGACAATCAAAAGACTCTAATCAAATTTACTCCAAAAAGAAATAGAATTAAATTTAAAAAACAAACATAAGTAAGGAGACATAAACTTCTGGGGGCTCGTCCCAGCACATTCCACTCTAATTTACAACCACGGAACACTACCTCCAGGAAGATTCTGTTGCCCTAGTAACAAGAGATGAGAACGTAATAATGCTGCTGCCTTGTGGCTGTTTCCCACAACAGCAGCATTAAACCCAGTGCTAATGGTTGCTTAATAGTCACAAGGACTGCAGGGCTCTAAATGACACCTGCCCTGAAAAATGCCCTGGGGTAGGGAAAAGGCAAGAAAATTCAACACATGAGAAATTTTTCAAGAAGTCAATAAGAGGAGGGAAGTTGTACTCACTCTTTAAAAAAAAGGAAAAGAAAAAAAAGGACATGCCTAAAGCTCAGTATAAGGAATTATTAGACACATGCAAATTCAAATTCAACAAGGTTTCAGCTCACACCAGTCATTTCCATCAGCAAAATGTCTATAAACTATAAATGCTGAAGGGGTTTTAGAGAACTGTGTACCTTCTAGCTGCTGGTGGGATGTAAAGTGGTAACAGCACTAACGCAAACTGAATGGAGCTTCTTGAAAAGGTAAAAATTGAGCTACCATATGATGCAGCAGGTCACCCTTTGGGCCTATAACCTAAGACCACCTGAATCGGAAAGACACAGGCAGGCAAATGAGCACTGCAGCAATATTGAAATAGCCAAGACACGGAAGCAAAAAAAAGGTTCATAAACAGATGAATGGACAAAGAAGAAGTAGTATACGTACCAAATAGAATAGTAGCCTGGGGAAAGAAATGAACAACGCCGTTTTCAGGACTACAGTTGAGCCTAGAAATAATCATATAAGGTTAACTAACTCAAAAGGGTACGACAAAGATCCTATGATAATATTTATACATGTTATCCTAAGATTGCTACCAATGAACATATTTCCACAGAAAAAGACACTCACAGACTTATGAAATAAACTAATGGTTAGCAAAATGAAAGGTGGGAGGATGGGTAAATTAGGACTATGGGGTTAACATACATATACTAATGTATGTTAAGTGTATAAAAACATATAACAGATAAACTGTATGAATTATATAATCACCAATACCTTTAAAATATACATTTTGTAATCACATACATGGTAACAGGACCCGAAGATGAACAGACATATGTATGAATCATTGAGCAGATCCTGTACAGCCAGGCAATCAAAACACTCTAATCAAATTTACGCTGATAAGAAATAGAAATGAAATTTAAAAAACAAACATAAGTAAGGAGACATAAACTTCTGGGGGCTTGTCCCAGCACATTCCACTCTAATTTACAACCTCAGAACACTACCTCCAGGAAGATTCTGTTGCCATAGTAACAAGAGTTGAGAACGTAATAATGCTGCCGCCTTGTGGCTGTTTCCCACAACAGCAGCTTTAAACCCAGTGCTAATGGTTGCTTAATAGTCACAACGACTGCAGGGGTCTAAATGACACCTGCCCTCAAAAAGTGCCCTTGGGTAGGGAATAGGCAAGAAAATTCAACACATGAGAAATTTTTCAAAAAGTGAATATGAAGAGGGAAGTTGTACTCACACTTTAACAAAAAAAGGAAAAGAAAAAGGATATGCCTAAAGATCAGTATAAGGAATTATTCGCCACATGCGTATCCAACCTCCATAAAGGTTTCAGCTCACAACAGTCAAATGGCCATCAGCAAAAAGTCTACAAACTATAAATGCTGAAGGGGTTTTAGAGAAATGTGTACCTTCTATCTGCTGCTGGGATGTAAAGTGGTAACAGCACTAACGCAAACTGAATGGAGCCGCTTGAAAAGGTAGAAATTGAGCTACCATATGATGCGGCAGGGCACCTCTCGGGCTTATAACCTAAGACCACCAGAATCGGAAAGACACAGGCAGTCAAATGTGCACTGCAGCAATACTGAAATAGCCAAGACATGGAAGCAAAAAAAGGTCCATAAACAGATGAATGGACAGAGAAGAAGTGGTATATGGACAGAATGCAATAGTAGCCTCGGGGAAAAAATGAACAATGCCGTTTTAAGGACTAGAGTTGAGCCTAGAAATAATCATATAAGGTTAAGTAAGTCAAAAGGGTATGACAAATATCCTATGATATCATTTATACATGTTATCCTAAGATTGCTACCAATGAACATATTTCCACAGAAAAAGACACTCACAGACTTATGAAATAAACTAATTGTTAGCCAAAATGAAAGGTGGGAGGATGGGTAAATTAGGACTATGGGGTTAACATACATATACTAATGTATGTTAAGTGTATAAAAACATATAACAGATAAACTGTATGAATTATATATAATCACCAATACCTTTAAAATATACATTCTGTAATAACATACATGGTAACAGAATCCGAAGATGAACAGACATATGTAGGAATCATTGAGCAGTTTCTGTACAGCCAGACAATCAAAACACTCTAATCAAATTTACTCCGATAAGAAATAGAAATTTAATTTAAAAAACAAACCTAAGTAAGGAGACATAAAATTCTGGGGGCTTGTCCCAGCACATTCCACTCTAATTTACAACCACGGAACACTACCACCAGGAAGATTCTGTTGCCCTAGTAACAAGAGATGAGAACGTAATAATGCTGCCGCCTTGTGGCTCTTTCCCACAACAGCAGCTTTAAACCCAGTGCTAATGGTTGCTTAATAGTCACATGGACTGCAGGGCTCTAAATGACACCTGCCCTGAAAAATGCCCTGGGGTAGGGAATAGGCAAGAATATTCAACACATGAGAAATTTTTCAAGAAGTCAATAAGAGGAGGGAAGTTGTACTCACTCTTTAAAAAAAAAGGAAAAGAAAAAAAAGGACATGCCTAAAGCTCAGTAGAATGAATTATTAGACACATGCAAATTCAAATTCAAAAAGGTTTCAGCTCACACCAGTCGTTTCCATCAGCAAAATGTCTACAAACTATAAATGCTGAAGGGGTTTTAGAGAACTGTGTACCTTCTAGCTGCTGGTGGGATGTAAAGTGGTAACAGCACTAACGCAAACTGAATGGATCTGCTTGAAAAGATAAAAATTGAGCTACCATATGATGCGGCAGGGCACCTTTTGGGCCTATAACCTAAGACCACCTGAATCGGAAAGACACAGGCAGGCAAATGTGCACTGCAGCTATATTGAAATAGCCAAGACATGGAAGCAGAAAAAGGGTTCATAAACAGATGAATGGACAAAGAAGAAGTGGTATACGTACCAAATAGCATAGTAGCCTCGGGAAAAAAAATGAACAATGCCGTTTTCAGGACTACAGTTGAGCCTAGAAATAATCATATAAGGTTAAGTAACTCAAAAGGGTACGACAAATATCCTATGATAACATTTATACATGTTATCCTACGATTGCTACCAATGAACATATTTCCACAGAAAAAGACACTCACAGACTTATGAAATAAACTAATGGTTAGCCAAAATGAAAGGTGGGAGGATGGGTAAATTAGGACTATGGGGTTAACATACATATACTAATGTATGTTAAGTGTATAAAAACATGTAACAGATAAACTGTATGAATTATATAATCACCAATACCTTTAAAATATACATTTTGTAATCACATACATGGTAAGAGGACCCGAAGATGAACAGACATATGTATGAATCACTGAGCAGATCCTGTACAGCCAGGCAATCAAAACACTCTAATCAAATTTACTCCGATAAGAAATAGAAATTAAATTTAAAAAAACAAACATAAGTAAGGAGACATAAACTTCTGGGGGCTTGTCCCAGCACATTCCACTCTAATTTACAACCTCGGATCACTACCTCCAGGAAGATTCTGTTGCCCTAGTAACAAGAGATGAGAACGTAATAATGCTGCTGCCTTGTGGCTCTTTCCCACAACAGCAGCTTTAAACCAAGTGCTAATGTTTGCTTAATAGTCACAAGGACTGCAGGGCTCTAAATGACACCTGCCCTTAAAAATGCCCTGGGGTAGGGAAGAGGCAAGAAAATTCAACACATTAGAAATTTTTCAAGAAGTCAATAAGAGGAGGGAAGTTGTACTCACTCTTTAAAAAAAAAGGAAAAGAAAAAAAAGGACATTCCTAAACCTCAGTATAAGGAATTATTAGACACATGCAAATGCAAATTCAAAAAGGTTTCAGCTCACAAAAGTCATTTCCATCAGCAAAATGTCTACAAACTATAAATGCTGAAGGAGTTTTAGAGAACTGTGTACCTTCTAGATCCTAGTTGGATGTAAAGTGGTAACAGCACTAACGCAAACTGAATTGAGCTGTTGAAAAGGTAAAAATTGAGCTACCATATGATGCGGCAGGTCTCCTTTTGGGCCTATAACCTAAGACCACCTGAATCGGAAAGACACAGGCAGGCAAATGAGCACTGCAGCAATATTGAAATAGCCAAGACATGGAAGCAGAAAAAAGGTTCATAAACAGATGAATGGACAAAGAAGAAGTGGTATACGTACCAAATAGAATAGTAGCCTCGGGAAAAAAATGAACAATGCCGTTTTCAGGACTACAGTTGAGCCTAGAAATAATCATATAAGGTTAAGTAACTCAAAAGGGTACGACAAATATCCTATGATAACATTTATACATGTTATCCAAAGATAGCTACCAATGAACATATTTCCACAGAAAAAGACACTCCCAGACTTATCAAATAAACTAATGGTTAGCCAAAATGAAAGGTGGGAGGATGGGTTAACTCGGACTATGGGGTTAACATACATATACTAATGTATGTTAAGTGTATAAAAACATATAACAGATAAACTGTATGAATTATATAATCACCAATACCTTTAAAATATACATTTTGTAATCACATACATGGTAACAGGACCCGAGGATGAACAGACATATGTATGAATCATTGAGCAGATTCTGTACAGCCAGGCAATCAAAACACTAAAATCAAATTTACTCCGATAAGAAATAGAAATTAAATTTAAAAAACAAACCTAAGTAAGGAGACATAAACTTCTGGAGGCTTGTCCCAGCACATTCCACTCTAATTTACAACCTCGGAACACTACCTCCAGGAAGATTCTGTTGCCCTAGTAACAAGAGATGAGAACGTAATAATGCTGCCGCCTTGTGGCTCTTTCCCACAACAGCAGCTTTAAACCCAGTGCTAATGGTTGCTTAATAGTCACATGGACTGCAGGGCTCTAAATGACACCTGCCCTGAAAAATGCCCTGGGGTAAGGAATAGGCAAGAATATTCAACACATGAGAAATTTTTCAAGAACTCAATAAGAGCAGGGAAGTTGTACTCACTCTTTAAAAAAAAAGGAAAAGAAAAAAAGGACATGCCTAAAGCTCAGTAGAATGAATTATTAGACACATGCAAATTCAAATGGAAAAAGGTTTCAGCTCACACCAATCGTTTCCATCAGCAAAATGTCTACAAAGTATAAATGCTGAAGGGGTTTTAGAGAACTGTGTACCTTCTAGCTGCTGGTGGGATGTAAAGTGGTAACAGCACTAACACAAACTGAATGGAGCTGCTTGAAAAGATAAAAATTGAGCTACCATATGATGCGGCAGGTCACCTTTTGGGCCTATAACCTAAGACCACCTGAATGGGAAAGACACAGGCAGGCAAATGAGCACTGCAGCAATATTGAAATAGCCAAGACATGGAAGCAGAAAAAAGGTTCATAAACAGATGAATGGACAAAGAAGAAGTGGTATACGTACCAAATAGAATAGTAGCCTCGGGAAAAAAATGAACAATGCCGTTTTCAGGACTACAGTTGAGCCTAGAAATAATCATATAACGTTAAGTAACTCAAAAGGGTACGACAAATATCCTATGATAACATTTATACATGTTATCCTAAGATTGCTACCAATGAACATATTTCCACAGAAAAAGACACTCACAGACTTATCAAATAAACTAATGGTTAGCCAAAATGAAAGGTGGGAGGATGGGTTAACTAGGACTATGGGGTTAACATACATATACTAATGTATGTTAAGTGTATAAAAACATATAACAGATAAACTGTATGAATTATATAATCACCAATACCTTTAAAATATACATTTTGTAATCACATACATGGTAACAGGACCCGAGGGTGAACAGACATATGTATGAATCATTGAGCAGATTCTGTACAGCCAGGCAATCAAAACACTAAAATCAAATTTACTCCGATAAGAAATAGAAATTAAATTTAAAAAACAAACATAAGTAAGGAGACATAAACTTCTGGAGGCTTGTCCCAGCACATTCCACTCTAATTTACAACCTCGGAACACTACCTCCAGGAAGACTCTGTTGCCATAGTAACAAGAGTTGAGAACGTAATAATGCTGCCGCCTTGTGGCTGTTTCCCACAACAGCAGCTTTAAACCCAGTGCTAATGGTTGCTTAATAGTCAAAACGACTGCAGGGGTCTAAATGACACCTGCCCTCAAAAAATGCCCTGGGGTAGGGAATACGCAAGAAAATTCAACACATGAGAAATTTTTCAAAAAGTGAATATGAAGAGGGAAGTTGTACTCACACTTTAACAAAAAAAGGAAAAGAAGAAAAAGGATATGCCTAAAGATCAGTATAAGGAATTATTCGCCACATGCGTATCCAACCTCCAAAAAGGTTTCAGCTCACACCAGTCAAATGGCCATCAGCAAAAAGTCTACAAACTATAAATGCTGAAGGAGTTTTAGAGAAATGTATACCTTCTATCTGCTGCTGGGATGTAAAGTGGTAACAGCACTAACGCAAACTGAATGGAGCTGCTTGAAAAGGTAAAAATTGAGCTACCATATGATGCGGCAGGTCACCTTTTGGGCCTATAACCTAAGACCACCTGAATCGGAAAGACACAGGCAGGCAAATGAGCACTGCAGCAATATTGAAATAGCCAAGACATGGAAGCAGAAAAAAGGTTCATAAACAGATGAATGGACAAAGAAGAAGTGGTATACGTACCAAATAGAATAGTAGCCTCGGGAAAAAAATGAACAATGCCGTTTTCAGGACTACAGTTGAGCCTAGAAATAATCATATAAGGTTAAGTAACTCAAAAGGGTACGACAAATATCCTATGATAACATTTATACATGTTATCCAAAGATAGCTACCAATGAACATATTTCCACAGAAAAAGACACTCACAGACTTATCAAATAAACTAATGGTTAGCCAAAATGAAAGGTGGGAGGATGGGTTAACTAGGACTATGGGGTTAACATACATATACTAATGTATGTTAAGTGTATAAAAACATATAACAGATAAACTGTATGAATTATATAATCACCAATACCTTTAAAATATACATTTTGTAATCACATACATGGTAACAGGACCCGAGGATGAACAGACATATGTATGAATCATTGAGCAGATTCTGTACAGCCAGGCAATCAAAACACTAAAATCAAATTTACTCCGATAAGAAATAGAAATTAAATTTAAAAAACAAACCTAAGTAAGGAGACATAAACTTCTGGAGGCTTGTCCCAGCACATTCCACTCTAATTTACAACCTCGGAACACTACCTCCAGGAAGATTCTGTTGCCCTAGTAACAAGAGATGAGAACGTAATAATGCTGCCGCCTTGTGGCTCTTTCCCACAACAGCAGCTTTAAACCCAGTGCTAATGGTTGCTTAATAGTCACATGGACTGCAGGGCTCTAAATGACACCTGCCCTGAAAAATGCCCTGGGGTAGGGAATAGGCAATAATATTCAACACATGAGAAATTTTTCAAGAAGTCAATAAGAGGAGGGAAGTTGTACTCACTCTTTAAAAAAAAAGGAAAAGAAAAAAAAGGACATGCCTAAAGCTCAGTAGAATGAATTATTAGACACATGCAAATTCAAATTCAAAAAGGTTTCAGCTCACACCAGTCGTTTCCATCAGCAAAATGTCTACAAACTATAAATGCTGAAGGGGTTTTAGAGAACTGTGTACCTTCTAGCTGCTGGTGGGATGTAAAGTGGTAACAGCACTAACACAAACTGAATGGAGCTGCTTGAAAAGATAAAAATTGAGCTACCATATGATGCGGCAGGTCACCTTTTGGGCCTATAACCTAAGACCACCTGAATCGGAAAGACACAGGCAGGCAAATGAGCACTGCAGCAATATTGAAATAGCCAAGACATGGAAGCAGAAAAAAGGTTCATAAACAGATGAATGGACAAAGAAGAAGTGGTATACGTACCAAATAGAATAGTAGCCTCGGGAAAAAAATGAACAATGCCGTTTTCAGGACTACAGTTGAGCCTAGAAATAATCATATAAGGTTAAGTAACTCAAAAGGGTACGACAAATATCCTATGATAACATTTATACATGTTATCCTAAGATAGCTACCAATGAACATATTTCCACAGAAAAAGACACTCACAGACTTATGAAATAAACTAATGGTTAGACAAAATGAAAGGTGGGAGGATGGGTAAACTAGGACTATGGGGTTAACATACATATACTAATGTATGTTAAGTGTATAAAAACATATAACAGATAAACTGTATGAATTATATAATCACCAATACCTTTAAAATATACATTCTGTAATCACATACATGGTAACAGAATCCGAAGATGAACAGACATATGTAGGAATCATTGAGCAGTTTCTGTACAGCCAGACAATCAAAACACTCTAATCAAATTTACTCAGATAAGAAATAGAAATTAAATTTAAAAAACAAACCTAAGTAAGGAGACATAAACTTCTGGGGGCTTGTCCCAGCACATTCCACTCTAATTTACAACCTCGGAACACTACCTCCAGGAAGATTCTGTTGCCCTAGTAACAAGAGATGAGAACGTAATAATGCTGCCGCCTTGTGGCTCTTTCCCACAACAGCAGCTATAAACCCAGTGCTAATGGTTGCTTAATAGTCACATGGACTGCAGGGCTCTAAACGACACCTGCCCTGAAAAATGCCCTGGGGTAGGCAATAGGCAATAATATTCAACACATGAGAAATTTTTCAAGAAGTCAATAAGAGGAGGGAAGTTGTACTCACTCTTTAAAGAAAAAGGAAAAGAAAAAAAAGGACATGCCTAAAGCTCAGTAGAATGAATTATTAGACACATGCAAATTCAAATTCAAAAAGGTTTCAGCTCACACCAGTCGTTTCCATCAGCAAAATGTCTACAAAGTATAAATGCTGAAGGGGTTTTAGAGAACGGTGTACCTTCTAGCTGCTGGTGGGATGTAAAGTGGTAACAGCACTAACACAAACTGAATGGAGCTGCTTGAAAAGATAAAAATTGAGCTACCATATGATGCGGCAGGTCACCTTTTGGGCCTATAACCTAAGACCACCTGAATCGGAAAGACACAGGCAGGCAAATGAGCACTGCAGCAATATTGAAATACCCAAGACATGGAAGCAGAAAAAAGGTTCATAAACAGATGAATGGACAAAGAAGAAGTGGTATACGTACCAAATAGAAGAGTAGCCTCGGGAAAAAAATGAACAATGCCGTTTTCAGGACTACAGTTGAGCCTAGAAATAATCATATAACGTTAAGTAACTCAAAAGGGTACGACAAATATCCTATGATAACATTTATACATGTTATCCTAAGATTGCTACCAATGAACATATTTCCACAGAAAAAGACACTCACAGACTTATCAAATAAACTAATGGTTAGCCAAAATGAAAGGTGGGAGGATGGGTAAATTAGGACTATGGGGTTAACATACATATACTAATGTATGTTAAGTGTATAAAAACATATAACAGATAAACTGTATGAATTATATAATCACCAATACCTTTAAAATATACATTTTGTAATCACATACATGGTAACAGGACCCGAAGATGAACAGACATATGTATGAATCATTGAGCAGATTCTGTACAGCCAGGCAATCAAAACACTCTAATCAAATTTACTCTGATAAGAAATAGAAATTAAATTTAAAAAACAAACATAAGTAAGGAGACATAAACTTCTGGGGGCTCGTCCCAGCACATTCCACTCTAATTTACAACCACGGAACACTACCTCCAGGAAGATTCTGTTGCCCTAGTAACAAGAGATGAGAACGTAATAATGCTGCCGCCTTGTGGCTGTTTCCCACAACAGCAGCATTAAACCCAGTGCTAATGGTTGCTTAATAGTCACAAGGACTGCAGGGCTCTAAATGACACCTGCCCTGATAAATGCCCTGGGGTAGGGAATACGCAAGAAAATTCAACACATGAGAAATTTTTCAAGAAGTCAATAAGAGGAGGGAAGTTGTACTCACTCTTTAAAAAAAAGGAAAAGAAAAAAAAGGACATGCCTAAAGCTCAGTATCAGGAATTATTAGACACATGCAAATTCAAATTCAACAAGGTTTCAGCTCACACCAGTCATTTCCATCAGCAAAATGTCTATAAACTATAAATGCTGAAGGGGTTTTAGAGAACTGTGTGCCTTCTAGCTGCTGGTGGGATGTAAAGTGGTAACAGCACTAACGCAAACTGAATGGACCTGCTTGAAAAGGTAAAAATGGAGCTACCATATGATGCGGCAGGGCACCTCTTGGGCTTATACCCTAAGACTACCAGAATCGGAAAGACACAGGCAGTCAAATGTGCACTGCAGCAATATTGAAATAGCAAAGACATGGAAGCAAAAAAAATGTCCATAAACAGATGAATGGACAGAGAAGAAGTGGTATATGGACAGAATGGAATAGTAGCCTCGTGGAAAAAATGAACAATGCCGTTTTCAGGACTACAGTAGAGCCTAGAAATAATCATATAAGGTTAAGTAACTCAAAAGGGTACGACAAATATCCTATGATAACATTTATACATGTTATCCTACGATTGCTACCAATGAACATATTTCCACAGAAAAAGCCACTCACAGACTTATGAAATAAACTAATGGTTAGCCAAAATGAAAGGTGGGAGGATGGGTAAATTAGGACTATGGGGTTAACATACATATACTAATGTATGTTAAGTGTATAAAAACATGTAACAGATAAACTGTATGAATTATATAATCACCAATACCTTTAAAATATACATTTTGTAATCACATACATGGTAAGAGGACCCGAAGATGAACAGACATATATATGAATCACTGAGCAGATCCTGTACAGCCAGGCAATCAAAACACTCTAATCAAATTTACTCCGATAAGAAATAGAAATTAAATTTAAAAAAACAAACATAAGTAAGGAGACATAAACTTCTGGGGGCTTGTCCCAGCACATTCCACTCTAATTTACAACCTCGGAACACTACCTCCAGGAAGATTCTGTTGCCCTAGTAACAAGAGATGAGAACGTAATAATGCTGCCGCCTTGTGGCTCTTTCCCACAACAGCAGCTTTAAACCCAGTGCTAATGTTTGCTTAATAGTCACAAGGACTGCAGGGCTCTAAATGACACCTGCCCTGAAAAATGCCCTGGGGTAGGGAATAGGCAAGAAAATTCAACACATTAGAAATTTTTCAAGAAGTCAATAAGAGGAGGGAAGTTGTACTCACTCTTTAAAAAAAAAGGAAAAGAAAAAAAAAGGACATGCCTAAACCTCAGTATAAGGAATTATTAGACACATGCAAATGCAAATTCAAAAAGGTTTCAGCTCACACCAGTCATTTCCATCAGCAAAATGTCTACAAACTATAAATGCTGAAGGAGTTTTAGAGAACTGTGTACCTTCTAGATCCTGGTTGGATGTAAAGTGGTAACAGCACTAACGCAAACTGAATTGAGCTGTTGAAAAGGTAAAAATTGAGCTACCATATGATGCGGCAGGTCACCTTTTGGGCCTATAACCTAAGACCACCTGAATCGGAAAGACACAGGCAGGCAAATGAGCACTGCAGCAATATTGAAATAGCCAAGACATGGAAGCAGAAAAAAGGTTCATAAACAGATGAATGGACAGAGAAGAAGTGGTATATGGACAGAATGCAATAGTAGCCTCGGGGAAAAAATGAACAATGCCGTTTTAAGGACTAGAGTTGAGCCTAGAAATAATCATATAAGGTTAAGTAAGTCAAAAGGGTATGACAAATATCCTATGATATCATTTATACATGTTATCCTAAGATTGCTACCAATGAACATATTTCCACAGAAAAAGACACTCACAGACTTATGAAATAAACTAATTGTTAGCCAAAATGAAAGGTGGGAGGATGGGTAAATTAGGACTATGGGGTTAACATACATATACTAATGTATGTTAAGTGTATAAAAACATATAACAGATAAACTGTATGAATTATATAATCACCAATACCTTTAAAATATACAATCAGTAATAACATACATGGTAACAGAATCCGAAGATGAACAGACATATGTAGGAATCATTGAGCAGTTTCTGTACAGCCAGACAATCAAAACACTCTAATCAAATTTACTCCGATAAGAAATAGAAATTAAATTTAAAAAACAAACCTAAGTAAGGAGACATAAACTTCTGGGGGCTTGTCCCAGCACATTCCACTCTAATTTACAACCTCGGAACACTACCTCCAGGAAGATTCTGTTGCCCTAGTAACAAGAGATGAGAACGTAATAATGCTGCCGCCTTGTGGCTCTTTCCCACAACAGCAGCTTTAAACCCAGTGCTAATGGTTGCTTAATAGTCACATGGACTGCAGGGCTCTAAATGACACCTGCCCTGAAAAATGCCCTGGGGTAGGGAATAGGCAATAATATTCAACACATGAGAAATTTTTTAACAAGTCAATAAGAGGAGGGAAGTTGTACTCACTCTTTAAAAAAAAAGGAAAAGAAAAAAAAGGACATGCCTAAAGCTCAGTAGAATGAATTATTAGACACATGCAAATTCAAATTCAAAAAGGTTTCAGCTCACACCAGTCGTTTCCATCAGCAAAATGTCTACAAACTATAAATGCTGAAGGGGTTTTAGAGAACTGTGTACCTTCTAGCTGCTGGTGGGATGTAAAGTGGTAACAGCACTAACACAAACTGAATGGAGCTGCTTGAAAAGATAAAAATTGAGCTACCATATGATGCGGCAGGTCACCGTTTGGGCCTATAACCTAAGACCACCTGAATCGGAAAGACACAGGCAGGCAAATGAGCACTGCAGCAATATTGAAATAGCCAAGACATGGAAGCAGAAAAAAGGTTCATAAACAGATGAATGGACAAAGAAGAAGTGCTATACGTACCAAATAGAATAGTAGCCTCGGGAAAAAAATGAACAATGCCGTTTTCAGGACTACAGTTGAGCCTAGAAATAATCATATAACGTTAAGTAACTCAAAAGGGTACGACAAATATCCTATGAAAACATTTATACATGTTATCCTAAGATTGCTACCAATGAACATATTTCCACAGAAAAAGACACTCACAGACTTATCAAATAAACTAATGGGTAGCCAAAATGAAAGGTGGGAGGATTGGAAAATTAGGACTATGTGGTTAACATACATATACTAATGTATGTTAAGTGTATAAAAACATATAACAGATAAACTGTATGAATTATATAATCACCAATACCTTTAAAATATACATTTTGTAATCACATACATGGTAACAGGACCCGAAGATGAACAGACATATGTATGAATCATTGAGCAGATTCTGTACAGCCAGGCAATCAAAACACTCTAATCAAATTTACTCTGATAAGAAATAGAAATTAAATTTAAAAAACAAACATAAGTAAGGAGACATAAACTTCTGGGGGCTTGTCCCAGCACATTCCACTCTAATTTACAACCTCGGAACACTACCTCCAGAGAGACTCTGTTGCCGTAGTAACAAGAGTTGAGAACGTAATAATGCTGCGGCCTTGTGGCTGTTTCCCACAACAGCAGCTTTAAACCCAGTACTAATAGTTGCTTAATAGTCACAAGGACTGCAGGGCTCTAAATGACACCTGCCCTGAAAAATGCCCTCGGGTAGGGAATAGGCAAGAAAATTCAACACATGAGAAATTTTTCAAGAAGTCAATAAGAGGTGGGAAGTTGTACTCACTCTTTAAAAAAAAAGGAAAAGAAAAAAAAGGACATGCCTAAAGCTCAGTATAAGGAATATTAGACACATGCAAATTCAAATTCAAAAAGGTTTCAGCTCACACCAGTCATTTCCATCAGCAAAATGTCTATAAACTATGAATGCTGAAGGGGTTTTAGAGAACTGTGTACCTTCTAGCTGCTGGTGGGATGTAAAGTGGTAACAGCACTAACGCAAACTGAATGGAGCTTCTTGAGAAGGTAAAAATTGAGCTACCATATGATGCAGCAGGTCACCCTTTGGGCCTATAACCTAAGACCACCTGAATCGGAAAGACACAGGCAGGCAAATGAGCACTGCAGCAATATTGAAATAGCCAAGACATGGAAGCAGAAAAAAGGTTCATAAACAGATGAATGGACAAAGAAGAAGTAGTATACGTACCAAATAGAATAGTAGCCTGGGGAAAAAAATGAACAACGCCGTTTTCAGGACTACAGTTGAGCCTAGAAATAATCATATAAGGTTAAGTAACTCAAAAGGGTACGACAAATATCCTATGATAATATTTATACATGTTATCCTAAGATTGCTACCAATGAACATATTTCCACAGAAAAAGACACTCACAGACTTATGAAATAAACTAATGGTTAGCAAAATGAAAGGTGGGAGGATGGGTAAATTAGGACTATGGTGTTAACATACATATACTAATGTATGTTAAGTGTTTAACAACATATAACAGATAAACTGTATGAATTATATAATCACCAATACCTTTAAAATATACATTTTGTAATCACATACATGGTAACAGGACCCGAAGATGAACAGACATATGTATGAATCATTGAGCAGATCCTGTACAGCCAGGCAATCAAAACACTCTAATCAAATTTACGCTGATAAGAAATAGAAATGAAATTTAAAAAACAAACATAAGTAAGGAGACATAAACTTCTGGGGGCTTGTCCCAGCACATTCCACTCTAATTTACAACCTCAGAACACTACCTCCAGGAAGATTCTGTTGCCCTAGTAACAAGAGTTGAGAACGTAATAATGCTGCCGCCTTGTGGCTGTTTCCCACAACAGCAGCTTTAAACCCAGTGCTAATGGTTGCTTAATAGTCACAACGACTGCAGGGGTCTAAATGACACCTGCCCTCAAAAAGTGCCCTTGGGTAGGGAATAGGCAAGAAAATTCAACACATGAGAAATTTTTCAAAAAGTGAATATGAAGAGGGAAGTTGTACTCACACTTTAACAAAAAAAGGAAAAGAAGAAAAAGGATATGCCTAAAGATCAGTATAAGGAATTATTCGCCACATGCGTATCCAACCTCCATAAAGGTTTCAGCTCACAACAGTCAAATGGCCATCAGCAAAAGTCTACAAACTATAAATGCTGAAGGTGTTTTAGAGAAATGTGTACCTTCTATCTGCTGCTGGGATGTAAAGTGGTAACAGCACTAACACAAACTGAATGGAGCCGCTTGAAAAGGTAGAAATTGAGCTACCATATGATGCGGCAGGGCACCTCTCGGGCTTATAACCTAAGACCACCAGAATCGGAAAGACACAGGCAGTCAAATGTGCACTGCAGCAATACTGAAATAGCCAAGACATGGAAGCAAAAAAAGGTCCATAAACAGATGAATGGACAGAGAAGAAGTGGTATATGGACAGAATGGAATAGTAGCCTCGGGAAAAAAATGAACAATGCCGTTTTCAGGACTACAGTAGAGCCTAGAAATAATAATATAAGGTTAAGTAAGTCAAAAGGGTATGACAAATATCCTATGATATCATTTATACATGTTATCCTAAGATAGCTACCAATGAACATATTTCCACAGAAAAAGACACTCACAGACTTATGAAATAAACTAATGGTTAGCCAAAATGAAAGGTGGGAGGATGGGTAAATTAGGACTATGGGGTTAACATACATATACTAATATATGTTAAGTGTATAAAAACATATAACAGATAAACTGTATGAATTATATAATCACCAATACCTTTAAAATATACATTCTGTATTCACATACATGGTAACAGAATCCGAAGATGAACAGACATATGTAGGAATCATTGAGCAGATTCTGTACAGCCAGACAATCAAAAAACTCTAATCAAATTTACTCCAAAAAGAAATAGAATTAAATTTAAAAAACAAACATAAGTAAGGAGACATAAACTTCTGGGGGCTCGTCCCAGCACATTCCACTCTAATTTACAACCACGGAACACTACCTCCAGGAAGATTCTGTTGCCCTAGTAACAAGAGATGAGAACGTAATAATGCTGCCGCCTTGTGGCTGTTTCCCACAACAGCAACATTAAACCCAGTGCTAATGGTTGCTTAATAGTCACAAGGACTGCAGGGCTCTAAATGACACCTGCCCTTAAAAATGCCCTGGGGTAGGGAATAGGCAAGAAAATTCAACACATGAGAAATTTTTCAAGAAGTCAATAAGAGGAGGGAAGTTGTACTCACTCTTTAAAAAAAAAGGAAAAGAAAAAAAAGGACATGCCTAAAGCTCAGTATAAGGAATTATTAGACACATGCAAATTCAAATTCAAAAAGGTTTCAGCTCACACCAGTCGTTTCCATCAGCAAAATGTCTACAAACTATAAATGCTGAAGGGGTTTTAGAGAACTGTGTACCTTCTAGCTGCTGGTGGGATGTAAAGTGGTAACAGCACTAACACAAACTGAATGGAGCTGCTTGAAAAGATAAAAATTGAGCTACCATATGATGCGGCAGGTCACCTTTTGGGCATATAACCTAAGACCACCTGAATCGGAAAAACACAGGCAGGCAAATGAGCACTGCAGCAATATTGAAATAGCCAAGACATGGAAGCAGAAAAAAGGTTCATAAACAGATGAATGGACAAAGAAGAAGTGGTATACGTACCAAATAGAATAGTAGCCTCGGGAAAAAAATGAACAATGCCGTTTTCAGGACTACAGTTGAGCCTAGAAATAATCATATAAGGTTAAGTAACTCAAAAGGGTACGACAAATATCCTATGATAATATTTATACATGTTATCCTAAGATTGCTACCAATGAACATATTTCCACAGAAAAAGACACTCACAGACTTATGAAATAAACTAATGGTTAGCAAAATGAAAGGTGGGAGGATGGGTAAATTAGGACTATGGGGTTAACATACATATACTAATGTATGTTAAGTGTATAAAAACATATAACAGATAAACTGTATGAATTATATAATCACCAATACCTTTAAAATATACATTCTGTAATCACATACATGGTAACAGGACCCGAAGATGAACAGACATATGTATGAATCATTGAGCAGATCCTGTACAGCCAGGTAATCAAAACACTCTAATCAAATTTACACTGATAAGAAATAGAAATGAAATTTAAAAACAAACATAACTAAGGAGACATAAACTTCTGGGGGCTTGTCCCAGCACATTCCACTCTAATTTACAACCTCAGAACACTACCTCCAGGAATATTCTGTTGCCCTAGTAACAAGAGTTGAGAACGTAATAATGCTGACGCCTTGTGGCTGTTTCCCACAACAGCAGCTTTAAACCCAGTGCTAATGGTTGCTTAATAGTCACAACGACTGCAGGGGTCTAAATGACACCTGCCCTCAAAAAGTGCCCTTGGGTAGGGAATAGGCAAGAAAATTCAACACATGAGAAATTTTTCAAAAAGTGAATATGAAGAGGGAAGTTGTACTCACACTTTAACAAAAAAAGGAAAAGAAGAAAAAGGATATGCCTAAAGATCAGTATAAGGAATTATTCGCCACATGCGTATCCAACCTCCATAAAGGTTTCAGCTCACAACAGTCAAATGGCCATCAGCAAAAGTCTACAAACTATAAATGCTGAAGGGGTTTTAGAGAAATGTGTACCTTCTATCTGCTGCTGGGATGTAAAGTGGTAACAGCACTAACGCAAACTGAATGGAGCCCCTTGAAAAGGTAGAAATTGAGCTACCATATGATGCGGCAGGGCACCTCTCGGGCTTATAACCTAAGACCACCAGAATCGGAAAGACACAGGCAGTCAAATGTGCACTGCAGCAATACTGAAATAGCCAAGACATGGAAGCAAAAAAAGGTCCATAAACAGATGAATGGACAGAGAAGAAGTGGTATATGGACAGAATGGAATAGTAGCCTCGGGAAAAAAATGAACAATGCCGTTTTCAGGACTACAGTAGAGCCTAGAAATAATAATATAAGGTTAAATAAGTCAAAAGGGTATGACAAATATCCTATGATATCATTTATACATGTTATCCTAAGATTGCTACCAATGAACATATTTCCACAGAAAAAGACACTCACAGACTTATGAAATAAATTAATTGTTAGCCAAAATGAAAGGTGGGAGGATGGGTAAATTAGGACTATGGGGTTAACATACATATACTAATGTATGTTAAGTGTATAAAAACATATAACAGATAAACTGTATGAATTATATATAATCACCAATACCTTTAAAATATACATTCTGTAATAACATACATGGTAACAGAATCCGAAGATGAACAGACATATATAGGAATCATTTGCAGTTTCTGTACAGCCAGACAATCAAAACACTCTAATCAAATTTACTCCGATAAGAAATAGAAATTTAATTTAAAAAACAAACCTAAGTAAGGAGACATAAACTTCTGGGGGCTTGTCCCAGCACATTCCACTCTAATTTACAACCTCGGAACACTACCACCAGGAAGATTCTGTTGCCCTAGTAACAAGAGATGAGAACGTAATAATGCTGCCGCCTTGTGGCTCTTTCCCACAACAGCAGCTTTAAACCCAGTGCTAATGGTTGCTTAAGAGTCACATGGACTGCAGGGCTCTAAATGACACCTGCCCTTAAAAATGCCCTGGGGTAGGGAATAGGCAAGAAAATTCAACACATGAGAAATTTTTCAAGAAGTCAATAAGAGGAGGGAAGTTGTACTCACTCTTTAAAAAAAAGGAAAAGAAAAAAAAGGACATGCCTAAAGCTCAGTAGAATGAATTATTAGACACATGCAAATTCAAATTCAAAAAGGTTTCAGCTCACACCAGTCGTTTCCATCAGCAAAATGTCTACAAACTATAAATGCTGAAGGGGTTTTAGAGAACTGTGTACCTTCTAGCTGCTGGTGGGATGTAAAGTGGTAAGAGCACTAACGCAAACTGAATGGAGTTTCTTGAAAAGGTAAAAATTGAGCTACCATATGATGCGGCAGGTCACCTTTTGGGCCTATAACCTAAGACCACCTAAATCGGAAAGACACAGGCAGGCAAAGGTGCACTGCAGCAATATTGAAATAGCCAAGACATGGAAGCAGAAAAAGGGTTCATAAACAGATGAATGGACAAAGAAGAAGTGGTATACGTACCAAATAGCATAGTAGCCTCGGGAAAAAAATGAACAATACCGTTTTCCGGACTACAGTTGAGCCTAGAAATAATCATATAAGGTTAAGTAACTCAAAAGGGTACGACAAATATCCTATGATAACATTTATACATGTTATCCTACGATTGCTACCAATGAACATATTTCCACAGAAAAGACACTCACAGACTTATGAAATAAACTAATGGTTAGCCAAAATGAAAGGTGGGAGGATGGGTAAATTAGGACTATGGGGTTAACATACATATACTAATGTATGTTAAGTGTATAAAAACATATAACAGATAAACTGTATGAATTATATAATCACCAATACCTTTAAAATATACATTCTGTAATAACATACATGGTAAGAGGACCCGAAGATGAACAGACATATGTATGAATCACTGAGCAGATCCTGTACAGCCAGGCAATCAAAACACTCTAATCAAATTTACTCCGATAAGAAATAGAAATTAAATTTAAAAAAACAAACATAAGTAAGGAGACATAAACTTCTGGGGGCTTGTCCCAGCACATTCCACTCTAATTTACAACCTCGGAACACTACCTCCAGGAAGATTCTGTTGCCCTAGTAACAAGAGATGAGAACGTAATAATGCTGCCGCCTTGTGGCTCTTTCCCACAACAGCAGCTTTAAACCCAGTGCTAATGGTTGCTTAATAGTCACATGGACTGCAGGGCTCTAAATGACACCTGCCCTGAAAAATGCCCTGGGGTAGGGAATAGGCAATAATATTCAACACATGAGAAATTTTTCAAGAAGTCAATAAGAGGAGGGAAGTTGTACTCACTCTTTAAAAAAAAAGGAAAAGAAAAAAAAGGACATGCCTAAAGCTCAGTAGAATGAATTATTAGACACATGCAAATTCAAATTCAAAAAGGTTTCAGCTCACAACAGTCGTTTCCATCAGCAAAATGTCTACAAACTATAAATGCTGAAGGGGTTTTAGAGAACAGTGTACCTTCTAGCTGCTGGTGGGATGTAAAGTGGTAACAGCATTAACACAAACTGAATGGAGCTGCTTGAAAAGATAAAAATTGAGCTACCATATGATGCGGCAGGTCACCTTTTGAGCCTATAACCTAAGACCACCTGAATGGGAAAGACACAGGCAGGCAAATGAGCACTGCAGCAATATTGAAATAGCCAAGACATGGAAGCAGAAAAAAGGTTCATAAACAGATGAATGGACAAAGAAGAAGTGGTATACGTACCAAATAGAATAGTAGCCTCGGGAAAAAAATGAACAATGCCGTTTTCAGGACTACAGTTGAGCCTAGAAATAATCATATAACGTTAAGTAACTCAAAAGGGTACGACAAATATCCTATGAAAACATTTATACATGTTATCCTAAGATTGCTACCAATGAACATATTTCCACAGAAAAAGACACTCACAGACTTATCAAATAAACTAATGGTTAGCCAAAATGAAAGGTGGGAGGATGGGTAAATTACGACTATGGGGTTAACATACATATAGTAATGTATGTTAAGTGTATAAAAACATATAACAGATAAACTGTATGAATTATATAATCACCAATACCTTTAAAATATACATTTTGTAATCACATACATGGTAACAGGACCCAAAGATGAACAGACATATGTATGAATCATTGAGCAGATTCTGTACAGCCAGGCAATCAAAACACTCTAATCAAATTTACTCTGATAAGATAGAAATTAAATTTAAAAAACAAACATAAGTAAGGAGACATAAACTTCTGGGGGCTTGTCCCAGCACATTCCACTCTAATTTACAACCTCGGAACACTACCTCCAGGAAGATTCTGTTGCCCTAGTAACAAGAGTTGAGAACGTAATAATGCTGCCGCCTTGTGGCTGTTTCCCACAACAGCAGCTTTAAACCCAGTGCTAATGGTTGCTTAATAGTCACAACGACTGCAGGGGTCTAAATGACACCTGCCCTCAAAAAGTGCCCTTGGGTAGGGAATAGGCAAGAAAATTCAACACATGAGAAATTTTTCAAAAAGTGAATATGAAGAGGGAACTTGTACTCACACTTTAACAAAAAAAGGAAAAGAAGAAAAAGGATATGCCTAAAGATCAGTATAAGGAATTATTCGCCACATGCGTATCCAACCTCCATAAAGGTTTCAGCTCAGAACAGACAAATGGCCATCAGCAAAAGTCTACAAACTATAAATGCTGAAGGTGTTTTAGAGAAATGTGTACCTTCTATCTGCCGCTGGGATGTAAAGTGGTAACAGCACTAACGCAAACTGAATGGAGCCGCTTGAAAAGGTAGAAATTGAGCTACCATATGATGCGGCAGGGCACCTCTCGGGCTTATAACCTAAGACCACCAGAATCGGAAAGACACAGGCAGTCAAATGTGCACTGCAGCAATACTGAAATAGCCAAGACATGGAAGCAAAAAAAGGTCCATAAACAGATGAATGGACAGAGAAGAAGTGGTATATGGACAGAATGGAATAGTAGCCTCGGGAAAAAAATGAACAATGCTGTTTTCAGGACTACAGTAGAGCCTAGAAATAATAATATAAGGTTAAGTAAGTCAAAAGGGTATGACAAATATCCTATGATATCATTTATACATGTTATCCTAAGATTGCTACCAATGAACATATTTCCACAGAAAAAGACACTCACAGACTTATGAAATAAACTAATGGTTAGCCAAAATGAAAGGTGGGAGGATGGGTTAACTAGGACTATGGGGTTAACATACATATACTAATGTATGTTAAGTGTATAACAACATATAACAGATAAACTGTATGAATTATATAATCACCAATACCTTTAAAATATACATTTTGTAATCACATACATGGTAACAGGACCCGAAGATGAACAGACATATGTATGAATCATTGAGCAGATCCTGTACAGCCAGGCAATCAAAACACTCTAATCAAATTTACGCTGATAAGAAATAGAAATGAAATTTAAAAAACAAACATAAGTAAGGAGACATAAACTTCTGGGGGCTTGTCCCAGCACATTCCACTCTAATTTACAACCTCAGAACACTACCTCCAGGAAGATTCTGTTGCCCTAGTAACAAGAGTTGAGAACGTAATAATGCTGCCGCCTTGTGGCTGTTTCCCACAACAGCAGCTTTAAACCCAGTGCTAATGGTTGCTTAATAGTCACAACGACTGCAGGGGTCTAAATGACACCTGCCCTCAAAAAGTGCCCTTGGGTAGGGAATAGGCAAGAAAATTCAACACATGAGAAATTTTTCAAAAAGTGAATATGAAGAGGGAACTTGTACTCACACTTTAACAAAAAAAGGAAAAGAAGAAAAAGGATATGCCTAAAGATCAGTATAAGGAATTATTCGCCACATGCGTATCCAACCTCCATAAAGGTTTCAGCTCACAACAGTCAAATGGCCATCAGCAAAAAGTCTACAAACTATAAATGCTGAAGGTGTTTTAGAGAAATGTGTACCTTCTATCTGCTGCTGGGATGTAAAGTGGTAACAGCACTAACACAAACTGAATGGAGCCGCTTGAAAAGGTAGAAATTGAGCTACCATATGATGCGGCAGGGCACCTCTCGGGCTTATAACCTAAGACCACCAGAATCGGAAAGACACAGGCAGTCAAATGTGCACTGCAGCAATACTGAAATAGCCAAGACATGGAAGCAAAAAAAGGTCCATAAACAGATGAATGGACAGAGAAGAAGTGGTATATGGACAGAATGGAATAGTAGCCTCGGGAAAAAAATGAACAATGCCGTTTTCAGGACTACAGTAGAGCCTAGAAATAATAATATAAGGTTAAGTAAGTCAAAAGGGTATGACAAATATCCTATGATATCATTTATACATGTTATCCTAAGATAGCTACCAATGAACATATTTCCACAGAAAAAGACACTCACAGACTTATGAAATAAACTAATGGTTAGCCAAAATGAAAGTTGGGAGGATGGGTAAATTAGGACTATGGGGTTAACATACATATACTAATGTATGTTAAGTGTATAAAAACATATAACAGATAAACTGTATGAATTATATAATCACCAATACCTTTAAAATATACATTCTGTATTCACATACATGGTAACAGAATCCGAAGATGAACAGACATATGTAGGAATCATTGAGCAGATTCTGTACAGCCAGACAATCAAAAAACTCTAATCAAATTTAGTCCAAAAAGAAATAGAATTAAATGTAAAAAACAAACATAAGTAAGGAGACATAAACTTCTGGGGGCTCGTCCCAGCACATTCCACTCTAATTTACAACCACGGAACACTACCTCCAGGAAGATTCTGTTGCCCTAGTAACAAGAGATGAGAACGTAATAATGCTGCCGCCTTGTGGCTGTTTCCCACAACAGCAACATTAAACCCAGTGCTAATGGTTGCTTAATAGTCACAAGGACTGCAGGGCTCTAAATGACACCTGCCCTTAAAAATGCCCTGGGGTAGGGAATAGGCAAGAAAATTCAACACATGAGAAATTTTTCAAGAAGTCAATAAGAGGAGGGAAGTTGTACTCACTCTTTAAAAAAAAAGGAAAAGAAAAAAAAGGACATGCCTAAAGCTCAGTATAAGGAATTATTAGACACATGCAAATTCAAATTCAAAAAGGTTTCAGCTCACACCAGTCGTTTCCATCAGCAAAATGTCTACAAACTATAAATGCTGAAGGGGTTTTAGAGAACTGTGTACCTTCTAGCTGCTGGTGGGATGTAAAGTGGTAACAGCACTAACACAAACTGAATGGAGCTGCTTGAAAAGATAAAAATTGAGCTACCATATGATGCGGCAGGTCACCTTTTGGGCATATAACCTAAGACCACCTGAATCGGAAAAACACAGGCAGGCAAATGAGCACTGCAGCAATATTGAAATAGCCAAGACATGGAAGCAGAAAAAAGGTTCATAAACAGATGAATGGACAAAGAAGAAGTGGTATACGTACCAAATAGAATAGTAGCCTCGGGAAAAAAATGAACAATGCCGTTTTCAGGACTACAGTTGAGTCTAGAAATAATCATATAAGGTTAAGTAACTCAAAAGGGTACGACAAATATCCTATGATAATATTTATACATGTTATCCTACGATTGCTACCAATGAACATATTTCCACAGAAAAAGACACTCACAGACTTATGAAATAAAATAATGGTTAGCAAAATGAAAGATGGGAGGATGGGTAAATTAGGACTATGGGGTTAACATACATATACTAATGTATGTTAAGTGTATAAAAACATATAACAGATAAACTGTATGAATTATATAATCACCAATACCTTTAAAATATACATTCTGTAATAACATACATGGTAACAGAATCCGAAGATGAACAGACATATGTAGGAATCATTGAGCAGTTTCTGTACAGCCAGACAATCAAAACACTCTAATCAAATTTACTCCGATAAGAAATAGAAATTAAATTTAAAAAACAAACCTAAGTAAGGAGACATAAACTTCTGGGGGCTTGTCCCAGCACATTCCACTCTAATTTACAACCTCGGAACACTACCTCCAGGAAGATTCTGTTGCCCTAGTAACAAGAGATGAGAACGTAATAATGCTGCCGCCTTGTGGCTCTTTCCCACAACAGCAGCTTTAAACCCAGTGCTAATGGTTGCTTAATAGTCACATGGACTGCAGGGCTCTAAATGACACCTGCCCTGAAAAATGCCCTGGGGTAGGGAATAGGCAATAATATTCAACACATGAGAAATTTTTCAAGAAGTCAATAAGAGGAGGGAAGTTGTACTCACTCTTTAAAAAAAAGGAAAAGAAAAAAAAGGACATGCCTAAAGCTCAGTAGAATGAATTATTAGACACATGCAAATTCAAATTCAAAAAGGTTTCAGCTCACACCAGTCGTTTCCATCAGCAAAATGTCTACAAACTATAAATGCTGAAGGGGTTTTAGAGAACTGTGTACCTTCTAGCTGCTGGTGGGATGTAAAGTGGTAACAGCACTAACACAAACTGAATGGAGCTGCTTGAAAAGATAAAAATTGAGCTACCATATGATGCGGCAGGTCACCGTTTGGGCCTATAACCTAAGACCACCTGAATCGGAAAAACACAGGCAGGCAAATGAGCACTGCAGCAATATTGAAATAGCCAAGACATGGAAGCAGAAAAAAGGTTCATAAACAGATGAATGGACAAAGAAGAAGTGGTATACGTACCAAATAGAATAGTAGCCTCGGGAAAAAAATGAACAATGCCGTTTTCAGGACTACAGTTGAGCCTAGAAATAATCATATAACGTTAAGTAACTCAAAAGGGTACGACAAATATCCTATGAAAACATTTATACATGTTATCCTAAGTTTGCTACCAATGAAAATATTTCCACAGAAAAAGACACTCACAGACTTATGAAATAAACTAATGGTTAGCAAAATGAAAGGTGGGAGGATGGGTAAATTAGGACTATGGGGTTAACATACATATACTAATGTATGTTAAGTGTATAAAAACATATAACAGATAAACTGTATGAATTATATAATCACCAATACCTTTAAAATATACATTTTGTAATCACATACATGGTAACAGGACCCGAAGATGAACAGACATATGTATGAATCATTGAGCAGATCCTGTACAGCCAGGTAATCAAAACACTCTAATCAAATTTACACTGATAAGAAATAGAAATGAAATTTAAAAACAAACATAACTAAGGAGACATAAACTTCTGGGGGCTTGTCCCAGCACATTCCACTCTAATTTACAACCTCAGAACACTACCTCCAGGAATATTCTGTTGCCCTAGTAACAAGAGTTGAGAACGTAATAATGCTGACGCCTTGTGGCTGTTTCCCACAACAGCAGCTTTAAACCCAGTGCTAATGGTTGCTTAATAGTCACAACGACTGCAGGGGTCTAAATGACACCTGCCCTCAAAAAGTGCCCTTGGGTAGGGAATAGGCAAGAAAATTCAACACATGAGAAATTTTTCAAAAAGTGAATATGAAGAGGGAAGTTGTACTCACACTTTAACAAAAAAAGGAAAAGAAGAAAAAGGATATGCCTAAAGATCAGTATAAGGAATTATTCGCCACATGCGTATCCAACCTCCATAAAGGTTTCAGCTCACAACAGTCAAATGGCCATCAGCAAAAGTCTACAAACTATAAATGCTGAAGGGGTTTTAGAGAAATGTGTACCTTCTATCTGCTGCTGGGATGTAAAGTGGTAACAGCACTAACGCAAACTGAATGGAGCCCCTTGAAAAGGTAGAAATTGAGCTACCATATGATGCGGCAGGGCACCTCTCGGGCTTATAACCTAAGACCACCAGAATCGGAAAGACACAGGCAGTCAAATGTGCACTGCAGCAATACTGAAATAGCCAAGACATGGAAGCAAAAAAAGGTCCATAAACAGATGAATGGACAGAGAAGAAGTGGTATATGGACAGAATGGAATAGTAGCCTCGGGAAAAAAATGAACAATGCCGTTTTCAGGACTACAGTAGAGCCTAGAAATAATAATATAAGGTTAAATAAGTCAAAAGGGTATGACAAATATCCTATGATATCATTTATACATGTTATCCTAAGATTGCTACCAATGAACATATTTCCACAGAAAAAGACACTCACAGACTTATGAAATAAACTAATGGTTAGCCAAAATGAAAGGGGGGAGGATGGGTAAATTAGGACTATGGGATTAACATAAATATACTAATGTATGTTACATGCATATAAACATATAACAGATAAACTGTATGAATTATATAATCACCAATACCTTTAAAATATACATTCTGTATTCACATACATGGTAACAGAATCCGAAGATGAACAGACATATGTAGGAATCATTGAGCAGATTCTGTACAGCCAGACAATCAAAAAACTCTAATCAAATTTACTCCAAAAAGAAATAGAATTAAATTTAAAAAACAAACATAAGTAAGGAGACATAAACTTCTGGGGGCTCGTCCCAGCACATTCCACTCTAATTTACAACCACGGAACACTACCTCCAGGAAGATTCTGTTGCCCTAGTAACAAGAGATGAGAACGTAATAATGCTGCCGCCTTGTGGCTGTTTCCCACAACAGCAGCATTAAACCCAGTGCTAATGGTTGCTTAATAGTCACAAGGACTGCAGGGCTCTAAATGACACCTGCCCTGAAAAATGCCCTGGGGTAGGGAATAGGCAAGAAAATTCAACACATGAGAAATTTTTCAAGAAGTCAATAAGAGGAGGGAAGTTGTACTCACTCTTTAAAAAAAAGGAAAAGAAAAAAAAGGACATGCCTAAAGCTCAGTATAAGGAATTATTAGACACATACAAATTCAAATTCAAAAAGGTTTCAGCTCACACCAGTCATTTCCATCAGCAAAATGTCTATAAACTATAAATGCTGAAGGGGTTTTAGAGAACTATGTACCTTCTAGCTGCTGGTGGGATGTAAAGTGGTAACAGCACTAACGCAAACTGAATGGAGCTGCTTGAAAAGGTAAAAATTGAGATACCATATGATGCAGCAGGGCACCTCTTGGGCTTATAACCTAAGACTACCAGAATCGGAAAGACACAGGCAGTCAAATGTGCACTGCAGCAATATTGAAATAGCAAAGACATGGAAGCAAAAAAAATGTCCATAAACAGATGAATGGACAGAGAAGAAGTGGTATACGGACAGAATGGAATAGTAGCCTCGGGAAAAAAATGAACAATGCCGTTTTCAGGACTACAGTTGAGCCTAGAAATAATCATATAACGTTAAGTAACTCAAAAGGGTACGACAAATATCCTATGATAACATTTATACATGTTATCCTAAGATTGCTACCAATGAACATATTTCCACAGAAAAAGACACTCACAGACTTATGAAATAAACTAATGGTTAGCCAAAATGAAAGGTGGGAGGATGGGTTAACTAGGACTATGGGGTTAACATACATATACTAATGTATGTTAAGTGTATAAAAACATATAACAGATAAACTGTATGAATTATATAATCACCAATACCTTTAAAATATACATTTTGTAATCACATACATGGTAACAGGACCCGAGGGTGAACAGACATATGTATGAATCATTGAGCAGATTCTGTACAGCCAGGCAATCAAAACACTAAAATCAAATTTACTCCGATAAGAAATAGAAATTAAATTTAAAAAACAAACATAAGTAAGGAGACATAAACTTCTGGAGGCTTGTCCCAGCACATTCCACTCTAATTTACAACCTCGGAACACTACCTCCAGGAAGACGCTGTTGCCATAGTAACAAGAGTTGAGAACGTAATAATGCTGCCGCCTTGTGGCTGTTTCCCACAACAGCAGCTTTAAACCCAGTGCTAATGGTTGCTTAATAGTCAAAACGACTGCAGGGGTCTAAATGACACCTGCCCTCAAAAAATGCCCTGGGGTAGGGAATACGCAAGAAAATTCAACACAGGAGAAATTTTTCAAAAAGTGAATATGAAGAGGGAAGTTGTACTCACACTTTAACAAAAAAAGGAAAAGAAGAAAAAGGATATGCCTAAAGATCAGTATAAGGAATTATTCGCCACATGCGTATCCAACCTCCAAAAAGGTTTCAGCTCACACCAGTCAAATGGCCATCAGCAAAAAGTCTACAAACTATAAATGCTGAAGGAGTTTTAGAGAAATGTATACCTTCTATCTGCTGCTGGGATGTAAAGTGGTAACAGCACTAACGCAAACTGAATGGAGCTGCTTGAAAAGGTAAAAATTGAGCTACCATATGATGCGGCAGGTCACCTTTTGGGCCTATAACCTAAGACCACCTGAATCGGAAAGACACAGGCAGGCAAATGAGCACTGCAGCAATATTGAAATAGCCAGGACATGGAAGCAGAAAAAAGGTTCATAAACAGATGAATGGACAAAGAAGAAGTGGTATACGTAACAAATAGAATAGTAGCCTCGGGAAAAAAATGAACAATGCCGTTTTCAGGACTACAGTTGAGCCTAGAAATAATCATATAAGGTTAAGTAACTCAAAAGGGTACGACAAATATCCTATGATAACATTTATACATGTTATCCTAAGATAGCTACCAATGAACATATTTCCACAGAAAAAGACACTCACAGACTTATGAAATAAACTAATGGTTAGCCAAAATGAAAGGTGGGAGGATGGGTTAACTAGGACTATGGGGTTAACATACATATACTAATGTATGTTAAGTGTATAAAAACATATAACAGATAAACTGTATGAATTATATAATCACCAATACCTTTAAAATATACATTTTGTAATCACATACATGGTAACAGGACCCGAGGATGAACAGACATATGTATGAATCATTGAGCAGATTCTGTACAGCCAGGCAATCAAAACACTAAAATCAAATTTACTCCGATAAGAAATAGAAATTAAATTTAAAAAACAAACCTAAGTAAGGAGACATAAACTTCTGGAGGCTTGTCCCAGCACATTCCACTCTAATTTACAACCTCGGAACACTACCTCCAGGAAGACGCTGTTGCCATAGTAACAAGAGTTGAGAACGTAATAATGCTGCCGCCTTGTGGCTGTTTCCCACAACAGCAGCTTTAAACCCAGTGCTAATGGTTGCTTAATAGTCAAAACGACTGCAGGGGTCTAAATGACACCTGCCCTCAAAAAATGCCCTGGGGTAGGGAATACGCAAGAAAATTCAACACATGAGAAATTTTTCAAAAAGTGAATATGAAGAGGGAAGTTGTACTCACACTTTAACAAAAAAAGGAAAAGAAGAAAAAGGATATGCCTAAAGATCAGTATAAGGAATTATTCGCCACATGCGTATCCAACCTCCAAAAAGGTTTCAGCTCACACCAGTCAAATGGCCATCAGCAAAAAGTCTACAAACTATAAATGCTGAAGGGGTTTTAGAGAAACGTATACCTTCTATCTGCTGCTGGGATGTAAAGTGGTAACAGCACTAACGCAAACTGAATGGAGCTGCTTGAAAAGGTAAAAATTGAGCTACCATATGATGCGGCAGGGCACCTCTTTGGCTTATAACCTAAGACTACCAGAATCGGAAAGACACAGGCAGTCAAATGTGCACTGCAGCAATATGGAAATAGCAAAGACATGGAAGCAAAAAAAATGTCTATAAACAGATGAATGGACAGAGAAGAAGTGGTATATGGACAGAATGCAATAGTAGCCTCGGGGAAAAAATGAACAATGCCGTTTTAAGGACTAGAGTTGAGCCTAGAAATAATCATATAAGGTTAAGTAAGTCAAAAGGGTATGACAAATATCCTATGATATCATTTATACATGTTATCCTAAGATTGCTACCAATGAACATATTTCCACAGAAAAAGACACTCACAGACTTATGAAATAAACTAATTGTTAGCCAAAATGAAAGGTGGGAGGATGGGTAAATTAGGACTATGGGGTTAACATACATATACTAATGTATGTTAAGTGTATAAAAACATATAACAGATAAACTGTATGAATTATATAATCACCAATACCTTTAAAATATACATTCTGTAATAACATACATGGTAACAGAATCCGAAGATGAACAGACATATGTAGGAATCATTGAGCAGTTTCTGTACAGCCAGACAATCAAAACACTCTAATCAAATTTACTCCGATAAGAAATAGAAATTTAATTTAGAAAACAAACCTAAGTAAGGAGACATAAACTTCTGGGGGCTTGTCCCAGCACATTCCACTCTAATTTACAACCTCGGAACACTACCTCCAGGAAGATTCTGTTGCCCTAGTAACAAGAGATTAGAACGTAATAATGCTGCCGCCTTGTGGCTCTTTCCCACAACAGCAGCTTTAAACCCAGTGCTAATGGTTGCTTAATAGTCACATGGACTGCAGGGCTCTAAATGACACCTGCCCTGAAAAATGCCCTGGGGTAGGGAATAGGCAAGTATATTCAACACATGAGAAATTTTTCAAGAAGTCAATAAGAGGAGGGAAGTTGTACTCACTCTTTAAAAAAAAAGGAAAAGAAAAAAAAGGACATGCCTAAAGCTCAGTAGAATGAATTATTAGACACATGCAAATTCAAATTCAAAAAGGTTTCAGCTCACACCAGTCGTTTCCATCAGCAAAATGTCTACAAACTATAAATGCTGAAGGGGTTTTAGAGAACTGTGTACCTTCTAGCTGCTGGTGGGATGTAAAGTGGTAACAGCACTAACACAAACTGAATGGAGCTGCTTGAAAAGATAAAAATTAAGCTACCATATGATGCGGCAGGTCACCTTTTGGGCATATAACCTAAGACCACCTGAATCGGAAAAACACAGGCAGGCAAATGAGCACTGCAGCAATATTGAAATAGCCAAGACATGGAAGCAGAAAAAAGGTTCATAAACAGATGAATGGACAAAGAAGAAGTGGTATACGTACCAAATAGAATAGTAGCCTCGGGAAAAAAATGAACAATGCCGTTTTCAGGACTACAGTTGAGCCTAGAAATAATCATATAAGGTTAAGTAACTCAAAAGGGTACGACAAATATCCTATGATAATATTTATACATGTTATCCTAAGATTGCTACCAAAGAACATATTTCCACAGAAAAAGACACTCACAGACTTATGAAATAAACTAATGGTTAGCAAAATGAAAGGTGGGAGGATGGGTAAATTAGGACTATGGGGTTAACATACATATACTAATGTATGTTAAGTGTATAAAAACATATAACAGATAAACTGTATGAATTATATAATCACCAATACCTTTAAAATATACATTTTGTAATCACATACATGGTAACAGGACCCGAAGATGAACAGACATATGTATGAATCATTGAGCAGATCCTGTACAGCCAGGTAATCAAAACACTCTAATCAAATTTACACTGATAAGAAATAGAAATGAAATTTAAAAACAAACATAACTAAGGAGACATAAACTTCTGGGGGCTTGTCCCAGCACATTCCACTCTAATTTACAACCTCAGAACACTACCTCCAGGAATATTCTGTTGCCCTAGTAACAAGAGTTGAGAACGTAATAATGCTGACGCCTTGTGGCTGTTTCCCACAACAGCAGCTTTAAACCCAGTGCTAATGGTTGCTTAAGAGTCACAACGACTGCAGGGGTCTAAATGACACCTGCCCTCAAAAAGTGCCCTTGGGTAGGGAATAGGCAAGAAAATTCAACACATGAGAAATTTTTCAAAAAGTGAATATGAAGAGGGAAGTTGTACTCACACTTTAACAAAAAAAGGAAAAGAAGAAAAAGGATATGCCTAAAGATCAGTATAAGGAATTATTCGCCACATGCGTATCCAACCTCCATAAAGGTTTCAGCTCACAACAGTCAAATGGCCATCAGCAAAAGTCTACAAACTATAAATGCTGAAGGGGTTTTAGAGAAATGTGTACCTTCAATCTGCTGCTGGGATGTAAAGTGGTAACAGCACTAACGCAAACTGAATGGAGCCCCTTGAAAAGGTAGAAATTGAGCTACCATATGATGCGGCAGGGCACCTCTCGGGCTTATAACCTAAGACCACCAGAATCGGAAAGACACAGGCAGTCAAATGTGCACTGCAGCAATACTGAAATAGCCAAGACATGGAAGCAAAAAAAGGTCCATAAACAGATGAATGGACAGAGAAGAAGTGGTATATGGAAAGAATGGAATAGTAGCCTCGGGGAAAAAATGAACAATGCCGTTTTCAGGACTACAGTAGAGCCTAGAAATAATAATATAAGGTTAAATAAGTCAAAAGGGTATGACAAATATCCTATGATATCATTTATACATGTTATCCTAAGATTGCTACCAATGAACATATTTCCACAGAAAAAGACACTCACAGACTTATGAAATAAACTAATGGTTAGCCAAAATGAAAGGGGGGAGGATGGGTAAATTAGGACTATGGGATTAACATAAATATACTAATGTATGTTACATGCATATAAACATATAACAGATAAACTATATGAATTATATAATCACCAATACCTTTAAAATATACATTCTGTATTCACATACATGGTAACAGAATCCGAAGATGAACAGACATATGTAGGAATCATTGAGCAGATTCTGTACAGCCAGACAATCAAAAAACTCTAATCAAATTTACTCCAAAAAGAAATAGAATTAAATTTAAAAAACAAACATAAGTAAGGAGACATAAACTTCTGGGGGCTCGTCCCAGCACATTCCACTCTAATTTACAACCACGGAACACTACCTCCAGGAAGATTCTGTTGCCCTAGTAACAAGAGATGAGAACGTAATAATGCTGCCGCCTTGTGGCTGTTTCCCACAACAGCAGCATTAAACCCAGTGCTAATGGTTGCTTAATAGTCACAAGGACTGCAGGGCTCTAAATGACACCTGCCCTGAAAAATGCCCTGGGGTAGGGAATAGGCAAGAAAATTCAACACATGAGAAATTTTTCAAGAAGTCAATAAGAGGAGGGAAGTTGTACTCACTCTTTAAAAAAAAGGAAAACAAAAAAAAGGACATGCCTAAAGCTCAGTATAAGGAATTATTAGACACATGCAAATTCAAATTCAAAAAGGTTTCAGCTCACACCAGTCATTTCCATCAGCAAAATGTCTATAAACTATAAATGCTGAAGGGGTTTTAGAGAACTATGTACCTTCTAGCTGCTGGTGGGATGTAAAGTGGTAACAGCACTAACGCAAACTGAATGGAGCTGCTTGAAAAGGTAAAAATTGAGCTACCATATGATGCAGCAGGGCACCTCTTGGGCTTATAACCTAAGACTACCAGAATCGGAAAGACACAGGCAGTCAAATGTGCACTGCAGCAATATTGAAATAGCAAAGACATGGAAGCAAAAAAAATGTCCATAAACAGATGAATGGACAGAGAAGAAGTGGTACACGGACAGAATGGAATAGTAGCCTCGGGAAAAAAATGAACAATGCCGTTTTCAGGACTACAGTTGAGCCTAGAAATAATCATATAACGTTAAGTAACTCAAAAGGGTACGACAAATATCCTATGATAATATTTATACATGTTATCCTAAGATTGCTACCAATGAACATATTTCCACAGAAAAAGACACTCACAGACTTATGAAATAAACTAATGGTTAGCCAAAATGAAAGGTGGGAGGATGGGTTAACTAGGACTATGGGGTTAACATACATATACTAATGTATGTTAAGTGTATAAAAACATATAACAGATAAACTGTATGAATTATATAATCACCAATACCTTTAAAATATACATTTTGTAATCACATACATGGTAACAGGACCCGAGGATGAACAGACATATGTATGAATCATTGAGCAGATTCTGTACAGCCAGGCAATCAAAACACTAAAATCAAATTTACTCCGATAAGAAATAGAAATTAAATTTAAAAAACAAACATAAGTAAGGAGACATAAACTTCTGGAGGCTTGTCCCAGCACATTCCACTCTAATTTACAACCTCGGAACACTACCTCCAGGAAGACTCTGTTGCCATAGTAACAAGAGTTGAGAACGTAATAATGCTGCCGCCTTGTGGCTGTTTCCCACAACAGCAGCTTTAAACCCAGTGCTAATGGTTGCTTAATAGTCAAAACGACTGCAGGGGTCTAAATGACACCTGCCCTCAAAAAATGCCCTGGGGTAGGGAATACGCAAAAAAATTCAACACATGAGAAATTTTTCAAAAAGTGAATATGAAGAGGGAAGTTGTACTCACACTTTAACAAAAAAAGGAAAAGAAGAAAAAGGATATGCCTAAAGATCAGTATAAGGAATTATTCGCCACATGCGTATCCAACCTCCAAAAAGGTTTCAGCTCACACCAGTCAAATGGCCATCAGCAAAAAGTCTACAAACTATAAATGCTGAAGGGGTTTTAGAGAAATGTATACCTTCTATCTGCTGCTGGAATGTAAAGTGGTAACAGCACTAACGCAAACTGAATGGAGCTGCTTGAAAAGGTACAAATTGAGCTACCATATGATGCGGCAGGGCACCTCTTCGGCTTATAACCTAAGACTACCAGAATCGGAAAGACACAGGCAGTCAAATGTGCACTGCAGCAATATGGAAATAGCAAAGACATGGAAGCAAAAAAAATGTCCATAAACAGATGAATGGACAGAGAAGAAGTGGTATATGGACAGAATGCAATAGTAGCCTCGGGGAAAAAATGAACAATGCCGTTTTAAGGACTAGAGTTGAGCCTAGAAATAATCATATAAGGTTAAGTAAGTCAAAAGGGTATGACAAATATCCTATGATATCATTTATACATGTTATCCTAAGATTGCTACCAATGAACATATTTCCACAGAAAAAGACACTCACAGACTTATGAAATAAATTAATTGTTAGCCAAAATGAAAGGTGGGAGGATGGGTAAATTAGGACTATGGGGTTAACATACATATACTAATGTATGTTAAGTGTATAAAAACATATAACAGATAAACTGTATGAATTATATATAATCACCAATACCTTTAAAATATACATTCTGTAATAACATACATGGTAACAGAATCCGAAGATGAACAGACATATATAGGAATCATTTGCAGTTTCTGTACAGCCAGACAATCAAAACACTCTAATCAAATTTACTCCGATAAGAAATAGAAATTTAATTTAAAAAACAAACCTAAGTAAGGAGACATAAACTTCTGGGGGCTTGTCCCAGCACATTCCACTCTAATTTACAACCTCGGAACACTACCACCAGGAAGATTCTGTTGCCCTAGTAACAAGAGTTGAGAACGTAATAATGCTGCCGCCTTGTGGCTCTTTCCCACAACAGCAGCTTTAAACCCAGTGCTAATGGTTGCTTAATAGTCACATGGACTGCAGGGCTCTAAATGACACCTGCCCTGAAAAATGCCCTGGGGTAGGGAATAGGCAAGAATATTCAACACATGAGAAATTTTTCAAGAAGTCAATAAGAGGAGGGAAGTTGTACTCACTCTTTAAAAAAAAGGAAAAGAAAAAAAAGGACATGCCTAAAGCTCAGTAGAATGAATTATTAGACACATGCAAATTCAAATTCAAAAAGGTTTCAGTTCACACCAGTCGTTTCCATCAGCAAAATGTCTACAAACTATAAATGCTGAAGGGGTTTTAGAGAACTGTGTACCTTCTAGCTGCTGGTGGGATGTAAAGTGGTAAGAGCACTAACGCAAACTGAATGGAGTTTCTTGAAAAGGTAAAAATTGAGCTACCATATGATGCGGCAAGTCACCTTTTGGGCCTATAACCTAAGACCACCTAAATCGGAAAGACACAGGCAGGCAAAGGTGCACTGCAGCAATATTGAAATAGCCAAGACATGGAAGCAGAAAAAGGGTTCATAAACAGATGAATGGACAAAGAAGAAGTGGTATACGTACCAAATAGCATAGTAGCCTCGGGAAAAAAATGAACAATACCGTTTTCCGGACTACAGTTGAGCCTAGAAATAATCATATAAGGTTAAGTAACTCAAAAGGGTACGACAAATATCCTATGATAACATTTATACATGTTATCCTACGATTGCTACCAATGAACATATTTCCACAGAAAAGACACTCACAGACTTATGAAATAAACTAATGGTTAGCCAAAATGAAAGGTGGGAGGATGGGTAAATTAGGACTATGGGGTTAACATACATATACTAATGTATGTTAAGTGTATAAAAACATATAACAGATAAACTGTATGAATTATATAATCACCAATACCTTTAAAATATACATTCTGTAATAACATACATGGTAAGAGGACCCGAAGATGAACAGACATATGTATGAATCACTGAGCAGATCCTGTACAGACAGGCAATCAAAACACTCTAATCAAATTTACTCCGATAAGAAATAGAAATTAAATTTAAAAAAACAAACATAAGTAAGGAGACATAAACTTCTGGGGGCTTGTCCCAGCACATTCCACTCTAATTTACAACCTCGGAACACTACCTCCAGGAAGATTCTGTTGCCCTAGTAACAAGAGATGAGAACGTCATAATGCTGCTGCCTTGTGGCTCTTTCCCACAACAGCAGCTTTAAACCCAGTGCTAATGTTTGCTTAATAGTCACAAGGACTGCAGGGCTCTAAATGACACCTGCCCTTAAAAATGCCCTGGGGTAGGGAATAGGCAAGAAAATTCAACACATTAGAAATTTTTCAAGAAGTCAATAAGAGGAGGGAAGTTGTACTCACTCTTTAAAAAAAAAGGAAAAGAGAAAAAAGGACATTCCTAAACCTCAGTATAAGGAATTATTAGACACATGCAAATGCAAATTCAAAAAGGTTTCAGCTCACACCAGTCATTTCCATCAGCAAAATGTCTACAAACTATAAATGCTGAAGGAGTTTTAGAGAACTGTGTACCTTCTAGATCCTGGTTGGATGTAAAGTGGTAACAGCACTAACGCAAACTGAATTGAGCTGTTGAAAAGGTAAAAATTGAGCTACCATATGATGCGGCAGGTCACCTTTTGGGCCTATAACCTAAGACCACCTGAATCGGAAAGACACAGGCAGGCAAATGAGCACTGCAGCAATATTGAAATAGCCAAGACATGGAAGCAGAAAAAAGGTTCATAAACAGATGAATGGACAAAGAAGAAGTGGTATACGTACCAAATAGAATAGTAGCCTCGGGAAAAAAATGAACAATGCCGTTTTCAGGACTACAGTTGAGCCTAGAAATAATCATATAAGGTTAAGTAACTCAAAAGGGTACGACAAATATCCTATGATAACATTTATACATGTTATCCTAAGATAGCTACCAATGAACATATTTCCACAGAAAAAGACACTCAGAGACTTATGAAATAAACTAATGGTTAGACAAAATGAAAGGTGGGAGGATGGGTAAACTAGGACTATGGGGTTAACATACATATACTAATGTATGTTAAGTGTATAAAAACATATAACAGATAAACTGTATGAATTATATAATCACCAATACCTTTAAAATATACATTCTGTAATCACATACATGGTAACAGAATCCGAAGATTAACAGACATATGTAGGAATCATTGAGCAGTTTCTGTACAGCCAGACAATCAAAACACTCTAATCAAATTTACTCAGATAAGAAATAGAAATTAAATTTAAAAAACAAACCTAAGTAAGGAGACATAAACTTCTGGGGGCTTGTCCCAGCACATTCCACTCTAATTTACAACCTCGGAACACTACCTCCAGGAAGATTCTGTTGCCCTAGTAACAAGAGATGAGAACGTAATAATGCTGCCACCTTGTGGCTCTTTCCCACAACAGCAGCTTTAAACCCAGTGCTAATGGTTGCTTAATAGTCACATGGACTGCAGGGCTCTAAATGACACCTGCCCTGAAAAATGCCCTGGGGTAGGGAATAGGCAATAATATTCAACACATGAGAAATTTTTCAAGAAGTCAATAAGAGGAGGGAAGTTGTACTCACTCTTTAAAAAAAAAGGAAAAGAAAAAAAAGGACATGCCTAAAGCTCAGTAGAATGAATTATTAGACACATGCAAATTCAAATTCAAAAAGGTTTCAGCTCACAACAGTCGTTTCCATCAGCAAAATGTCTACAAACTATAAATGCTGAAGGGGTTTTAGAGAACTGTGTACCTTCTAGCTGCTGGTGGGATGTAAAGTGGTAACAGCATTAACACAAACTGAATGGAGCTGCTTGAAAAGATAAAAATTGAGCTACCATATGATGCGGCAGGTCACCTTTTGGGCCTATAACCTAAGACCACCTGAATGGGAAAGACACAGGCAGGCAAATGAGCACTGCAGCAATATTGAAATAGCCAAGACATGGAAGCAGAAAAAAGGTTCATAAACAGATGAATGGACAAAGAAGAAGTGGTATACATACCAAATAGAATAGTAGCCTCGGGAAAAAAATGAACAATGCCGTTTTCAGGACTACAGTTGAGCCTAGAAATAATCATATAACGTTAAGTAACTCAAAAGGGTACGACAAATATCCTATGATAACATTTATACATGTTATCCTAAGATTGCTACCAATGAACATATTTCCACAGAAAAAGACACTCACAGACTTATCAAATAAACTAATGGTTAGCCAAAATGAAAGGTGGGAGGATGGGTAAATTACGACTATGGGGTTAACATACATATAGTAATGTATGTTAAGTGTATAAAAACATATAACAGATAAACTGTATGAATTATATAATCACCAATACCTTTAAAATATACATTTTGTAATCACATACATGGTAACAGGACCCGAAGATGAACAGACATATGTATGAATCATTGAGCAGATTCTGTACAGCCAGGCAATCAAAACACTCTAATCAAATTTACTCTGATAAGAAATAGAAATTAAATTTAAAAAACAAACATAAGTAAGGAGACATAAACTTCTGGGGGCTTTTCCCAGCACATTCCACTCTAATTTACAACCTCGGAACACTACCTCCAGGAAGATTCTGTTGCCCTAGTAACAAGAGTTGAGAACGTAATAATGCTGCCGCCTTGTGGCTGTTTCCCACAACAGCAGCTTTAAACCCAGTGCTAATGGTTGCTTAATAGTCACAACGACTGCAGGGGTCTAAATGACACCTGCCCTCAAAAAGTGCCCTTGGGTAGGGAATAGGCAAGAAAATTCAACACATGAGAAATTTTTCAAAAAGTGAATATGAAGAGGGAAGTTTTACTCACACTTTAACAAAAAAAGGAAAAGAAGAAAAAGGATATTCCTAAAGATCAGTATAAGGAATTATTCGCCACATGCGTATCCAACCTCCATAAAGGTTTCAGCTCACAACAGACAAATGGCCATCAGCAAAAGTCTACAAACTATAAATGCTGAAGGTGTTTTAGAGAAATGTGTACCTTCTATCTGCCGCTGGGATGTAAAGTGGTAACAGCACTAACGCAAACTGAATGGAGCCGCTTGAAAAGGTAGAAATTGAGCTACCATATGATGCGGCAGGGCACCTCTCGGGCTTATAACCTAAGACCACCAGAATCGGAAAGACACAGGCAGTCAAATGTGCACTGCAGCAATACTGAAATAGCCAAGACATGGAAGCAAAAAAAGGTCCATAAACAGATGAATGGACAGAGAAGAAGTGGTATATGGACAGAATGGAATAGTAGCCTCGGGGAAAAAATGAACAATGCCGTTTTCAGGACTACAGTAGAGCCTAGAAATAATAATATAAGGTTAAGTAAGTCAAAAGGGTATGACAAATATCCTATGATATCATTTATACATGTTATCCTAAGATTGCTACCAATGAACATATTTCCACAGAAAAAGACACTCACAGACTTATGAAATAAACTAATGGTTAGCCAAAATGAAAGGGGGGAGGATGGGTAAATTAGGACTATGGGATTAACATAAATATACTAATGTATGTTACATGCATATAAACATATAACAGATAAACTATATGAATTATATAATCACCAATACCTTTAAAATATACATTCTGTATTCACATACATGGTAACAGAATCCGAAGATGAACAGACATATGTAGGAATCATTGAGTAGATTCTGTACAGCCAGACAATCAAAAAACTCTAATCAAATTTACTCCAAAAAGAAATAGAATTAAATTTAAAAAACAAACATAAGTAAGGAGACATAAACTTCTGGGGGCTCGTCCCAGCACATTCCACTCTAATTTACAACCACGGAACACTACCTCCAGGAAGATTCTGTTGCCCTAGTAACAAGAGCTGAGAACGTAATAATGCTGCCGCCTTGTGGCTGTTTCCCACAGCAGCAGCATTAAACCCAGTGCTAATGGTTGCTTAATAGTCACAAGGACTGCAGGGCTCTAAATGACACCTGCCCTGAAAAATGCCCTGGGGTAGGGAATAGGCAAGAAAATTCAACACATGAGAAATTTTTCAGGAAGTCAATAAGAGGAGGGAAGTTGTACTCACTCTTGAAAAAAAAAGGAAAAGAAAAAAAAGGACATGCCTAAAGCTCAGTATAAGGAATTATTAGACACATGCAAATGCAAATTCAACAAGGTTTCAGCTCACACCAGTCATTTCCATTAGCAAAATGTCTATAAACTATAAATGCTGAAGGGGTTTTAGAGAACTGTGTACCTTCTAGCTGCTGGTGGGATGTAAAGTGGTAACAGCACTAACGCAAACTGAATGGAGCTGCTTGAAAAGGTAAAAATTGAGCTACCATATGATGCCGCAGGGCACCTCTTGGTCTTATAACCTAAGACTACCAGAATCGGAAAGACACAGGCAGTCAAATGTGCACTGCAGCAATATGGAAATAGCAAAGACATGGAAGCAAAAAAAATGTCCATAAACAGATGAATGGACAGAGAAGAAGTGGTATATGGACAGAATGGAATAGTAGCCTCGGGAAAAAAATGAACAATGCCGTTTTCAGGACTACAGTAGAGCCTAGAAATAATAATATAAGGTTAAGTAAGTCAAAAGGGTACGACAAATATCCTATGATATCATTTATACGTGTTATCCTAAGATTGCTACCAATGAACATATTTCCACAGAAAAAGACACTCACAGACTTATGAAATAAACTAATGGTTAGCCAAAATGAAAGGGGGGAGGATGGGTAAATTAGGACTATGGGATTTACATAAATATACTAATGTATGTTACATGCATATAAACATATAACAGATAAACTATATGAATTATATAATCACCAATACCTTTAAAATATACATTCTGTATTCAAATACATGGTAACAGAATCCGAAGATGAACAGACATATGTATGAATCATTGAGCAGATTCTGGACAGCCAGGCAATCAAAACACTAAAATCAAATTTACTCCGATAAGAAATAGAAATTAAATTTAAAAAACAAACATAAGTAAGGAGACATAAACTTCTGGAGGCTTGTCCCAGCAAATTCCACTCTAATTTACAACCTCGGAACACTACCTCCAGGAAGACTCTGTTGCCATAGTAACAAGAGTTGACAACGTAATAATGCTGCCGCCTTGTGGCTGTTTCCCACAACAGCAGCTTTAAACCCAGTGCTAATGGTTGCTTAATAGTCAAAACGACTGCAGGGGTCTAAATGACACCTGCCCTCAAAAAATGCCCTGGGGTAGGGAATACGCAAGAAAATTCAACACATGAGAAATTTTTCAAAAAGTGAATATGAAGAGGGAAGTTGTACTTACACTTTAACAAAAAAAGGAAAAGAAGAAAAAGGATATGCCTAAAGATCAGTATAAGGAATTATTCGCCACATGCGTATCCAACCTCCAAAAAGGTTTCAGCTCACACCAGTCAAATGGCCATCAGCAAAAAGTCTACAAACTATAAATGCTGAAGGGGTTTTAGAGAAATGTGTACCTTCTATCTGCTGCTGGGATGTCAAGTGGTAACAGCACTAACGCAAACTGAATGGAGCCGCTTGAAAAGGTAGAAATTGAGCTACCATATGATGCGGCAGGGCACCTCTCGGGCTTATAACCTAAGACCACCAGAATCGGAAAGACACAGGCAGTCAAATGTGCACTGCAGCAATACTGAAATAGCCAAGACATGGAAGCAAAAAAAGGTCCATAAACAGATGAATGGACAGAGAAGAAGTGGTATATGGACAGAATGGAATAGTAGCCTCGGGGAAAAAATGAACAATGCCGTTTTCAGGACTACAGTTGAGCCTAGAAATAATCATATAAGGTTAAGTAAGTCAAAAGGGTATGACAAATATCCTATGATATCATTTATACATGTTATCCTAAGATTGCTACCAATGAACATATTTCCACAGAAAAAGACACTCACAGACTTATGAAATAAACTAATTGTTAGCCAAAATGAAAGGTGGGAGGATGGGTAAATTAGGACTATGGGGTTAACATACATATACTAATGTATGTTAAGTGTATAAAAACATATAACAGATAAACTGTATGAATTATATAATCACCAATACCTTTAAAATATACATTCTGTATTCACATACATGGTAACAGAATCCGAAGATGAACAGACATATGTAGGAATCATTGAGCAGTTTCTGTACAGCCAGACAATCAAAACACTCTAATCAAATTTACTCCGATAAGAAATAGAAATTTAATTTAAAAAACAAAGCTAAGTAAGGAGACATAAACTTCTGGGGGCTCGTCCCAGCACATTCCACTCTAATTTACAACCTCGGAACACTACCACCAGGAAGATTCTGTTGCCCTAGTAACAAGAGATGAGAACGTAATAATGCTGCCGCCTTGTGGCTCTTTCCCACAACAGCAGCTTTAAACCCAGTGCTAATGGTTGCTTAATAGTCACATGGACTGCAGGGCTCTAAATGACACCTGCCCTGAAAAATGCCCTGGGGTAGGGAATAGGCAAGAATATTCAAAACATGAGAAATTTTTCAAGAAGTCAATAAGAGGAGGGAAGTTGTACTCACTCTTTAAAAAAAAAGGAAAAGAAAAAAAAGGACATGCCTAAAGCTCAGTAGAATGAATTATTAGACACATGCAAATTCAAATTCAAAAAGGTTTCAGCTCACACCAGTGGTTTCCATCAGCAAAATGTCTACAAACTATAAATGCTGAAGGGGTTTTAGAGAACTGTGTACCTTCTAGCTGCTGGTGGGATGTAAAGTGGTAACAGCACTAACGCAAACTGAATGGAGCTGCTTGAAAAGATAAAAATTGAGCTACCATATGATGCGGCAGGTCACCTTTTGGGCCTATAACCTAAGACCACCTGAATCGGAAAGACACAGGCAGGCAAATGTGCACTGCAGCTATATTGAAATAGCCAAGACGTGGAAGCAGAAAAAGGGTTCATAAACAGATGAATGGACAAAGAAGAAGTGGTATACGTACCAAATAGCATAGTAGCCTCGGGAAAAAAAATGAACAATGCCGTTTTCAGGACTACAGTTGAGCCTAGAAATAATCATATAAGGTTAAGTAACTCAAAAGGGTACGACAAATATCCTATGATAATATTTATACATGTTATCCTAAGATTGCTACCAATGAATATATTTCCACAGAAAAAGGGACTCACAGACTTATGAAATAAACTAATGGTTAGCAAAATGAAAGGTGGGAGGATGGGTAAATTAGGACTATGGGGTTAACATACATATACTAATGTATGTTAAGTGTATAACAACATATAACAGATAAACTGTATGAATTATATAATCACCAATACCTTTAAAATATATATTTTGTAATCACATACATGGTAACAGGACCCGAAGATGTACAGACATATGTATGAATCATTGAGCAGATCCTGTACAGCCAGGTAATCAAAACAGTCTAATCAAATTTACGCTGATAAGAAATAGAAATGAAATTTAAAAAACAAACATAAGTAAGGAGACATAAACTTCTGGGGGCTTGTCCCAGCACATTCCACTCTAATTTACAACCTCAGAACACTACCTCCAGGAAGATTCTGTTGCCCTAGTAACAAGAGTTGAGAACGTAATAATGCTGCGGCCTTGTGGCTGTTTCCCACAACAGCAACTTTAAACCCAGTGCTAATGGTTGCTTAATAGTCACAACGACTGCAGGGGTCTAAATGACACCTGCCCTCAAAAAGTGCCCTTGGGTAGGGAATAGGCAAGAAAATTCAACACATGAGAAATTTTTCAAAAAGTGAATATGAAGAGGGAAGTTGTACTCACACTTTAACAAAAAAAGGAAAAGAAGAAAAAGGATATGCCTAAAGATCAGTATAAGGAATTATTCGCCACATGCGTATCCAACCTCCATAAAGGTTTCAGCTCACAACAGTCAAATGGCCATCAGCAAAAAGTCTACAAACTATAAATGCTGAAGGTGTTTTAGAGAAATGTATACCTTCTATCTGCTGCTAGGATGTAAAGTGGTAACAGCACTAACGCAAACTGAATGGAGCCGCTTCAAAAGGTAGAAATTGAGCTACCATATGATGTGGCAGGGCACCTCTCGGGCTTATAACCTAAGACCACCAGAATCGGAAAGACACAGGCAGTCAAATGTGCACTGCAGCAATACTGAAATAGCCAAGACATGGAAGCAAAAAAAGGTCCATAAACAGATGAATGGACAGAGAAGAAGTGGTATATGGACAGAATGGAATAGTAGCCTCGGGAAAAAAATGAACAATGCCGTTTTCAGGACTACAGTAGAGCCTAGAAATAATAATATAAGGTTAAGTAAGTCAAAAGGGTATGACAAATATCCTATGATATCATTTATACATGTTATCCTAAGATAGCTACCAATGAACATATTTCCACAGAAAAAGACACTCACAGACTTATGAAATAAACTAATGGTTAGCCAAAATGAAAGGTGGGAGGATGGGTAAATTAGGACTATGGGGTTAACATACATATACTAATGTATGTTAAGTGTATAAAAACATATAACAGATAAACTGTATGAAATATATAATCACCAATACCTTTAAAATATACATTTTGTAATCACATACATGGTAAGAGGACCCGAAGATGAACAGACATATGTATGAATCATTGAGCAGATCCTGTACAGCCAGGCAATCAAAACACTCGAATCAAATTTACTCCAATAAGAAATAGAAATTAAATTTAAAAAACAAACATAAATAAGGAGACATAAACTTCTGGGGGCTTGTCCCAGCACATTCCACTCTAATTTACAACCTCGGAACACTACCTCCAGGAAGATTCTGTTGCCTTAGTAACAAGAGATGAGAACGTAATAATGCTGCCGCCTTGTGGCTCTTTCCCACAACAGCAGCTTTAAACCCAGTGCTAATGGTTGCTTAATAGTCACATGGACTGCAGGGCTCTAAATGACACCTGCCCTTAAAAATGCCCTGGGGTAGGGAATAGGCAAGAAAATTCAACACATGAGAAATTTTTCAAGAAGTCAATAAGAGGAGGGAAGTTGTACTCACTCTTTAAAAAAAAAGGAAAAGAAAAAAAAGGACATGCCTAAACCTCAGTATAAGGAATTATTAGACACATGCAAATGCAAATTCAAAAAGGTTTCAGCTCACACCAGTCATTTCCATCAGCAAAATATCTACAAACTATAAATGCTGAAGGAGTTTTAGAGAACTGTGTACCTTCTAGATCCTGGTGGGATGTAAAGAGGTAACAGCACTAACGCAAACTGAATTGAGCTGTTGAAAAGGTAGAAATTGAGCTACCATATGATGCGGCAGGTCACCTTTTGGGCCTATAACCTAAGACCACCTGAATCGGAAAGACACAGGCAGGCAAATGAGCACTGCAGCAATATTGAAATAGCCAAGACATGGAAGCAGAAGAAAGGTTCATAAACAGATGAATGGACAAAGAAGAAGTGGTATATGTACCAAATAGAATAGTAGCCTCGGGAAAAAAATGAACAATGCCGTTTTCAGGACTACAGTTGAGCCTAGAAATAATCATATAAGGTTAAGTAACTCAAAACGGTACGACAAATATCCTATGATAACATTTATACATGTTATCCTAAGATAGCTACCAATGAACATATTTCCACAGAAAAAGACACTCACAGACTTATGAAATAAACTAATGGTTAGCAAAATGAAAGGTGGGAGGATGGGTAAACTAGGACTATGGGGTTAACATACATATACTAATGTATGTTAAGTGTATAAAAACATATAACAGATAAACTGTATGAATTATATAATCACCAATACCTTTAAAATATACATTTTGTAATCACATACATGGTAACAGGACCCGAGGATGAACAGACATATGTATGAATCATTGAGCAGATTCTGTACAGCCAGGCAATCAAAACACTAAAATCAAATTTACTCCGATAAGAAATAGAAATTAAATTTAAAAAACAAACATAAGTAAGGAGACATAAACTTCTGGAGGCTTGTCCCAGCACATTCCACTCTAATTTACAACCTCGGAACACTACCTCCAGGAAGACTCTGTTGCCATAGTAACAAGAGTTGAGAACGTAATAATGCTGCCGCCTTGTGGCTGTTTCCCACAACAGCAGCTTTAAACCCAGTGCTAATGGTTGCTTAATAGTCAAAACAACTGCAGGGGTCTAAATGACACCTGCCCTCAAAAAATGCCCTGGGGTAGGGAATACGCAAGAAAATTCAACACATGAGAAATTTTTCAAAAAGTGAATATGAAGAGGGAAGTTGTACTCACACTTTAACAAAAAAAGGAAAAGAAGAAAAAGGATATGCCTAAAGATCAGTATAAGGAATTATTCGCCACATGCGTATCCAACCTCCAAAAAGGTTTCAGCTCACACCAGTCAAATGGCCATCAGCAAAAAGTCTACAAACTATAAATGCTGAAGGGGTTTTAGAGAAATGTATACCTTCTATCTGCTGCTGGGATGTAAAGTGGTAACAGCACTAACGCAAACTGAATGGAGCTGCTTGAAAAGGTAAAAATTGAGCTACCATATGATGCGGCAGGGCACCTCTTCGGCTTATAACCTAAGACTACCAGAATCGGAAAGACACAGGCAGTCAAATGTGCACTGCAGCAATATGGAAATAGCAAAGACATGGAAGCAAAAAAAATGTCCATAAACAGATGAATGGACAGAGAAGAAGTGGTATATGGACAGAATGCAATAGTAGCCTCGGGGAAAAAATGAACAATGCCGTTTTAAGGACTACAGTTGAGCCTAGAAATAATCATATAAGGTTAAGTAAGTCAAAAGGGTATGACAAATATCCTATGATATCATTTATACATGTTATCCTAAGATTGCTACCAATGAACATATTTCCACAGAAAAAGACACTCACAGACTTATGAAACAAACTAATTGTTAGCCAAAATGAAAGGTGGGAGGATGGGTAAATTAGGACTATGGGGTTAACATACATATACTAATGTATGTTAAGTGTATAAAAACATATAACAGATAAACTGTATGAATTATATAATCACCAATACCTTTAAAATATACATTCTGTAATCACATACATGGTAACAGAATCCGAAGATGAACAGACATATGTAGGAATCATTGAGCAGTTTCTGTACAGCCAGACAATCAAAACACTCTAATCAAATTTACTCAGATAAGAAATAGAAATTTAATTTAAAAAACAAACCTAAGTAAGGAGACATAAACTTCTGGGGGCTTCTCCCAGCACATTCCACGCTAATTTACAACCTCGGAACACTACCTCCAGGAAGATTCTGTTGCCCTAGTAACAAGAGATGAGAACGTAATAATGCTGCCGCCTTGTGGCTCTTTCCCACAACAGCAGCTTTAAACCCAGTGCTAATGGTTGCTTAATAGTCACATGGACTGCAGGGCTCTAAATGACACCTGCCCTGAAAAATGCCCTGGGGTAGGGAATAGGCAAGAATATTCAACACATGAGAAATTTTTCAAGAAGTCAATAAGAGGAGGGAAGTTGTACTCACTCTTTAAAAACAAAGGAAAAGAAAAAAAAGGACATGCCAAAAGCTAAGTATAAGGAATTATTAGACACATGCAAATGCAAATTCAAAAAGGTTTCAGCTCACACCAGTCATTTCCATCAGCAAAATATCTACAAACTATAAATGCTGAAGGAGTTTTAGAGAACTGTGTACCTTCTAGATCCTGGTGGGATGTAAAGTGGTAACAGCACTAACGCAAACTGAATTGAGCTGTTGAAAAGGTAAAAATTGAGCTACCATATGATGCGGCAGGTCACCTTTTGGGCCTATAACCTAAGACCACCTGAATCGGAAAGACACAGGCAGGCAAATGAGCACTGCAGCAATATTGAAATAGCCAAGACATGGAAGCAGAAAAAAGGTTCATAAACAGATGAATGGACAAAGAAGAAGTGGTATACGTACCAAATAGAATAGTAGCCTCGGGAAAAAAATGAACAATGCCGTTTTCAGGACTACAGTTGAGCCTAGAAATAATCATATAAGGTTAAGTAACTCAAAAGGGTACGACAAATATCCTATGATAACATTTATACATGTTATCCTAAGATAGCTACCAATGAACATATTTCCACAGAAAAAGACACTCACAGACTTATGAAATAAACTAATGGTTAGCCAAAATGAAAGGTGGGAGGATGGGTAAACTAGGACTATGGGGTTAACATACATATACTAATGTATGTTAAGTGTATAAAAACATATAACAGATAAACTGTATGAATTATATAATCACCAATACCTTTAAAATATACATTCTGTAATAACATACATGGTAACAGAATCCGAAGATGAACAGACATATGTAGGAATCATTGAGCAGTTTCTGTACAGCCAGACAATCAAAACACTCTAATCAAATTTACTCCGATAAGAAATAGAAATTTAATTTAAAAAACAAACCTAAGTAAGTAGACATAAACTTCTGGGGGCTTGTCCCAGCACATTGCACTCTAATTTACAACCTCGGAACACTACCTCCAGGAAGATTCTGTTGCCCTAGTAACAAGAGATGAGAACGTAATAATGCTGCCGCCTTGTGGCTCTTTCCCACAACAGCAGCTTTAAACCCAGTGCTAATAGTTGCTTAATAGTCACATGGACTGCAGGGCTCTAAATGACACCTGCCCTGAAAAATGCCCTGGGGTAGGGAATAGGCAAGAAAATTCAACACATGAGAAATTTTTCAAGAAGTCAATAAGAGGAGGGAAGTTGTACTCACTCTTTAAAAAAAAGGAAAAGAAAAAAAAGGACATGCCTAAAGCTCAGTATAAGGAATTATTAGACACATGCAAATTCAAATTCAAAAAGGTTTCAGCTCACACCAGTCATTTCCATCAGCAAAATGTCTATAAACTATAAATGCTGAAGGGGTTTTAGAGAACTGTGTACCTTCTAGCTGCTGGTGGGATGTAAAGTGGTAACAGCACTAACGCAAACTGAATGGAGCTTCTTGAAAAGGTAAAAATTGAGCTACCATATGATGCAGCAGGTCACCCTTTGGGCCTATAACCTAAGACCACCTGAATCGGAAAGACACAGGCAGGCAAATGAGCACTGCAGCAATATTGAAATAGCCAAGACATGGAAGCAGAAAAAAGGTTCATAAACAGATGAATGGACAAAGAAGAAGTGGTATACATACCAAATAGAATAGTAGCCTCGGGAAAAAAATGAACAATGCCGTTTTCAGGACTACAGTTGAGCCTAGAAATAATCATATAACGTTAAGTAACTCAAAAGGGTACGACAAATATCCTATGATAACATTTATACATGTTATCCTAAGATTGCTACCAATGAACATATTTCCACAGAAAAAGACACTCACAGACTTATCAAATAAACTAATGGTTAGCCAAAATGAAAGGTGGGAGGATGGGTAAATTACGACTATGGGGTTAACATACATATAGTAATGTATGTTAAGTGTATAAAAACATATAACAGATAAACTGTATGAATTATATAATCACCAATACCTTTAAAATATACATTTTGTAATCACATACATGGTAACAGGACCCGAAGATGAACAGACATATGTATGAATCATTGAGCAGATTCTGTACAGCCAGGCAATCAAAACACTCTAATCAAATTTACTCTGATAAGAAATAGAAATTAAATTTAAAAAACAAACATAAGTAAGGAGACATAAACTTCTGGGGGCTTTTCCCAGCACATTCCACTCTAATTTACAACCTCGGAACACTACCTCCAGGAAGATTCTGTTGCCCTAGTAACAAGAGTTGAGAACGTAATAATGCTGCCGCCTTGTGGCTGTTTCCCACAACAGCAGCTTTAAACCCAGTGCTAATGGTTGCTTAATAGTCACAACGACTGCAGGGGTCTAAATGACACCTGCCCTCAAAAAGTGCCCTTGGGTAGGGAATAGGCAAGAAAATTCAACACATGAGAAATTTTTCAAAAAGTGAATATGAAGAGGGAAGTTTTACTCACACTTTAACAAAAAAAGGAAAAGAAGAAAAAGGATATTCCTAAAGATCAGTATAAGGAATTATTCGCCACATGCGTATCCAACCTCCATAAAGGTTTCAGCTCACAACAGACAAATGGCCATCAGCAAAAGTCTACAAACTATAAATGCTGAAGGTGTTTTAGAGAAATGTGTACCTTCTATCTGCCGCTGGGATGTAAAGTGGTAACAGCACTAACGCAAACTGAATGGAGCCGCTTGAAAAGGTAGAAATTGAGCTACCATATGATGCGGCAGGGCACCTCTCGGGCTTATAACCTAAGACCACCAGAATCGGAAAGACACAGGCAGTCAAATGTGCACTGCAGCAATACTGAAATAGCCAAGACATGGAAGCAAAAAAAGGTCCATAAACAGATGAATGGACAGAGAAGAAGTGGTATATGGACAGAATGGAATAGTAGCCTCGGGGAAAAAATGAACAATGCCGTTTTCAGGACTACAGTAGAGCCTAGAAATAATAATATAAGGTTAAGTAAGTCAAAAGGGTATGACAAATATCCTATGATATCATTTATACATGTTATCCTAAGATTGCTACCAATGAACATATTTCCACAGAAAAAGACACTCACAGACTTATGAAATAAACTAATGGTTAGCCAAAATGAAAGGGGGGAGGATGGGTAAATTAGGACTATGGGATTAACATAAATATACTAATGTATGTTACATGCATATAAACATATAACAGATAAACTATATGAATTATATAATCACCAATACCTTTAAAATATACATTCTGTATTCACATACATGGTAACAGAATCCGAAGATGAACAGACATATGTAGGAATCATTGAGTAGATTCTGTACAGCCAGACAATCAAAAAACTCTAATCAAATTTACTCCAAAAAGAAATAGAATTAAATTTAAAAAACAAACATAAGTAAGGAGACATAAACTTCTGGGGGCTCGTCCCAGCACATTCCACTCTAATTTACAACCACGGAACACTACCTCCAGGAAGATTCTGTTGCCCTAGTAACAAGAGCTGAGAACGTAATAATGCTGCCGCCTTGTGGCTGTTTCCCACAGCAGCAGCATTAAACCCAGTGCTAATGGTTGCTTAATAGTCACAAGGACTGCAGGGCTCTAAATGACACCTGCCCTGAAAAATGCCCTGGGGTAGGGAATAGGCAAGAAAATTCAACACATGAGAAATTTTTCAGGAAGTCAATAAGAGGAGGGAAGTTGTACTCACTCTTGAAAAAAAAAGGAAAAGAAAAAAAAGGACATGCCTAAAGCTCAGTATAAGGAATTATTAGACACATGCAAATGCAAATTCAACAAGGTTTCAGCTCACACCAGTCATTTCCATTAGCAAAATGTCTATAAACTATAAATGCTGAAGGGGTTTTAGAGAACTGTGTACCTTCTAGCTGCTGGTGGGATGTAAAGTGGTAACAGCACTAACGCAAACTGAATGGAGCTGCTTGAAAAGGTAAAAATTGAGCTACCATATGATGCCGCAGGGCACCTCTTGGTCTTATAACCTAAGACTACCAGAATCGGAAAGACACAGGCAGTCAAATGTGCACTGCAGCAATATGGAAATAGCAAAGACATGGAAGCAAAAAAAATGTCCATAAACAGATGAATGGACAGAGAAGAAGTGGTATATGGACAGAATGGAATAGTAGCCTCGGGAAAAAAATGAACAATGCCGTTTTCAGGACTACAGTAGAGCCTAGAAATAATAATATAAGGTTAAGTAAGTCAAAAGGGTACGACAAATATCCTATGATATCATTTATACGTGTTATCCTAAGATTGCTACCAATGAACATATTTCCACAGAAAAAGACACTCACAGACTTATGAAATAAACTAATGGTTAGCCAAAATGAAAGGGGGGAGGATGGGTAAATTAGGACTATGGGATTTACATAAATATACTAATGTATGTTACATGCATATAAACATATAACAGATAAACTATATGAATTATATAATCACCAATACCTTTAAAATATACATTCTGTATTCAAATACATGGTAACAGAATCCGAAGATGAACAGACATATGTATGAATCATTGAGCAGATTCTGGACAGCCAGGCAATCAAAACACTAAAATCAAATTTACTCCGATAAGAAATAGAAATTAAATTTAAAAAACAAACATAAGTAAGGAGACATAAACTTCTGGAGGCTTGTCCCAGCAAATTCCACTCTAATTTACAACCTCGGAACACTACCTCCAGGAAGACTCTGTTGCCATAGTAACAAGAGTTGACAACGTAATAATGCTGCCGCCTTGTGGCTGTTTCCCACAACAGCAGCTTTAAACCCAGTGCTAATGGTTGCTTAATAGTCAAAACGACTGCAGGGGTCTAAATGACACCTGCCCTCAAAAAATGCCCTGGGGTAGGGAATACGCAAGAAAATTCAACACATGAGAAATTTTTCAAAAAGTGAATATGAAGAGGGAAGTTGTACTTACACTTTAACAAAAAAAGGAAAAGAAGAAAAAGGATATGCCTAAAGATCAGTATAAGGAATTATTCGCCACATGCGTATCCAACCTCCAAAAAGGTTTCAGCTCACACCAGTCAAATGGCCATCAGCAAAAAGTCTACAAACTATAAATGCTGAAGGGGTTTTAGAGAAATGTGTACCTTCTATCTGCTGCTGGGATGTCAAGTGGTAACAGCACTAACGCAAACTGAATGGAGCCGCTTGAAAAGGTAGAAATTGAGCTACCATATGATGCGGCAGGGCACCTCTCGGGCTTATAACCTAAGACCACCAGAATCGGAAAGACACAGGCAGTCAAATGTGCACTGCAGCAATACTGAAATAGCCAAGACATGGAAGCAAAAAAAGGTCCATAAACAGATGAATGGACAGAGAAGAAGTGGTATATGGACAGAATGGAATAGTAGCCTCGGGGAAAAAATGAACAATGCCGTTTTCAGGACTACAGTTGAGCCTAGAAATAATCATATAAGGTTAAGTAAGTCAAAAGGGTATGACAAATATCCTATGATATCATTTATACATGTTATCCTAAGATTGCTACCAATGAACATATTTCCACAGAAAAAGACACTCACAGACTTATGAAATAAACTAATTGTTAGCCAAAATGAAAGGTGGGAGGATGGGTAAATTAGGACTATGGGGTTAACATACATATACTAATGTATGTTAAGTGTATAAAAACATATAACAGATAAACTGTATGAATTATATAATCACCAATACCTTTAAAATATACATTCTGTATTCACATACATGGTAACAGAATCCGAAGATGAACAGACATATGTAGGAATCATTGAGCAGTTTCTGTACAGCCAGACAATCAAAACACTCTAATCAAATTTACTCCGATAAGAAATAGAAATTTAATTTAAAAAACAAAGCTAAGTAAGGAGACATAAACTTCTGGGGGCTCGTCCCAGCACATTCCACTCTAATTTACAACCTCGGAACACTACCACCAGGAAGATTCTGTTGCCCTAGTAACAAGAGATGAGAACGTAATAATGCTGCCGCCTTGTGGCTCTTTCCCACAACAGCAGCTTTAAACCCAGTGCTAATGGTTGCTTAATAGTCACATGGACTGCAGGGCTCTAAATGACACCTGCCCTGAAAAATGCCCTGGGGTAGGGAATAGGCAAGAATATTCAAAACATGAGAAATTTTTCAAGAAGTCAATAAGAGGAGGGAAGTTGTACTCACTCTTTAAAAAAAAAGGAAAAGAAAAAAAAGGACATGCCTAAAGCTCAGTAGAATGAATTATTAGACACATGCAAATTCAAATTCAAAAAGGTTTCAGCTCACACCAGTGGTTTCCATCAGCAAAATGTCTACAAACTATAAATGCTGAAGGGGTTTTAGAGAACTGTGTACCTTCTAGCTGCTGGTGGGATGTAAAGTGGTAACAGCACTAACGCAAACTGAATGGAGCTGCTTGAAAAGATAAAAATTGAGCTACCATATGATGCGGCAGGTCACCTTTTGGGCCTATAACCTAAGACCACCTGAATCGGAAAGACACAGGCAGGCAAATGTGCACTGCAGCTATATTGAAATAGCCAAGACGTGGAAGCAGAAAAAGGGTTCATAAACAGATGAATGGACAAAGAAGAAGTGGTATACGTACCAAATAGCATAGTAGCCTCGGGAAAAAAAATGAACAATGCCGTTTTCAGGACTACAGTTGAGCCTAGAAATAATCATATAAGGTTAAGTAACTCAAAAGGGTACGACAAATATCCTATGATAATATTTATACATGTTATCCTAAGATTGCTACCAATGAATATATTTCCACAGAAAAAGGGACTCACAGACTTATGAAATAAACTAATGGTTAGCAAAATGAAAGGTGGGAGGATGGGTAAATTAGGACTATGGGGTTAACATACATATACTAATGTATGTTAAGTGTATAACAACATATAACAGATAAACTGTATGAATTATATAATCACCAATACCTTTAAAATATATATTTTGTAATCACATACATGGTAACAGGACCCGAAGATGTACAGACATATGTATGAATCATTGAGCAGATCCTGTACAGCCAGGTAATCAAAACAGTCTAATCAAATTTACGCTGATAAGAAATAGAAATGAAATTTAAAAAACAAACATAAGTAAGGAGACATAAACTTCTGGGGGCTTGTCCCAGCACATTCCACTCTAATTTACAACCTCAGAACACTACCTCCAGGAAGATTCTGTTGCCCTAGTAACAAGAGTTGAGAACGTAATAATGCTGCGGCCTTGTGGCTGTTTCCCACAACAGCAACTTTAAACCCAGTGCTAATGGTTGCTTAATAGTCACAACGACTGCAGGGGTCTAAATGACACCTGCCCTCAAAAAGTGCCCTTGGGTAGGGAATAGGCAAGAAAATTCAACACATGAGAAATTTTTCAAAAAGTGAATATGAAGAGGGAAGTTGTACTCACACTTTAACAAAAAAAGGAAAAGAAGAAAAAGGATATGCCTAAAGATCAGTATAAGGAATTATTCGCCACATGCGTATCCAACCTCCATAAAGGTTTCAGCTCACAACAGTCAAATGGCCATCAGCAAAAAGTCTACAAACTATAAATGCTGAAGGTGTTTTAGAGAAATGTATACCTTCTATCTGCTGCTAGGATGTAAAGTGGTAACAGCACTAACGCAAACTGAATGGAGCCGCTTCAAAAGGTAGAAATTGAGCTACCATATGATGTGGCAGGGCACCTCTCGGGCTTATAACCTAAGACCACCAGAATCGGAAAGACACAGGCAGTCAAATGTGCACTGCAGCAATACTGAAATAGCCAAGACATGGAAGCAAAAAAAGGTCCATAAACAGATGAATGGACAGAGAAGAAGTGGTATATGGACAGAATGGAATAGTAGCCTCGGGAAAAAAATGAACAATGCCGTTTTCAGGACTACAGTAGAGCCTAGAAATAATAATATAAGGTTAAGTAAGTCAAAAGGGTATGACAAATATCCTATGATATCATTTATACATGTTATCCTAAGATAGCTACCAATGAACATATTTCCACAGAAAAAGACACTCACAGACTTATGAAATAAACTAATGGTTAGCCAAAATGAAAGGTGGGAGGATGGGTAAATTAGGACTATGGGGTTAACATACATATACTAATGTATGTTAAGTGTATAAAAACATATAACAGATAAACTGTATGAAATATATAATCACCAATACCTTTAAAATATACATTTTGTAATCACATACATGGTAAGAGGACCCGAAGATGAACAGACATATGTATGAATCATTGAGCAGATCCTGTACAGCCAGGCAATCAAAACACTCGAATCAAATTTACTCCAATAAGAAATAGAAATTAAATTTAAAAAACAAACATAAATAAGGAGACATAAACTTCTGGGGGCTTGTCCCAGCACATTCCACTCTAATTTACAACCTCGGAACACTACCTCCAGGAAGATTCTGTTGCCTTAGTAACAAGAGATGAGAACGTAATAATGCTGCCGCCTTGTGGCTCTTTCCCACAACAGCAGCTTTAAACCCAGTGCTAATGGTTGCTTAATAGTCACATGGACTGCAGGGCTCTAAATGACACCTGCCCTTAAAAATGCCCTGGGGTAGGGAATAGGCAAGAAAATTCAACACATGAGAAATTTTTCAAGAAGTCAATAAGAGGAGGGAAGTTGTACTCACTCTTTAAAAAAAAAGGAAAAGAAAAAAAAGGACATGCCTAAACCTCAGTATAAGGAATTATTAGACACATGCAAATGCAAATTCAAAAAGGTTTCAGCTCACACCAGTCATTTCCATCAGCAAAATATCTACAAACTATAAATGCTGAAGGAGTTTTAGAGAACTGTGTACCTTCTAGATCCTGGTGGGATGTAAAGAGGTAACAGCACTAACGCAAACTGAATTGAGCTGTTGAAAAGGTAGAAATTGAGCTACCATATGATGCGGCAGGTCACCTTTTGGGCCTATAACCTAAGACCACCTGAATCGGAAAGACACAGGCAGGCAAATGAGCACTGCAGCAATATTGAAATAGCCAAGACATGGAAGCAGAAGAAAGGTTCATAAACAGATGAATGGACAAAGAAGAAGTGGTATATGTACCAAATAGAATAGTAGCCTCGGGAAAAAAATGAACAATGCCGTTTTCAGGACTACAGTTGAGCCTAGAAATAATCATATAAGGTTAAGTAACTCAAAACGGTACGACAAATATCCTATGATAACATTTATACATGTTATCCTAAGATAGCTACCAATGAACATATTTCCACAGAAAAAGACACTCACAGACTTATGAAATAAACTAATGGTTAGCAAAATGAAAGGTGGGAGGATGGGTAAACTAGGACTATGGGGTTAACATACATATACTAATGTATGTTAAGTGTATAAAAACATATAACAGATAAACTGTATGAATTATATAATCACCAATACCTTTAAAATATACATTTTGTAATCACATACATGGTAACAGGACCCGAGGATGAACAGACATATGTATGAATCATTGAGCAGATTCTGTACAGCCAGGCAATCAAAACACTAAAATCAAATTTACTCCGATAAGAAATAGAAATTAAATTTAAAAAACAAACATAAGTAAGGAGACATAAACTTCTGGAGGCTTGTCCCAGCACATTCCACTCTAATTTACAACCTCGGAACACTACCTCCAGGAAGACTCTGTTGCCATAGTAACAAGAGTTGAGAACGTAATAATGCTGCCGCCTTGTGGCTGTTTCCCACAACAGCAGCTTTAAACCCAGTGCTAATGGTTGCTTAATAGTCAAAACAACTGCAGGGGTCTAAATGACACCTGCCCTCAAAAAATGCCCTGGGGTAGGGAATACGCAAGAAAATTCAACACATGAGAAATTTTTCAAAAAGTGAATATGAAGAGGGAAGTTGTACTCACACTTTAACAAAAAAAGGAAAAGAAGAAAAAGGATATGCCTAAAGATCAGTATAAGGAATTATTCGCCACATGCGTATCCAACCTCCAAAAAGGTTTCAGCTCACACCAGTCAAATGGCCATCAGCAAAAAGTCTACAAACTATAAATGCTGAAGGGGTTTTAGAGAAATGTATACCTTCTATCTGCTGCTGGGATGTAAAGTGGTAACAGCACTAACGCAAACTGAATGGAGCTGCTTGAAAAGGTAAAAATTGAGCTACCATATGATGCGGCAGGGCACCTCTTCGGCTTATAACCTAAGACTACCAGAATCGGAAAGACACAGGCAGTCAAATGTGCACTGCAGCAATATGGAAATAGCAAAGACATGGAAGCAAAAAAAATGTCCATAAACAGATGAATGGACAGAGAAGAAGTGGTATATGGACAGAATGCAATAGTAGCCTCGGGGAAAAAATGAACAATGCCGTTTTAAGGACTACAGTTGAGCCTAGAAATAATCATATAAGGTTAAGTAAGTCAAAAGGGTATGACAAATATCCTATGATATCATTTATACATGTTATCCTAAGATTGCTACCAATGAACATATTTCCACAGAAAAAGACACTCACAGACTTATGAAACAAACTAATTGTTAGCCAAAATGAAAGGTGGGAGGATGGGTAAATTAGGACTATGGGGTTAACATACATATACTAATGTATGTTAAGTGTATAAAAACATATAACAGATAAACTGTATGAATTATATAATCACCAATACCTTTAAAATATACATTCTGTAATCACATACATGGTAACAGAATCCGAAGATGAACAGACATATGTAGGAATCATTGAGCAGTTTCTGTACAGCCAGACAATCAAAACACTCTAATCAAATTTACTCAGATAAGAAATAGAAATTTAATTTAAAAAACAAACCTAAGTAAGGAGACATAAACTTCTGGGGGCTTCTCCCAGCACATTCCACGCTAATTTACAACCTCGGAACACTACCTCCAGGAAGATTCTGTTGCCCTAGTAACAAGAGATGAGAACGTAATAATGCTGCCGCCTTGTGGCTCTTTCCCACAACAGCAGCTTTAAACCCAGTGCTAATGGTTGCTTAATAGTCACATGGACTGCAGGGCTCTAAATGACACCTGCCCTGAAAAATGCCCTGGGGTAGGGAATAGGCAAGAATATTCAACACATGAGAAATTTTTCAAGAAGTCAATAAGAGGAGGGAAGTTGTACTCACTCTTTAAAAACAAAGGAAAAGAAAAAAAAGGACATGCCAAAAGCTAAGTATAAGGAATTATTAGACACATGCAAATGCAAATTCAAAAAGGTTTCAGCTCACACCAGTCATTTCCATCAGCAAAATATCTACAAACTATAAATGCTGAAGGAGTTTTAGAGAACTGTGTACCTTCTAGATCCTGGTGGGATGTAAAGTGGTAACAGCACTAACGCAAACTGAATTGAGCTGTTGAAAAGGTAAAAATTGAGCTACCATATGATGCGGCAGGTCACCTTTTGGGCCTATAACCTAAGACCACCTGAATCGGAAAGACACAGGCAGGCAAATGAGCACTGCAGCAATATTGAAATAGCCAAGACATGGAAGCAGAAAAAAGGTTCATAAACAGATGAATGGACAAAGAAGAAGTGGTATACGTACCAAATAGAATAGTAGCCTCGGGAAAAAAATGAACAATGCCGTTTTCAGGACTACAGTTGAGCCTAGAAATAATCATATAAGGTTAAGTAACTCAAAAGGGTACGACAAATATCCTATGATAACATTTATACATGTTATCCTAAGATAGCTACCAATGAACATATTTCCACAGAAAAAGACACTCACAGACTTATGAAATAAACTAATGGTTAGCCAAAATGAAAGGTGGGAGGATGGGTAAACTAGGACTATGGGGTTAACATACATATACTAATGTATGTTAAGTGTATAAAAACATATAACAGATAAACTGTATGAATTATATAATCACCAATACCTTTAAAATATACATTCTGTAATAACATACATGGTAACAGAATCCGAAGATGAACAGACATATGTAGGAATCATTGAGCAGTTTCTGTACAGCCAGACAATCAAAACACTCTAATCAAATTTACTCCGATAAGAAATAGAAATTTAATTTAAAAAACAAACCTAAGTAAGTAGACATAAACTTCTGGGGGCTTGTCCCAGCACATTGCACTCTAATTTACAACCTCGGAACACTACCTCCAGGAAGATTCTGTTGCCCTAGTAACAAGAGATGAGAACGTAATAATGCTGCCGCCTTGTGGCTCTTTCCCACAACAGCAGCTTTAAACCCAGTGCTAATAGTTGCTTAATAGTCACATGGACTGCAGGGCTCTAAATGACACCTGCCCTGAAAAATGCCCTGGGGTAGGGAATAGGCAAGAAAATTCAACACATGAGAAATTTTTCAAGAAGTCAATAAGAGGAGGGAAGTTGTACTCACTCTTTAAAAAAAAGGAAAAGAAAAAAAAGGACATGCCTAAAGCTCAGTATAAGGAATTATTAGACACATGCAAATTCAAATTCAAAAAGGTTTCAGCTCACACCAGTCATTTCCATCAGCAAAATGTCTATAAACTATAAATGCTGAAGGGGTTTTAGAGAACTGTGTACCTTCTAGCTGCTGGTGGGATGTAAAGTGGTAACAGCACTAACGCAAACTGAATGGAGCTTCTTGAAAAGGTAAAAATTGAGCTACCATATGATGCAGCAGGTCACCCTTTGGGCCTATAACCTAAGACCACCTGAATCGGAAAGACACAGGCAGGCAAATGAGCACTGCAGCAATATTGAAATAGCCAAGACATGGAAGCAGAAAAAAGGTTCATAAACAGATGAATGGACAAAGAAGAAGTAGTATACGTACCAAATAGAATAGTAGCCTGGGGAAAAAAATGAACAACGCCGTTTTCAGGACTACAGTTGAGCCTAGAAATAATCATATAAGGTTAAGTAACTCAAAAGGGTACGACAAATATCCTATGATAATATTTATACATGTTATCCTAAGATTGCTACCAATGAACATATTTCCACAGAAAAAGACACTCACAGACTTATGAAATAAACTAATGGTTAGCAAAATGAAAGGTGGGAGGATGGGTAAATTAGGACTATGGGGTTAACATACATATACTAATGTATGTTAAGTGTATAACAACATATAACTGATAAACTGTATGAATTATATAATCACCAATACCTTTAAAATATACATTTTGTAATCACATACATGGTAACAGGACCCGAAGATGAACAGACATATGTATGAATCATTGAGCAGATCCTGTACAGCCAGGCAATCAAAACACTCTAATCAAATTTACGCTGATAAGAAATAGAAATGAAATTTAAAAAACAAACATAAGTAAGGAGACATAAACTTCTGGGGGCTTGTCCCAGCACATTCCACTCTAATTTACAACCTCAGAACACTACCTCCAGGAAGATTCTGTTGCCCTAGTAACAAGAGTTGAGAACGTAATAATGCTGCCGCCTTGTGGCTGTTTCCCACAACAGCAGCTTTAAACCCAGTGCTAATGGTTGCTTAATAGTCACAACGACTGCAGGGGTCTAAATGACACCTGCCCTCAAAAAGTGCCCTTGGGTAGGGAATAGGCAAGAAAATTCAACACATGAGAAATTTTTCAAAAAGTGAATATGAAGAGGGAAGTTGTACTCACACTTTAACAAAAAAAGGAAAAGAAGAAAAAGGATATGCCTAAAGATCAGTATAAGGAATTATTCGCCACATGCGTATCCAACCTCAATAAAGGTTTCAGCTCACAACAGTCAAATGGCCATCAGCAAAAGTCTACAAACTATAAATGCTGAAGGTGTTTTAGAGAAATGTGTACCTTCTATCTGCTGCTGGGATGTAAAGTGGTAACAGCACTAACGCAAACTGAATGGAGCCGCTTGAAAAGGTAGAAATTGAGCTACCATATGATGCGGCAGGGCACCTCTCGGGCTTATAACCTAAGACCACCAGAATCGGAAAGACACAGGCAGTCAAATGTGCACTGCAGCAATACTGAAATAGCCAAGACATGGAAGCAAAAAAAGGTCCATAAACAGATGAATGGACAGAGAAGAAGTGGTATATGGACAGAATGGAATAGTAGCCTCGGGAAAAAAATGAACAATGCCGTTTTCAGGACTACAGTAGAGCCTAGAAATAATAATATAAGGTTAAGTAAGTCAAAAGGGTATGACAAATATCCTATGATATCATTTATACATGTTATCCTAAGATAGCTACCAATGAACATATTTCCACAGAAAAAGACACTCACAGACTTATGAAATAAACTAATGGTTAGCCAAAATGAAAGGTGGGAGAATGGGTAAATTAGGATTATGGGGTTAACATACATATACTAATGTATGTTAAGTGTATAAAAACATATAACAGATAAACTGTATGAATTATATAATCACCAATACCTTTAAAATATACATTCTGTATTCACATACATGGTAACAGAATCCGAAGATGAACAGACATATGTAGGAATCATTGAGCAGATTCTGTACAGCCAGACAATCAAAAAACTCTAATCAAATTTACTCCAAAAAGAAATAGAATTAAATTTAAAAAACAAACATAAGTAAGGAGACATAAACTTCTGGGGGCTCGTCCCAGCACATTCCACTCTAATTTACAACCACGGAACACTACCTCCAGGAAGATTCTGTTGCCCTAGTAACAAGAGATGAGAACATAATAATGCTGCCGCCTTGTGGCTGTTTCCCACAACAGCAACATTAAACCCAGTGCTAATGGTTGCTTAATAGTCACAAGGACTGCAGGGCTCTAAATGACACCTGCCCTTAAACATGCCCTGGGGTAGGGAATAGGCAAGAAAATTCAACACATGAGAAATTTTTCAAGAAGTCAATAAGAGGAGGGAAGTTGTACTCACTCTTTAAAATAAAAGGAAAAGAAAAAAAAGGACATGCCTAAAGCTCAGTATAAGGAATTATTAGACACATGCAAATTCAAATTCAAAAAGGTTTCAGCTCACACCAGTCATTTCCATCAGCAAAATGTCTATAAACTATAAATGCTGAAGGGGTTTTAGAGAACTGTGTACCTTCTAGCTGCTGGTGGGATGTAAAGTGGTAACAGCACTAACGCAAACTGAATGGAGCTGCTTGAAAAGGTAAAAATTGAGCTACCATATGATGCGGCAGGGCACCTCTTGGGCTTATAACCTAAGACTACCAGAATCGGAAAGACACAGGCAGTCAAATGTGCACTGCAGCAATATGGAAATAGCAAAGACATGGAAGCAAAAAAAATGTCCATAAACAGATGAATGGACAGAGAAGAAGTGGTATATGGACAGAATGGAATAGTAGCCTCGGGAAAAAAATGAACAATGCCGTTTTCAGGACTACAGTAGAGCCTAGAAATAATAATATAAGTTTAAGTAAGTCAAAAGGGTACGACAAATATCCTATGATATCATTTATACGTGTTATCCTAAGATTGCTACCAATGAACATATTTCCACAGAAAAAGACACTCACAGACTTATGAAATAAACTAATGGTTAGCCAAAATGAAAGGGGGGAGGATGGGTAAATTAGGACTATGGGATTTACATAAATATACTAATGTATGTTACATGCATATAAACATATAACAGATAAACTATATGAATTATATAATCACCAATACCTTTAAAATATACATTCTGTATTCACATACATGGTAACAGAATCCGAAGATGAACAGACATATGTATGAATCATTGAGCAGATTCTGTACAGCCAGGCAATCAAAACACTAAAATCAAATTTACTCCGATAAGAAATAGAAATTAAATTTAAAAAACAAACATAAGTAAGGAGACATAAACTTCTGGAGGCTTGTCCCAGCACATTCCACTCTAATTTACAACCTCGGAACACTACCTCCAGGAAGACTCTGTTGCCATAGTAACAAGAGTTGAGAACGTAATAATGCTGCCGCCTTGTGGCTGTTTCCCACAACAGCAGCTTTAAACCCAGTGCTAATGGTTGCTTAATAGTCAAAACGACTGCAGGGGTCTAAATGACACCTGCCCTCAAAAAGTGCCCTGGGGTAGGGAATACGCAAAACAATTCAACACATGAGAAATTTTTCAAAAAGTGAATATGAAGAGGGAAGTTGTACTCACACTTTAACAAAAAAAGGAAAAGAAGAAAAAGGATATGCCTAAAGATCAGTATAAGGAATTATTCGCCACATGCGTATCCAACCTCCAAAAAGGTTTCAGCTCACACCAGTCAAATGGCCATCAGCAAAAAGTCTACAAACTATAAATGCTGAAGGGGTTTTAGAGAAATGTATACCTTCTATCTGCTGCTGGGATGTAAAGTGGTAACAGCACTAACGCAAACTGAATGGAGCTGCTTGAAAAGGTAAAAATTGAGCTACCATATGATGCGGCAGGGCACCTCTTCGGCTTATAACCTAAGACTACCAGAATCGGAAAGACACAGGCAGTCAAATGTGCACTGCAGCAATATGGAAATAGCAAAGACATGGAAGCAAAAAAATGTCCATAAACAGATGAATGGACAGAGAAGAAGTGGTATATGGACAGAATGCAATAGTAGCCTCGGGGAAAAAATGAACAATGCCGTTTTAAGGACTACAGTTGAGCCTAGAAATAATCATATAAGGTTAAGTAAGTCAAAAGGGTATGACAAATATCCTATGATATCATTTATACATGTTATCCTAAGATTGCTACCAATGAACATATTTCCACAGAAAAAGACACTCACAGACTTATGAAATAAACTAATTGTTAGCCAAAATGAAAGGTGGGAGGATGGGTAAATTAGGACTATGGGGTTAACATACATATACTAATGTATGTTAAGTGTATAAAAACATATAACAGATAAACTGTATGAATTATATAATCACCAATACCTTTAAAATATACATTCTGTAATAACATACATGGTAACAGAATCCGAAGATGAACAGACATATGTAGGAATCATTGAGCAGTTTCTGTACAGCCAGACAATCAAAACACTCTAATCAAATTTACTCCGATAAGAAATAGAAATTTAATTTAAAAAACAAAGCTAAGTAAGGAGACATAAACTTCTGGGGGCTCGTCCCAGCACATTCCACTCTAATTTACAACCTCGGAACACTACCACCAGGAAGATTCTGTTGCCCTAGTAACAAGAAATGAGAACGTAATAATGCTGCCGCCTTGTGGCTCTTTCCCACAACAGCAGCTTTAAACCCAGTGCTAATGGTTGCTTAATAGTCACATGGACTGCAGGGCTCTAAATGACACCTGCCCTTAAACATGCCCTGGGGTAGGGAATAGGCAAGAATATTCAACACATGAGAAATTTTTCAAGAAGTCAATAAGAGGAGGGAAGTTGTACTCACTCTTTAAAAAAAAAGGAAAAGAAAAAAAAGGACATGCCTAAAGCTCAGTAGAATGAATTATTAGACACATGCAAATTCAAATTCAAAAAGGTTTCAGCTCACACCAGTCGTTTCCATCAGCAAAATGTCTACAAACTATAAATGCTGAAGGGGTTTTAGAGAACTGTGTACCTTCTGGCTGCTGGTGGGATGTAAAGTGGTAACAGCACTAACGCAAACTGAATGGAGTTTCTTGAAAAGGTAAAAATTGAGCTACCATATGATGCGGCAGGTTACCTTTTGGGCCTATAACCTAAGACCACCTAAATCGGAAAGACACAGGCAGGCAAATGTGCACTGCAGCAATATTGAAATAGCCAAGACATGGAAGCAGAAAAAGGGTTCATAAACAGATGAATGGACAAAGAAGAAGTGGTATACGTACCAAATAGCATAGTAGCCTCGGGAAAAAAATGAACAATACCGTTTTCAGGACTACAGTTGAGCCTAGAAATAATCATATAAGGTTAAGTAACTCAAAAGGGTACGACAATTATCCTATGATAACATTTATACATGTTATCCTACGATTGCTACCAATGAACATATTTCCACAGAAAAAGACACTCACAGACTTATGAAATAAACTAATGGTTAGCCAAAATAAAAGGTGGGAGGATGGGTAAATTAGGACTATGGGGTTAACATACATATACTAATGTATGTTAAGTGTATAAAAACATGTAACAGATAAACTGTATGAATTATATAATCACCAATACCTTTAAAATATACATTTTGTAATCACATACATGGTAAGAGGACCCGAAGATGAACAGACATATGTATGAATCACTGAGCAGATCCTGTACAGCCAGGCAATCAAAACACTCTAATCAAATTTACTCCGATAAGAAATAGAAATTAAATTTAAAAAAACAAACATAAGTAAGGAGACATAAACTTCTGGGGGCTTGTCCCAGCACATTCCACTCTAATTTACAACCTCGGAACACTACCTCCAGGAAGATTCTGTTGCCCTAGTAACAAGAGATGAGAATGTAATAATGCTGCTGCCTTGTGGCTCTTTCCCACAACAGCAGCTTTAAACTCAGTGCTAATGTTTGCTTAATAGTCACAAGGACTGCAGGGCTCTAAATGACACCTGCCCTTAAAAATGCCCTGGGGTAGGGAATAGGCAAGAAAATTCAACACATTAGAAATTTTTCAAGAAGTCAATAAGAGGAGGGAAGTTGTACTCACTCTTTAAAAAAAAAGGAAAAGAAAAAAAAGGACATTCCTAAACCTCAGTATACGGAATTATTAGACACATGCAAATGCAAATTCAAAAAGGTTTCAGCTCACACAAGTCATTTCCATCAGCAAAATGTCTACAAACTATAAATGCTGAAGGAGTTTTAGAGAACTGTGTACCTTCTAGATCCTGGTTGGATGTAAAGTGGTAACAGCACTAACGCAAACTGAATTGAGCTGGTGAAAAGGTAAAAATTGAGCTACCATATGATGCGGCAGGTCACCTTTTGGGCCTATAACCTAAGACCACCTGAATCGGAAAGACACAGGCAGGCAAATGAGCACTGCAGCAATATTGAAATAGCCAAGACGTGGAAGCAGAAAAAAGGTTCATAAACAGATGAATGGACAAAGAAGAAGTGGTATACGTACCAAATAGAATAGTAGCCTCGGGAAAAAAATGAACAATGCCGTTTTCAGGACTACAGTTGAGCCTAGAAATAATCATATAACGTTAAGTAACTCAAAAGGGTACGACAAATATCCTATGAAAACATTTATACATGTTATCCTAAGATTGCTACCAATGAACATATTTCCACAGAAAAAGACACTCACAGACTTATCAAATAAACTAATGGTTAGCCAAAATGAAAGGTGAGAGGATGGGTAAATTAGGACTATGGGGTTAACATACATATACTAATGTATGTTAAGTGTATAAAAACATATAACAGATAAACTGTATGAATTATATAATCACCAATACCTTTAAAATATACATTTTGTAATCACATACATGGTAACAGGACCCGAAGATGAACAGACATATGTATGAATCATTGAGCAGATTCTGTACAGCCAGGCAATCAAAACACTCTAATCAAATTTACTCTGATAAGAAATAGAAATTAAATTTAAAAAACAAACATAAGTAAGGAGACATAAACTTCTGGGGGCTTGTCCCAGCACATTCCACTCTAATTTACAACCTCGGAACACTACCTCCAGGAAGACTCTGTTGCCGTAGTAACAAGAGTTGAGAACGTAATAATGATGCGGCCTTGTGGCTGTTTCCCACAACAGCAGCTTTAAACCCAGTACTAATAGTTGCTTAATAGTCACAAGGACTGCAGGGCTCTAAATGACACCTGCCCTGAAAAATGCCCTGGGGTAGGGAATAGGCAAGAAAATTCAACACATGAGAAATTTTTCAAGAAGTCAATAAGAGGAGGGAAGTTGTACTCACTCTTTAAAAAAAAGGAAAAGAAAAAAAAAGGACATGCCTAAAGCTCAGTATAAGGAATTATTAGACACATGCAAATTCAAATTCAAAAAGGTTTCAGCTCACACCAGTCATTTCCATCAGCAAAATGTCTATAAACTATAAATGCTGAAGGGGTTTTAGAGAACTGTGTACCTTCTAGCTGCTGGTGGGATGTAAAGTGGTAACAGCACTAACGCAAACTGAATGAAGTTTCTTGAAAAGGTAAAAATTGAGCTACCATATGATGCAGCAGGTCACCCTTTGGGCCTATAACCTAAGACCACCTGAATCGGAAATACACAGGCAGGCAAATGAGCACTGCAGCAATATTGAAATAGCCAAGACATGGAAGCAGAAAAAAGGTTCATAAACAGATGAATGGACAAAGAAGAAGTAGTATACGTACCAAATAGAATAGTAGCCTGGGGAAAAAAATGAACAACGCCGTTTTCAGGACTACAGTTGAGCCTAGAAATAATCATATAAGGTTAAGTAACTCAAAAGGGTACGACAAATATCCTATGATAATATTTATACATGTTATCCTAAGATTGCTACCAATGAACATATTTCCACAGAAAAAGAGACTCACAGACTTATGAAATAAACTAATGGTTAGCAAAATGAAAGGTGGGAGGATGGGTAAATTAGGACTATGGGGTTAACATACATATACTAATGTATGTTAAGTGTATAACAACATATAACAGATAAACTGTATGAATTATATAATCACCAATACCTTTAAAATATACATTTTGTAATCACATACATGGTAACAGGACCCGAAGATGTACAGACATATGTATGAATCATTGAGCAGATCCTGTACAGCCAGGTAATCAAAACAGTCTAATCAAATTTACGCTGATAAGAAATAGAAATGAAATTTAAAAAACAAACATAAGTAAGGAGACATAAACTTCTGGGGGCTTGTCCCAGCACATTCCACTCTAATTTACAACCTCAGAACACTACCTCCAGGAAGATTCTGTTGCCCTAGTAACAAGAGTTGAGAACGTAATAATGCTGCGGCCTTGTGGCTGTTTCCCACAACAGCAGCTTTAAACCCAGTGCTAATGGTTGCTTAATAGTCACAACGACTGCAGGGGTCTAAATGACACCTGCCCTCAAAAAGTGCCCTTGGGTAGGGAATAGGCAAGAAAATTCAACACATGAGAAATTTTTCAAAAAGTGAATATGAAGAGGGAAGTTGTACTCACACTTTAACAAAAAAAGGAAAAGAAGAAAAAGGATATGCCTAAAGATCAGTATAAGGAATTATTCGCCACATGCGTATCCAACCTCCATAAAGGTTTCAGCTCACAACAGTCAAATGGCCATCAGCAAAAAGTCTACAAACTATAAATGCTGAAGGTGTTTTAGAGAAATGTATACCTTCTATCTGCTGCTGGGATGTAAAGTGGTAACAGCACTAACGCAAACTGAATGGAGCCGCTTCAAAAGGTAGAAATTGAGCTACCATATGATGTGGCAGGGCACCTCTCGGGCTTATAACCTAAGACCACCAGAATCGGAAAGACACAGGCAGTCAAATGTGCACTGCAGCAATACTGAAATAGCCAAGACATGGAAGCAAAAAAAGGTCCATAAACAGATGAATGGACAGAGAAGAAGTGGTATATGGACAGAATGGAATAGTAGCCTCGGGAAAAAAATGAACAATGCCGTTTTCAGGACTACAGTAGAGCCTAGAAATAATAATATAAGGTTAAGTAAGTCAAAAGGGTATGACAAATATCCTATGATATCATTTATACATGTTATCCTAAGATAGCTACCAATGAACATATTTCCACAGAAAAAGACACTCACAGACTTATGAAATAAACTAATGGTTAGCCAAAATGAAAGGTGGGAGGATGGGTAAATTAGGACTATGGGGTTAACATACATATACTAATGTATGTTAAGTGTATAAAAACATATAACAGATAAACTGTATGAATTATATAATCACCAATACCTTTAAAATATACATTTTGTAATCACATACATGGTAAGAGGACCCGAAGATGAACAGACATATGTATGAATCATTGAGCAGATCCTGTACAGCCAGGCAATCAAAACACTCGAATCAAATTTACTCCAATAAGAAATAGAAATTAAATTTAAAAAACAAACATAAATAAGGAGACATAAACTTCTGGGGGCTTGTCCCAGCACATTCCACTCTAATTTACAACCTCGGAACACTACCTCCAGGAAGATTCTGTTGCCTTAGTAACAAGAGATGAGAACGTAATAATGCTGCCGCCTTGTGGCTCTTTCCCACAACAGCAGCTTTAAACCCAGTGCTAATGGTTGCTTAATAGTCACATGGACTGCAGGGCTCTAAATGACACCTGCCCTTAAAAATGCCCTGGGGTAGGGAATAGGCAAGAAAATTCAACACATGAGAAATTTTTCAAGAAGTCAATAAGAGGAGGGAAGTTGTACTCACTCTTTAAAAAAAAAGGAAAAGAAAAAAAAGGACATGCCTAAACCTCAGTATAAGGAATTATTAGACACATGCAAATGCAAATTCAAAAAGGTTTCAGCTCACACCAGTCATTTCCATCAGCAAAATATCTACAAACTATAAATGCTGAAGGAGTTTTAGAGAACTGTGTACCTTCTAGATCCTGGTTGGATGTAAAGTGGTAACAGCACTAACGCAAACTGAATTGAGCTGGTGAAAAGGTAAAAATTGAGCTACCATATGATGCGGCAGGTCACCTTTTGGGCCTATAACCTAAGACCACCTGAATCGGAAAGACACAGGCAGGCAAATGAGCACTGCAGCAATATTGAAATAGCCAAGACATGGAAGCAGAAGAAAGGTTCATAAACAGATGAATGGACAAAGAAGAAGTGGTATATGTACCAAATAGAATAGTAGCCTCCGGAAAAAAATGAACAATGCCGTTTTCAGGACTACAGTTGAGCCTAGAAATAATCATATAAGGTTAAGTAACTCAAAACGGTACGACAAATATCCTATGATAACATTTATACATGTTATCCTAAGATAGCTACCAATGAACATATTTCCACAGAAAAAGACACTCACAGACTTATGAAATAAACTAATGGTTAGCAAAATGAAAGGTGGGAGGATGGGTAAACTAGGACTATGGGGTTAACATACATATACTAATGTATGTTAAGTGTATAAAAACATATAACAGATAAACTGTATGAATTATATAATCACCAATACCTTTAAAATATACATTTTGTAATCACATACATGGTAACAGGACCCGAGGATGAACAGACATATGTATGAATCATTGAGCAGATTCTGTACAGCCAGGCAATCAAAACACTAAAATCAAATTTACTCCGATAAGAAATAGAAATTAAATTTAAAAAACAAACATAAGTAAGGAGACATAAACTTCTGGAGGCTTGTCCCAGCACATTCCACTCTAATTTACAACCTCGGAACACTACCTCCAGGAAGACTCTGTTGCCATAGTAACAAGAGTTGAGAACGTAATAATGCTGCCGCCTTGTGGCTGTTTCCCACAACAGCAGCTTTAAACCCAGTGCTAATGGTTGCTTAATAGTCAAAACAACTGCAGGGGTCTAAATGACACCTGCCCTCAAAAAATGCCCTGGGGTAGGGAATACGCAAGAAAATTCAACACATGAGAAATTTTTCAAAAAGTGAATATGAAGAGGGAAGTTGTACTCACACTTTAACAAAAAAAGGAAAAGAAGAAAAAGGATATGCCTAAAGATCAGTATAAGGAATTATTCGCCACATGCGTATCCAACCTCCAAAAAGGTTTCAGCTCACACCAGTCAAATGGCCATCAGCAAAAAGTCTACAAACTATAAATGCTGAAGGGGTTTTAGAGAAATGTATACCTTCTATCTGCTGCTGGGATGTAAAGTGGTAACAGCACTAACGCAAACTGAATGGAGCTGCTTGAAAAGGTAAAAATTGAGCTACCATATGATGCGGCAGGGCACCTCTTCGGCTTATAACCTAAGACTACCAGAATCGGAAAGACACAGGCAGTCAAATGTGCACTGCAGCAATATGGAAATAGCAAAGACATGGAAGCAAAAAAAATGTCCATAAACAGATGAATGGACAGAGAAGAAGTGGTATATGGACAGAATGCAATAGTAGCCTCGGGGAAAAAATGAACAATGCCGTTTTAAGGACTACAGTTGAGCCTAGAAATAATCATATAAGGTTAAGTAAGTCAAAAGGGTATGACAAATATCCTATGATATCATTTATACATGTTATCCTAAGATTGCTACCAATGAACATATTTCCACAGAAAAAGACACTCACAGACTTATGAAACAAACTAATTGTTAGCCAAAATGAAAGGTGGGAGGATGGGTAAATTAGGACTATGGGGTTAACATACATATACTAATGTATGTTAAGTGTATAAAAACATATAACAGATAAACTGTATGAATTATATAATCACCAATACCTTTAAAATATACATTCTGTAATAACATACATGGTAACAGAATCCGAAGATGAACAGACATATGTAGGAATCATTGAGCAGTTTCTGTACAGCCAGACAATCAAAACACTCTAATCAAATTTACTCAGATAAGAAATAGAAATTTAATTTAAAAAACAAACCTAAGTAAGGAGACATAAACTTCTGGGGGCTTCTCCCAGCACATTCCACGCTAATTTACAACCTCGGAACACTACCTCCAGGAAGATTCTGTTGCCCTAGTAACAAGAGATGAGAACGTAATAATGCTGCCGCCTTGTGGCTCTTTCCCACAACAGCAGCTTTAAACCCAGTGCTAATGGTTGCTTAATAGTCACATGGACTGCAGGGCTCTAAATGACACCTGCCCTGAAAAATGCCCTGGGGTAGGGAATAGGCAAGAATATTCAACACATGAGAAATTTTTCAAGAAGTCAATAAGAGGAGGGAAGTTGTACTCACTCTTTAAAAACAAAGGAAAAGAAAAAAAAGGACATGCCAAAAGCTAAGTATAAGGAATTATTAGACACATGCAAATGCAAATTCAAAAAGGTTTCAGCTCACACCAGTCATTTCCATCAGCAAAATATCTACAAACTATAAATGCTGAAGGAGTTTTAGAGAACTGTGTACCTTCTAGATCCTGGTGGGATGTAAAGTGGTAACAGCACTAACGCAAACTGAATTGAGCTGTTGAAAAGGTAAAAATTGAGCTACCATATGATGCGGCAGGTCACCTTTTGGGCCTATAACCTAAGACCACCTGAATCGGAAAGACACAGGCAGGCAAATGAGCACTGCAGCAATATTGAAATAGCCAAGACATGGAAGCAGAAAAAAGGTTCATAAACAGATGAATGGACAAAGAAGAAGTGGTATACGTACCAAATAGAATAGTAGCCTCGGGAAAAAAATGAACAATGCCGTTTTCAGGACTACAGTTGAGCCTAGAAATAATCATATAAGGTTAAGTAACTCAAAAGGGTACGACAAATATCCTATGATAACATTCATACATGTTATCCTAAGATAGCTACCAATGAACATATTTCCACAGAAAAAGACACTCACAGACTTATGAAATAAACTAATGGTTAGCCAAAATGAAAGGTGGGAGGATGGGTAAACTAGGACTATGGGGTTAACATACATATACTAATGTATGTTAAGTGTATAAAAACATATAACAGATAAACTGTATGAATTATATAATCACCAATACCTTTAAAATATACATTCTGTAATAACATACATGGTAACAGAATCCGAAGATGAACAGACATATGTAGGAATCATTGAGCAGTTTCTGTACAGCCAGACAATCAAAACACTCTAATCAAATTTACTCCGATAAGAAATAGAAATTTAATTTAAAAAACAAACCTAAGTAAGTAGACATAAACTTCTGGGGGCTTGTCCCAGCACATTGCACTCTAATTTACAACCTCGGAACACTACCTCCAGGAAGATTCTGTTGCCCTAGTAACAAGAGATGAGAACGTAATAATGCTGCCGCCTTGTGGCTCTTTCCCACAACAGCAGCTTTAAACCCAGTGCTAATAGTTGCTTAATAGTCACATGGACTGCAGGGCTCTAAATGACACCTGCCCTGAAAAATGCCCTGGGGTAGGGAATAGGCAAGAAAATTCAACACATGAGAAATTTTTCAAGAAGTCAATAAGAGGAGGGAAGTTGTACTCACTCTTTAAAAAAAAGGAAAAGAAAAAAAAGGACATGCCTAAAGCTCAGTATAAGGAATTATTAGACACATGCAAATTCAAATTCAAAAAGGTTTCAGCTCACACCAGTCATTTCCATCAGCAAAATGTCTATAAACTATAAATGCTGAAGGGGTTTTAGAGAACTGTGTACCTTCTAGCTGCTGGTGGGATGTAAAGTGGTAACAGCACTAACGCAAACTGAATGGAGCTTCTTGAAAAGGTAAAAATTGAGCTACCATATGATGCAGCAGGTCACCCTTTGGGCCTATAACCTAAGACCACCTGAATCGGAAAGACACAGGCAGGCAAATGAGCACTGCAGCAATATTGAAATAGCCAAGACATGGAAGCAGAAAAAAGGTTCATAAACAGATGAATGGACAAAGAAGAAGTAGTATACGTACCAAATAGAATAGTAGCCTGGGGAAAAAAATGAACAACGCCGTTTTCAGGACTACAGTTGAGCCTAGAAATAATCATATAAGGTTAAGTAACTCAAAAGGGTACGACAAATATCCTATGATAATATTTATACATGTTATCCTAAGATTGCTACCAATGAACATATTTCCACAGAAAAAGACACTCACAGACTTATGAAATAAACTAATGGTTAGCAAAATGAAAGGTGGGAGGATGGGTAAATTAGGACTATGGGGTTAACATACATATACTAATGTATGTTAAGTGTATAACAACATATAACTGATAAACTGTATGAATTATATAATCACCAATACCTTTAAAATATACATTTTGTAATCACATACATGGTAACAGGACCCGAAGATGAACAGACATATGTATGAATCATTGAGCAGATCCTGTACAGCCAGGCAATCAAAACACTCTAATCAAATTTACGCTGATAAGAAATAGAAATGAAATTTAAAAAACAAACATAAGTAAGGAGACATAAACTTCTGGGGGCTTGTCCCAGCACATTCCACTCTAATTTACAACCTCAGAACACTACCTCCAGGAAGATTCTGTTGCCCTAGTAACAAGAGTTGAGAACGTAATAATGCTGCCGCCTTGTGGCTGTTTCCCACAACAGCAGCTTTAAACCCAGTGCTAATGGTTGCTTAATAGTCACAACGACTGCAGGGGTCTAAATGACACCTGCCCTCAAAAAGTGCCCTTGGGTAGGGAATAGGCAAGAAAATTCAACACATGAGAAATTTTTCAAAAAGTGAATATGAAGAGGGAAGTTGTACTCACACTTTAACAAAAAAAGGAAAAGAAGAAAAAGGATATGCCTAAAGATCAGTATAAGGAATTATTCGCCACATGCGTATCCAACCTCAATAAAGGTTTCAGCTCACAACAGTCAAATGGCCATCAGCAAAAGTCTACAAACTATAAATGCTGAAGGTGTTTTAGAGAAATGTGTACCTTCTATCTGCTGCTGGGATGTAAAGTGGTAACAGCACTAACGCAAACTGAATGGAGCCGCTTGAAAAGGTAGAAATTGAGCTACCATATGATGCGGCAGGGCACCTCTCGGGCTTATAACCTAAGACCACCAGAATCGGAAAGACACAGGCAGTCAAATGTGCACTGCAGCAATACTGAAATAGCCAAGACATGGAAGCAAAAAAAGGTCCATAAACAGATGAATGGACAGAGAAGAAGTGGTATATGGACAGAATGGAATAGTAGCCTCGGGAAAAAAATGAACAATGCCGTTTTCAGGACTACAGTAGAGCCTAGAAATAATAATATAAGGTTAAGTAAGTCAAAAGGGTATGACAAATATCCTATGATATCATTTATACATGTTATCCTAAGATAGCTACCAATGAACATATTTCCACAGAAAAAGACACTCACAGACTTATGAAATAAACTAATGGTTAGCCAAAATGAAAGGTGGGAGAATGGGTAAATTAGGATTATGGGGTTAACATACATATACTAATGTATGTTAAGTGTATAAAAACATATAACAGATAAACTGTATGAATTATATAATCACCAATACCTTTAAAATATACATTCTGTATTCACATACATGGTAACAGAATCCGAAGATGAACAGACATATGTAGGAATCATTGAGCAGATTCTGTACAGCCAGACAATCAAAAAACTCTAATCAAATTTACTCCAAAAAGAAATAGAATTAAATTTAAAAAACAAACATAAGTAAGGAGACATAAACTTCTGGGGGCTCGTCCCAGCACATTCCACTCTAATTTACAACCACGGAACACTACCTCCAGGAAGATTCTGTTGCCCTAGTAACAAGAGATGAGAACATAATAATGCTGCCGCCTTGTGGCTGTTTCCCACAACAGCAACATTAAACCCAGTGCTAATGGTTGCTTAATAGTCACAAGGACTGCAGGGCTCTAAATGACACCTGCCCTTAAACATGCCCTGGGGTAGGGAATAGGCAAGAAAATTCAACACATGAGAAATTTTTCAAGAAGTCAATAAGAGGAGGGAAGTTGTACTCACTCTTTAAAAAAAAAGGAAAAGAAAAAAAAGGACATGCCTAAAGCTCAGTATAAGGAATTATTAGACACATGCAAATTCAAATTCAAAAAGGTTTCAGCTCACACCAGTCATTTCCATCAGCAAAATGTCTATAAACTATAAATGCTGAAGGGGTTTTAGAGAACTGTGTACCTTCTAGCTGCTGGTGGGATGTAAAGTGGTAACAGCACTAACGCAAACTGAATGGAGCTGCTTGAAAAGGTAAAAATTGAGCTACCATATGATGCGGCAGGGCACCTCTTGGGCTTATAACCTAAGACTACCAGAATCGGAAAGACACAGGCAGTCAAATGTGCACTGCAGCAATATGGAAATAGCAAAGACATGGAAGCAAAAAAAATGTCCATAAACAGATGAATGGACAGAGAAGAAGTGGTATATGGACAGAATGGAATAGTAGCCTCGGGAAAAAAATGAACAATGCCGTTTTCAGGACTACAGTAGAGCCTAGAAATAATAATATAAGTTTAAGTAAGTCAAAAGGGTACGACAAATATCCTATGATATCATTTATACGTGTTATCCTAAGATTGCTACCAATGAACATATTTCCACAGAAAAAGACACTCACAGACTTATGAAATAAACTAATGGTTAGCCAAAATGAAAGGGGGGAGGATGGGTAAATTAGGACTATGGGATTTACATAAATATACTAATGTATGTTACATGCATATAAACATATAACAGATAAACTATATGAATTATATAATCACCAATACCTTTAAAATATACATTCTGTATTCACATACATGGTAACAGAATCCGAAGATGAACAGACATATGTATGAATCATTGAGCAGATTCTGTACAGCCAGGCAATCAAAACACTAAAATCAAATTTACTCCGATAAGAAATAGAAATTAAATTTAAAAAACAAACATAAGTAAGGAGACATAAACTTCTGGAGGCTTGTCCCAGCACATTCCACTCTAATTTACAACCTCGGAACACTACCTCCAGGAAGACTCTGTTGCCATAGTAACAAGAGTTGAGAACGTAATAATGCTGCCGCCTTGTGGCTGTTTCCCACAACAGCAGCTTTAAACCCAGTGCTAATGGTTGCTTAATAGTCAAAACGACTGCAGGGGTCTAAATGACACCTGCCCTCAAAAAATGCCCTGGGGTAGGGAATACGCAAAACAATTCAACACATGAGAAATTTTTCAAAAAGTGAATATGAAGAGGGAAGTTGTACTCACACTTTAACAAAAAAAGGAAAAGAAGAAAAAGGATATGCCTAAAGATCAGTATAAGGAATTATTCGCCACATGCGTATCCAACCTCCAAAAAGGTTTCAGCTCACACCAGTCAAATGGCCATCAGCAAAAAGTCTACAAACTATAAATGCTGAAGGGGTTTTAGAGAAATGTATACCTTCTATCTGCTGCTGGGATGTAAAGTGGTAACAGCACTAACGCAAACTGAATGGAGCTGCTTGAAAAGGTAAAAATTGAGCTACCATATGATGCGGCAGGGCACCTCTTCGGCTTATAACCTAAGACTACCAGAATCGGAAAGACACAGGCAGTCAAATGTGCACTGCAGCAATATGGAAATAGCAAAGACATGGAAGCAAAAAAATGTCCATAAACAGATGAATGGACAGAGAAGAAGTGGTATATGGACAGAATGCAATAGTAGCCTCGGGGAAAAAATGAACAATGCCGTTTTAAGGACTACAGTTGAGCCTAGAAATAATCATATAAGGTTAAGTAAGTCAAAAGGGTATGACAAATATCCTATGATATCATTTATACATGTTATCCTAAGATTGCTACCAATGAACATATTTCCACAGAAAAAGACACTCACAGACTTATGAAATAAACTAATTGTTAGCCAAAATGAAAGGTGGGAGGATGGGTAAATTAGGACTATGGGGTTAACATACATATACTAATGTATGTTAAGTGTATAAAAACATATAACAGATAAACTGTATGAATTATATAATCACCAATACCTTTAAAATATACATTCTGTAATAACATACATGGTAACAGAATCCGAAGATGAACAGACATATGTAGGAATCATTGAGCAGTTTCTGTACAGCCAGACAATCAAAACACTCTAATCAAATTTACTCCGATAAGAAATAGAAATTTAATTTAAAAAACAAAGCTAAGTAAGGAGACATAAACTTCTGGGGGCTCGTCCCAGCACATTCCACTCTAATTTACAACCTCGGAACACTACCACCAGGAAGATTCTGTTGCCCTAGTAACAAGAAATGAGAACGTAATAATGCTGCCGCCTTGTGGCTCTTTCCCACAACAGCAGCTTTAAACCCAGTGCTAATGGTTGCTTAATAGTCACATGGACTGCAGGGCTCTAAATGACACCTGCCCTGAAAAATGCCCTGGGGTAGGGAATAGGCAAGAATATTCAACACATGAGAAATTTTTCAAGAAGTCAATAAGAGGAGGGAAGTTGTACTCACTCTTTAAAAAAAAAGGAAAAGAAAAAAAAGGACATGCCTAAAGCTCAGTAGAATGAATTATTAGACACATGCAAATTCAAATTCAAAAAGGTTTCAGCTCACACCAGTCGTTTCCATCAGCAAAATGTCTACAAACTATAAATGCTGAAGGGGTTTTAGAGAACTGTGTACCTTCTAGCTGCTGGTGGGATGTAAAGTGGTAACAGCACTAACGCAAACTGAATGGAGTTTCTTGAAAAGGTAAAAATTGAGCTACCATATGATGCGGCAGGTTACCTTTTGGGCCTATAACCTAAGACCACCTAAATCGGAAAGACACAGGCAGGCAAATGTGCACTGCAGCAATACTGAAATAGCCAAGACATGGAAGCAGAAAAAGGGTTCATAAACAGATGAATGGACAAAGAAGAAGTGGTATACGTACCAAATAGCATAGTAGCCTCGGGAAAAAAATGAACAATACCGTTTTCAGGACTACAGTTGAGCCTAGAAATAATCATATAAGGTTAAGTAACTCAAAAGGGTACGACAATTATCCTATGATAACATTTATACATGTTATCCTACGATTGCTACCAATGAACATATTTCCACAGAAAAAGACACTCACAGACTTATGAAATAAACTAATGGTTAGCCAAAATAAAAGGTGGGAGGATGGGTAAATTAGGACTATGGGGTTAACATACATATACTAATGTATGTTAAGTGTATAAAAACATGTAACAGATAAACTGTATGAATTATATAATCACCAATACCTTTAAAATATACATTTTGTAATCACATACATGGTAAGAGGACCCGAAGATGAACAGACATATGTATGAATCACTGAGCAGATCCTGTACAGCCAGGCAATCAAAACACTCTAATCAAATTTACTCCGATAAGAAATAGAAATTAAATTTAAAAAAACAAACATAAGTAAGGAGACATAAACTTCTGGGGGCTTGTCCCAGCACATTCCACTCTAATTTACAACCTCGGAACACTACCTCCAGGAAGATTCTGTTGCCCTAGTAACAAGAGATGAGAATGTAATAATGCTGCTGCCTTGTGGCTCTTTCCCACAACAGCAGCTTTAAACTCAGTGCTAATGTTTGCTTAATAGTCACAAGGACTGCAGGGCTCTAAATGACACCTGCCCTTAAAAATGCCCTGGGGTAGGGAATAGGCAAGAAAATTCAACACATTAGAAATTTTTCAAGAAGTCAATAAGAGGAGGGAAGTTGTACTCACTCTTTAAAAAAAAAGGAAAAGAAAAAAAAGGACATTCCTAAACCTCAGTATAAGGAATTATTAGACACATGCAAATGCAAATTCAAAAAGGTTTCAGCTCACACAAGTCATTTCCATCAGCAAAATGTCTACAAACTATAAATGCTGAAGGAGTTTTAGAGAACTGTGTACCTTCTAGATCCTGGTTGGATGTAAAGTGGTAACAGCACTAACGCAAACTGAATTGAGCTGGTGAAAAGGTAAAAATTGAGCTACCATATGATGCGGCAGGTCACCTTTTGGGCCTATAACCTAAGACCACCTGAATCGGAAAGACACAGGCAGGCAAATGAGCACTGCAGCAATATTGAAATAGCCAAGACGTGGAAGCAGAAAAAAGGTTCATAAACAGATGAATGGACAAAGAAGAAGTGGTATACGTACCAAATAGAATAGTAGCCTCGGGAAAAAAATGAACAATGCCGTTTTCAGGACTACAGTTGAGCCTAGAAATAATCATATAACGTTAAGTAACTCAAAAGGGTACGACAAATATCCTATGAAAACATTTATACATGTTATCCTAAGATTGCTACCAATGAACATATTTCCACAGAAAAAGACACTCACAGACTTATCAAATAAACTAATGGTTAGCCAAAATGAAAGGTGAGAGGATGGGTAAATTAGGACTATGGGGTTAACATACATATACTAATGTATGTTAAGTGTATAAAAACATATAACAGATAAACTGTATGAATTATATAATCACCAATACCTTTAAAATATACATTTTGTAATCACATACATGGTAACAGGACCCGAAGATGAACAGACATATGTATGAATCATTGAGCAGATTCTGTACAGCCAGGCAATCAAAACACTCTAATCAAATTTACTCTGATAAGAAATAGAAATTAAATTTAAAAAACAAACATAAGTAAGGAGACATAAACTTCTGGGGGCTTGTCCCAGCACATTCCACTCTAATTTACAACCTCGGAACACTACCTCCAGGAAGACTCTGTTGCCGTAGTAACAAGAGTTGAGAACGTAATAATGATGCGGCCTTGTGGCTGTTTCCCACAACAGCAGCTTTAAACCCAGTACTAATAGTTGCTTAATAGTCACAAGGACTGCAGGGCTCTAAATGACACCTGCCCTGAAAAATGCCCTGGGGTAGGGAATAGGCAAGAAAATTCAACACATGAGAAATTTTTCAAGAAGTCAATAAGAGGAGGGAAGTTGTACTCACTCTTTAAAAAAAAGGAAAAGAAAAAAAAAGGACATGCCTAAAGCTCAGTATAAGGAATTATTAGACACATGCAAATTCAAATTCAAAAAGGTTTCAGCTCACACCAGTCATTTCCATCAGCAAAATGTCTATAAACTATAAATGCTGAAGGGGTTTTAGAGAACTGTGTACCTTCTAGCTGCTGGTGGGATGTAAAGTGGTAACAGCACTAACGCAAACTGAATGAAGCTTCTTGAAAAGGTAAAAATTGAGCTACCATATGATGCAGCAGGTCACCCTTTGGGCCTATAACCTAAGACCACCTGAATCGGAAATACACAGGCAGGCAAATGAGCACTGCAGCAATATTGAAATAGCCAAGACATGGAAGCAGAAAAAAGGTTCATAAACAGATGAATGGACAAAGAAGAAGTAGTATACGTACCAAATAGAATAGTAGCCTGGGGAAAAAAATGAACAACGCCGTTTTCAGGACTACAGTTGAGCCTAGAAATAATCATATAAGGTTAAGTAACTCAAAAGGGTACGACAAATATCCTATGATAATATTTATACATGTTATCCTAAGATTGCTACCAATGAACATATTTCCACAGAAAAAGAGACTCACAGACTTATGAAATAAACTAATGGTTAGCAAAATGAAAGGTGGGAGGATGGGTAAATTAGGACTATGGGGTTAACATACATATACTAATGTATGTTAAGTGTATAACAACATATAACAGATAAACTGTATGAATTATATAATCACCAATACCTTTAAAATATACATTTTGTAATCACATACATGGTAACAGGACCCGAAGATGTACAGACATATGTATGAATCATTGAGCAGATCCTGTACAGCCAGGTAATCAAAACACTCTAATCAAATTTACGCTGATAAGAAATAGAAATGAAATTTAAAAAACAAACATAAGTAAGGAGACATAAACTTCTGGGGGCTTGTCCCAGCACATTCCACTCTAATTTACAACCTCAGAACACTACCTCCAGGAAGATTCTGTTGCCCTAGTAACAACAGTTGAGAACGTAATAATGCTGCCGCCTTGTGGCTGTTTCCCACAACAGCAGCTTTAAACCCAGTGCTAATGGTTGCTTAATAGTCACAACGACTGCAGGGGTCTAAATGACACCTGCCCTCAAAAAGTGCCCTTGGGTAGGGAATAGGCAAGAAAATTCAACACATGAGAAATTTTTCAAAAAGTGAATATGAAGAGGGAAGTTGTACTCACACTTTAACAAAAAAAGGAAAAGAAGAAAAAGGATATGCCTAAAGATCAGTATAAGGAATTATTCGCCACATGCGTATCCAACCTCCATAAAGGTTTCAGCTCACAACAGTCAAATGGCCATCAGCAAAAAGTCTACAAACTATAAATGCTGAAGGTGTTTTAGAGAAATGTGTACCTTCTATCTGCTGCTGGGATGTAAAGTGGTAACAGCACTAACGCAAACTGAATGGAGCCGCTTCAAAAGGTAGAAATTGAGCTACCATATGATGCGGCAGGGCACCTCTCGGGCTTATAACCTAAGACCACCAGAATCGGAAAGACACAGGCAGTCAAATGTGCACTGCAGCAATACTGAAATAGCCAAGACATGGAAGCAAAAAAAGGTCCATAAACAGATGAATGGACAGAGAAAAAGTGGTATATGGACAGAATGGAATAGTAGCCTCGGGAAAAAAATGAACAATGCCGTTTTCAGGACTACAGTAGAGCCTAGAAATAATAATATAAGGTTAAGTAAGTCAAAAGGGTATGACAAATATCCTATGATATCATTTATACATGTTATCCTAAGATAGCTACCAATGAACATATTTCCACAGAAAAAGACACTCACAGACTTATGAAATAAACTAATGGTTAGCCAAAATGAAAGGTGGGAGGATGGGTAAATTAGGACTATGGGGTTAACATACATATACTAATGTATGTTAAGTGTATAAAAACATATAACAGATAAACTGTATGAATTATATAATCACCAATACCTTTAAAATATACATTTTGTAATCACATACATGGTAAGAGGACCCGAAGATGAACAGACATATGTATGAATCATTGAGCAGATCCTGTACAGCCAGGCAATCAAAACACTCGAATCAAATTTACTCCAATAAGAAATAGAAATTAAATTTAAAAAACAAACATAAATAAGGAGACATAAACTTCTGGGGGCTTGTCCCAGCACATTCCACTCTAATTTACAACCTCGGAACACTACCTCCAGGAAGATTCTGTTGCCCTAGTAACAAGAGATGAGAACGTAATAATGCTGCCGCCTTGTGGCTCTTTCCCACAACAGCAGCTTTAAACCCAGTGCTAATGGTTGCTTAATAGTCACATGGACTGCAGGGCTCTAAATGACACCTGCCCTGAAAAATGCCCTGGGGTAGGGAATAGGCAAGAAAATTCAACACATGAGAAATTTTTCAAGAAGTCAATAAGAGGAGGGAAGTTGTACTCACTCTTTAAAAAAAAAGGAAAAGAAAAAAAAGGACATGCCTAAACCTCAGTATAAGGAATTATTAGACACATGCAAATGCAAATTCAAAAAGGTTTCAGCTCACACCAGTCATTTCCATCAGCAAAATATCTACAAACTATAAATGCTGAAGGAGTTTTAGAGAACTGTGTACCTTCTAGATCCTGGTGGGATGTAAAGTGGTAACAGCACTAACGCAAACTGAATTGAGCTGTTGAAAAGGTAAAAATTGAGCTACCATATGATGCGGCAGGTCACCTTTTGGGCCTATAACCTAAGACCACCTGAATCGGAAAGACACAGGCAGGCAAATGAGCACTGCAGCAATATTGAAATAGCCAAGACATGGAAGCAGAAAAAAGGTTCATAAACAGATGAATGGACAAAGAAGAAGTGGTATACGTACCAAATAGAATAGTAGCCTCGGGAAAAAAATGAACAATGCCGTTTTCAGGACTACAGTTGAGCCTAGAAATAATCATATAAGGTTAAGTAACTCAAAAGGGTACGACAAATATCCTATGATATCATTTATACATGTTATCCTAAGATAGCTACCAATGAACATATTTCCACAGAAAAAGACACTCACAGACTTATGAAATAAACTAATGGTTAGCCAAAATGAAAGGTGGGAGGATGGGTAAACTAGGACTATGGGGTTAACATACATATACTAATGTATGTTAAGTGTATAAAAACATATAACAGATAAACTGTATGAATTATATAATCACCAATACCTTTAAAATATACATTCTGTAATAACATACATGGTAACAGAATCCGAAGATGAACAGACATATGTAGGAATCATTGAGCAGTTTCTGTACAGCCAGACAATCAAAACACTCTAATCAAATTTACTCCGATAAGAAATAGAAATTTAATTTAAAAAACAAACCTAAGTAAGTAGACATAAACTTCTGGGGGCTTGTCCCAGCACATTGCACTCTAATTTACAACCTCGGAACACTACCTCCAGGAAGATTCTGTTGCCCTAGTAACAAGAGATGAGAACGTAATAATGCTGCCGCCTTGTGGCTCTTTCCCACAACAGCAGCTTTAAACCCAGTGCTAATAGTTGCTTAATAGTCACATGGACTGCAGGGCTCTAAATGACACCTGCCCTGAAAAATGCCCTGGGGTAGGGAATAGGCAAGAAAATTCAACACATGAGAAATTTTTCAAGAAGTCAATAAGAGGAGGGAAGTTGTACTCACTCTTTAAAAAAAAGGAAAAGAAAAAAAAGGACATGCCTAAAGCTCAGTATAAGGAATTATTAGACACATGCAAATTCAAATTCAAAAAGGTTTCAGCTCACACCAGTCATTTCCATCAGCAAAATGTCTATAAACTATAAATGCTGAAGGGGTTTTAGAGAACTGTGTACCTTCTAGCTGCTGGTGGGATGTAAAGTGGTAACAGCACTAACGCAAACTGAATGGAGCTTCTTGAAAAGGTAAAAATTGAGCTACCATATGATGCAGCAGGTCACCCTTTGGGCCTATAACCTAAGACCACCTGAATCGGAAAGACACAGGCAGGCAAATGAGCACTGCAGCAATATTGAAATAGCCAAGACATGGAAGCAGAAAAAAGGTTCATAAACAGATGAATGGACAAAGAAGAAGTAGTATACGTACCAAATAGAATAGTAGCCTGGGGAAAAAAATGAACAACGCCGTTTTCAGGACTACAGTTGAGCCTAGAAATAATCATATAAGGTTAAGTAACTCAAAAGGGTACGACAAATATCCTATGATAATATTTATACATGTTATCCTAAGATTGCTACCAATGAACATATTTCCACAGAAAAAGACACTCACAGACTTATGAAATAAACTAATGGTTAGCAAAATGAAAGGTGGGAGGATGGGTAAATTAGGACTATGGGGTTAACATACATATACTAATGTATGTTAAGTGTATAACAACATATAACTGATAAACTGTATGAATTATATAATCACCAATACCTTTAAAATATACATTTTGTAATCACATACATGGTAACAGGACCCGAAGATGAACAGACATATGTATGAATCATTGAGCAGATCCTGTACAGCCAGGCAATCAAAACACTCTAATCAAATTTACGCTGATAAGAAATAGAAATGAAATTTAAAAAACAAACATAAGTAAGGAGACATAAACTTCTGGGGGCTTGTCCCAGCACATTCCACTCTAATTTACAACCTCAGAACACTACCTCCAGGAAGATTCTGTTGCCCTAGTAACAAGAGTTGAGAACGTAATAATGCTGCCGCCTTGTGGCTGTTTCCCACAACAGCAGCTTTAAACCCAGTGCTAATGGTTGCTTAATAGTCACAACGACTGCAGGGGTCTAAATGACACCTGCCCTCAAAAAGTGCCCTTGGGTAGGGAATAGGCAAGAAAATTCAACACATGAGAAATTTTTCAAAAAGTGAATATGAAGAGGGAAGTTGTACTCACACTTTAACAAAAAAAGGAAAAGAAGAAAAAGGATATGCCTAAAGATCAGTATAAGGAATTATTCGCCACATGCGTATCCAACCTCAATAAAGGTTTCAGCTCACAACAGTCAAATGGCCATCAGCAAAAGTCTACAAACTATAAATGCTGAAGGTGTTTTAGAGAAATGTGTACCTTCTATCTGCTGCTGGGATGTAAAGTGGTAACAGCACTAACGCAAACTGAATGGAGCCGCTTGAAAAGGTAGAAATTGAGCTACCATATGATGCGGCAGGGCACCTCTCGGGCTTATAACCTAAGACCACCAGAATCGGAAAGACACAGGCAGTCAAATGTGCACTGCAGCAATACTGAAATAGCCAAGACATGGAAGCAAAAAAAGGTCCATAAACAGATGAATGGACAGAGAAGAAGTGGTATATGGACAGAATGGAATAGTAGCCTCGGGAAAAAAATGAACAATGCCGTTTTCAGGACTACAGTAGAGCCTAGAAATAATAATATAAGGTTAAGTAAGTCAAAAGGGTATGACAAATATCCTATGATATCATTTATACATGTTATCCTAAGATAGCTACCAATGAACATATTTCCACAGAAAAAGACACTCACAGACTTATGAAATAAACTAATGGTTAGCCAAAATGAAAGGTGGGAGAATGGGTAAATTAGGATTATGGGGTTAACATACATATACTAATGTATGTTAAGTGTATAAAAACATATAACAGATAAACTGTATGAATTATATAATCACCAATACCTTTAAAATATACATTCTGTATTCACATACATGGTAACAGAATCCGAAGATGAACAGACATATGTAGGAATCATTGAGCAGATTCTGTACAGCCAGACAATCAAAAAACTCTAATCAAATTTACTCCAAAAAGAAATAGAATTAAATTTAAAAAACAAACATAAGTAAGGAGACATAAACTTCTGGGGGCTCGTCCCAGCACATTCCACTCTAATTTACAACCACGGAACACTACCTCCAGGAAGATTCTGTTGCCCTAGTAACAAGAGATGAGAACATAATAATGCTGCCGCCTTGTGGCTGTTTCCCACAACAGCAACATTAAACCCAGTGCTAATGGTTGCTTAATAGTCACAAGGACTGCAGGGCTCTAAATGACACCTGCCCTTAAACATGCCCTGGGGTAGGGAATAGGCAAGAAAATTCAACACATGAGAAATTTTTCAAGAAGTCAATAAGAGGAGGGAAGTTGTACTCACTCTTTAAAAAAAAAGGAAAAGAAAAAAAAGGACATGCCTAAAGCTCAGTATAAGGAATTATTAGACACATGCAAATTCAAATTCAAAAAGGTTTCAGCTCACACCAGTCATTTCCATCAGCAAAATGTCTATAAACTATAAATGCTGAAGGGGTTTTAGAGAACTGTGTACCTTCTAGCTGCTGGTGGGATGTAAAGTGGTAACAGCACTAACGCAAACTGAATGGAGCTGCTTGAAAAGGTAAAAATTGAGCTACCATATGATGCGGCAGGGCACCTCTTGGGCTTATAACCTAAGACTACCAGAATCGGAAAGACACAGGCAGTCAAATGTGCACTGCAGCAATATGGAAATAGCAAAGACATGGAAGCAAAAAAAATGTCCATAAACAGATGAATGGACAGAGAAGAAGTGGTATATGGACAGAATGGAATAGTAGCCTCGGGAAAAAAATGAACAATGCCGTTTTCAGGACTACAGTAGAGCCTAGAAATAATAATATAAGTTTAAGTAAGTCAAAAGGGTACGACAAATATCCTATGATATCATTTATACGTGTTATCCTAAGATTGCTACCAATGAACATATTTCCACAGAAAAAGACACTCACAGACTTATGAAATAAACTAATGGTTAGCCAAAATGAAAGGGGGGAGGATGGGTAAATTAGGACTATGGGATTTACATAAATATACTAATGTATGTTACATGCATATAAACATATAACAGATAAACTATATGAATTATATAATCACCAATACCTTTAAAATATACATTCTGTATTCACATACATGGTAACAGAATCCGAAGATGAACAGACATATGTATGAATCATTGAGCAGATTCTGTACAGCCAGGCAATCAAAACACTAAAATCAAATTTACTCCGATAAGAAATAGAAATTAAATTTAAAAAACAAACATAAGTAAGGAGACATAAACTTCTGGAGGCTTGTCCCAGCACATTCCACTCTAATTTACAACCTCGGAACACTACCTCCAGGAAGACTCTGTTGCCATAGTAACAAGAGTTGAGAACGTAATAATGCTGCCGCCTTGTGGCTGTTTCCCACAACAGCAGCTTTAAACCCAGTGCTAATGGTTGCTTAATAGTCAAAACGACTGCAGGGGTCTAAATGACACCTGCCCTCAAAAAATGCCCTGGGGTAGGGAATACGCAAAACAATTCAACACATGAGAAATTTTTCAAAAAGTGAATATGAAGAGGGAAGTTGTACTCACACTTTAACAAAAAAAGGAAAAGAAGAAAAAGGATATGCCTAAAGATCAGTATAAGGAATTATTCGCCACATGCGTATCCAACCTCCAAAAAGGTTTCAGCTCACACCAGTCAAATGGCCATCAGCAAAAAGTCTACAAACTATAAATGCTGAAGGGGTTTTAGAGAAATGTATACCTTCTATCTGCTGCTGGGATGTAAAGTGGTAACAGCACTAACGCAAACTGAATGGAGCTGCTTGAAAAGGTAAAAATTGAGCTACCATATGATGCGGCAGGGCACCTCTTCGGCTTATAACCTAAGACTACCAGAATCGGAAAGACACAGGCAGTCAAATGTGCACTGCAGCAATATGGAAATAGCAAAGACATGGAAGCAAAAAAATGTCCATAAACAGATGAATGGACAGAGAAGAAGTGGTATATGGACAGAGTGCAATAGTAGCCTCGGGGAAAAAATGAACAATGCCGTTTTAAGGACTACAGTTGAGCCTAGAAATAATCATATAAGGTTAAGTAAGTCAAAAGGGTATGACAAATATCCTATGATATCATTTATACATGTTATCCTAAGATTGCTACCAATGAACATATTTCCACAGAAAAAGACACTCACAGACTTATGAAATAAACTAATTGTTAGCCAAAATGAAAGGTGGGAGGATGGGTAAATTAGGACTATGGGGTTAACATACATATACTAATGTATGTTAAGTGTATAAAAACATATAACAGATAAACTGTATGAATTATATAATCACCAATACCTTTAAAATATACATTCTGTAATAACATACATGGTAACAGAATCCGAAGATGAACAGACATATGTAGGAATCATTGAGCAGTTTCTGTACAGCCAGACAATCAAAACACTCTAATCAAATTTACTCCGATAAGAAATAGAAATTTAATTTAAAAAACAAAGCTAAGTAAGGAGACATAAACTTCTGGGGGCTCGTCCCAGCACATTCCACTCTAATTTACAACCTCGGAACACTACCACCAGGAAGATTCTGTTGCCCTAGTAACAAGAAATGAGAACGTAATAATGCTGCCGCCTTGTGGCTCTTTCCCACAACAGCAGCTTTAAACCCAGTGCTAATGGTTGCTTAATAGTCACATGGACTGCAGGGCTCTAAATGACACCTGCCCTGAAAAATGCCCTGGGGTAGGGAATAGGCAAGAATATTCAACACATGAGAAATTTTTCAAGAAGTCAATAAGAGGAGGGAAGTTGTACTCACTCTTTAAAAAAAAAGGAAAAGAAAAAAAAGGACATGCCTAAAGCTCAGTAGAATGAATTATTAGACACATGCAAATTCAAATTCAAAAAGGTTTCAGCTCACACCAGTCGTTTCCATCAGCAAAATGTCTACAAACTATAAATGCTGAAGGGGTTTTAGAGAACTGTGTACCTTCTAGCTGCTGGTGGGATGTAAAGTGGTAACAGCACTAACGCAAACTGAATGGAGTTTCTTGAAAAGGTAAAAATTGAGCTACCATATGATGCGGCAGGTTACCTTTTGGGCCTATAACCTAAGACCACCTAAATCGGAAAGACACAGGCAGGCAAATGTGCACTGCAGCAATATTGAAATAGCCAAGACATGGAAGCAGAAAAAGGGTTCATAAACAGATGAATGGACAAAGAAGAAGTGGTATACGTACCAAATAGCATAGTAGCCTCGGGAAAAAAATGAACAATACCGTTTTCAGGACTACAGTTGAGCCTAGAAATAATCATATAAGGTTAAGTAACTCAAAAGGGTACGACAATTATCCTATGATAACATTTATACATGTTATCCTACGATTGCTACCAATGAACATATTTCCACAGAAAAAGACACTCACAGACTTATGAAATAAACTAATGGTTAGCCAAAATAAAAGGTGGGAGGATGGGTAAATTAGGACTATGGGGTTAACATACATATACTAATGTATGTTAAGTGTATAAAAACATGTAACAGATAAACTGTATGAATTATATAATCACCAATACCTTTAAAATATACATTTTGTAATCACATACATGGTAAGAGGACCCGAAGATGAACAGACATATGTATGAATCACTGAGCAGATCCTGTACAGCCAGGCAATCAAAACACTCTAATCAAATTTACTCCGATAAGAAATAGAAATTAAATTTAAAAAAACAAACATAAGTAAGGAGACATAAACTTCTGGGGGCTTGTCCCAGCACATTCCACTCTAATTTACAACCTCGGAACACTACCTCCAGGAAGATTCTGTTGCCCTAGTAACAAGAGATGAGAATGTAATAATGCTGCTGCCTTGTGGCTCTTTCCCACAACAGCAGCTTTAAACTCAGTGCTAATGTTTGCTTAATAGTCACAAGGACTGCAGGGCTCTAAATGACACCTGCCCTTAAAAATGCCCTGGGGTAGGGAATAGGCAAGAAAATTCAACACATTAGAAATTTTTCAAGAAGTCAATAAGAGGAGGGAAGTTGTACTCACTCTTTAAAAAAAAAGGAAAAGAAAAAAAAGGACATTCCTAAACCTCAGTATAAGGAATTATTAGACACATGCAAATGCAAATTCAAAAAGGTTTCAGCTCACACAAGTCATTTCCATCAGCAAAATGTCTACAAACTATAAATGCTGAAGGAGTTTTAGAGAACTGTGTACCTTCTAGATCCTGGTTGGATGTAAAGTGGTAACAGCACTAACGCAAACTGAATTGAGCTGGTGAAAAGGTAAAAATTGAGCTACCATATGATGCGGCAGGTCACCTTTTGGGCCTATAACCTAAGACCACCTGAATCGGAAAGACACAGGCAGGCAAATGAGCACTGCAGCAATATTGAAATAGCCAAGACGTGGAAGCAGAAAAAAGGTTCATAAACAGATGAATGGACAAAGAAGAAGTGGTATACGTACCAAATAGAATAGTAGCCTCGGGAAAAAAATGAACAATGCCGTTTTCAGGACTACAGTTGAGCCTAGAAATAATCATATAACGTTAAGTAACTCAAAAGGGTACGACAAATATCCTATGAAAACATTTATACATGTTATCCTAAGATTGCTACCAATGAACATATTTCCACAGAAAAAGACACTCACAGACTTATCAAATAAACTAATGGTTAGCCAAAATGAAAGGTGAGAGGATGGGTAAATTAGGACTATGGGGTTAACATACATATACTAATGTATGTTAAGTGTATAAAAACATATAACAGATAAACTGTATGAATTATATAATCACCAATACCTTTAAAATATACATTTTGTAATCACATACATGGTAACAGGACCCGAAGATGAACAGACATATGTATGAATCATTGAGCAGATTCTGTACAGCCAGGCAATCAAAACACTCTAATCAAATTTACTCTGATAAGAAATAGAAATTAAATTTAAAAAACAAACATAAGTAAGGAGACATAAACTTCTGGGGGCTTGTCCCAGCACATTCCACTCTAATTTACAACCTCGGAACACTACCTCCAGGAAGACTCTGTTGCCGTAGTAACAAGAGTTGAGAACGTAATAATGATGCGGCCTTGTGGCTGTTTCCCACAACAGCAGCTTTAAACCCAGTACTAATAGTTGCTTAATAGTCACAAGGACTGCAGGGCTCTAAATGACACCTGCCCTGAAAAATGCCCTGGGGTAGGGAATAGGCAAGAAAATTCAACACATGAGAAATTTTTCAAGAAGTCAATAAGAGGAGGGAAGTTGTACTCACTCTTTAAAAAAAAGGAAAAGAAAAAAAAAGGACATGCCTAAAGCTCAGTATAAGGAATTATTAGACACATGCAAATTCAAATTCAAAAAGGTTTCAGCTCACACCAGTCATTTCCATCAGCAAAATGTCTATAAACTATAAATGCTGAAGGGGTTTTAGAGAACTGTGTACCTTCTAGCTGCTGGTGGGATGTAAAGTGGTAACAGCACTAACGCAAACTGAATGAAGCTTCTTGAAAAGGTAAAAATTGAGCTACCATATGATGCAGCAGGTCACCCTTTGGGCCTATAACCTAAGACCACCTGAATCGGAAATACACAGGCAGGCAAATGAGCACTGCAGCAATATTGAAATAGCCAAGACATGGAAGCAGAAAAAAGGTTCATAAACAGATGAATGGACAAAGAAGAAGTAGTATACGTACCAAATAGAATAGTAGCCTGGGGAAAAAAATGAACAACGCCGTTTTCAGGACTACAGTTGAGCCTAGAAATAATCATATAAGGTTAAGTAACTCAAAAGGGTACGACAAATATCCTATGATAATATTTATACATGTTATCCTAAGATTGCTACCAATGAACATATTTCCACAGAAAAAGAGACTCACAGACTTATGAAATAAACTAATGGTTAGCAAAATGAAAGGTGGGAGGATGGGTAAATTAGGACTATGGGGTTAACATACATATACTAATGTATGTTAAGTGTATAACAACATATAACAGATAAACTGTATGAATTATATAATCACCAATACCTTTAAAATATACATTTTGTAATCACATACATGGTAACAGGACCCGAAGATGTACAGACATATGTATGAATCATTGAGCAGATCCTGTACAGCCAGGTAATCAAAACACTCTAATCAAATTTACGCTGATAAGAAATAGAAATGAAATTTAAAAAACAAACATAAGTAAGGAGACATAAACTTCTGGGGGCTTGTCCCAGCACATTCCACTCTAATTTACAACCTCAGAACACTACCTCCAGGAAGATTCTGTTGCCCTAGTAACAACAGTTGAGAACGTAATAATGCTGCCGCCTTGTGGCTGTTTCCCACAACAGCAGCTTTAAACCCAGTGCTAATGGTTGCTTAATAGTCACAACGACTGCAGGGGTCTAAATGACACCTGCCCTCAAAAAGTGCCCTTGGGTAGGGAATAGGCAAGAAAATTCAACACATGAGAAATTTTTCAAAAAGTGAATATGAAGAGGGAAGTTGTACTCACACTTTAACAAAAAAAGGAAAAGAAGAAAAAGGATATGCCTAAAGATCAGTATAAGGAATTATTCGCCACATGCGTATCCAACCTCCATAAAGGTTTCAGCTCACAACAGTCAAATGGCCATCAGCAAAAAGTCTACAAACTATAAATGCTGAAGGTGTTTTAGAGAAATGTGTACCTTCTATCTGCTGCTGGGATGTAAAGTGGTAACAGCACTAACGCAAACTGAATGGAGCCGCTTCAAAAGGTAGAAATTGAGCTACCATATGATGCGGCAGGGCACCTCTCGGGCTTATAACCTAAGACCACCAGAATCGGAAAGACACAGGCAGTCAAATGTGCACTGCAGCAATACTGAAATAGCCAAGACATGGAAGCAAAAAAAGGTCCATAAACAGATGAATGGACAGAGAAAAAGTGGTATATGGACAGAATGGAATAGTAGCCTCGGGAAAAAAATGAACAATGCCGTTTTCAGGACTACAGTAGAGCCTAGAAATAATAATATAAGGTTAAGTAAGTCAAAAGGGTATGACAAATATCCTATGATATCATTTATACATGTTATCCTAAGATAGCTACCAATGAACATATTTCCACAGAAAAAGACACTCACAGACTTATGAAATAAACTAATGGTTAGCCAAAATGAAAGGTGGGAGGATGGGTAAATTAGGACTATGGGGTTAACATACATATACTAATGTATGTTAAGTGTATAAAAACATATAACAGATAAACTGTATGAATTATATAATCACCAATACCTTTAAAATATACATTTTGTAATCACATACATGGTAAGAGGACCCGAAGATGAACAGACATATGTATGAATCATTGAGCAGATCCTGTACAGCCAGGCAATCAAAACACTCGAATCAAATTTACTCCAATAAGAAATAGAAATTAAATTTAAAAAACAAACATAAATAAGGAGACATAAACTTCTGGGGGCTTGTCCCAGCACATTCCACTCTAATTTACAACCTCGGAACACTACCTCCAGGAAGATTCTGTTGCCCTAGTAACAAGAGATGAGAACGTAATAATGCTGCCGCCTTGTGGCTCTTTCCCACAACAGCAGCTTTAAACCCAGTGCTAATGGTTGCTTAATAGTCACATGGACTGCAGGGCTCTAAATGACACCTGCCCTGAAAAATGCCCTGGGGTAGGGAATAGGCAAGAAAATTCAACACATGAGAAATTTTTCAAGAAGTCAATAAGAGGAGGGAAGTTGTACTCACTCTTTAAAAAAAAAGGAAAAGAAAAAAAAGGACATGCCTAAACCTCAGTATAAGGAATTATTAGACACATGCAAATGCAAATTCAAAAAGGTTTCAGCTCACACCAGTCATTTCCATCAGCAAAATATCTACAAACTATAAATGCTGAAGGAGTTTTAGAGAACTGTGTACCTTCTAGATCCTGGTGGGATGTAAAGTGGTAACAGCACTAACGCAAACTGAATTGAGCTGTTGAAAAGGTAAAAATTGAGCTACCATATGATGCGGCAGGTCACCTTTTGGGCCTATAACCTAAGACCACCTGAATCGGAAAGACACAGGCAGGCAAATGAGCACTGCAGCAATATTGAAATAGCCAAGACATGGAAGCAGAAAAAAGGTTCATAAACAGATGAATGGACAAAGAAGAAGTGGTATACGTACCAAATAGAATAGTAGCCTCGGGAAAAAAATGAACAATGCCGTTTTCAGGACTACAGTTGAGCCTAGAAATAATCATATAAGGTTAAGTAACTCAAAAGGGTACGACAAATATCCTATGATATCATTTATACATGTTATCCTAAGATAGCTACCAATGAACATATTTCCACAGAAAAAGACACTCACAGACTTATGAAATAAACTAATGGTTAGCCAAAATGAAAGGTGGGAGGATGGGTAAACTAGGACTATGGGGTTAACATACATATACTAATGTATGTTAAGTGTATAAAAACATATAACAGATAAACTGTATGAATTATATAATCACCAATACCTTTAAAATATACATTCTGTAATAACATACATGGTAACAGAATCCGAAGATGAACAGACATATGTAGGAATCATTGAGCAGTTTCTGTACAGCCAGACAATCAAAACACTCTAATCAAATTTACTCCGATAAGAAATAGAAATTTAATTTAAAAAACAAACCTAAGTAAGTAGACATAAACTTCTGGGGGCTTGTCCCAGCACATTGCACTCTAATTTACAACCTCGGAACACTACCTCCAGGAAGATTCTGTTGCCCTAGTAACAAGAGATGAGAACGTAATAATGCTGCCGCCTTGTGGCTCTTTCCCACAACAGCAGCTTTAAACCCAGTGCTAATAGTTGCTTAATAGTCACATGGACTGCAGGGCTCTAAATGACACCTGCCCTGAAAAATGCCCTGGGGTAGGGAATAGGCAAGAAAATTCAACACATGAGAAATTTTTCAAGAAGTCAATAAGAGGAGGGAAGTTGTACTCACTCTTTAAAAAAAAGGAAAAGAAAAAAAAGGACATGCCTAAAGCTCAGTATAAGGAATTATTAGACACATGCAAATTCAAATTCAAAAAGGTTTCAGCTCACACCAGTCATTTCCATCAGCAAAATGTCTATAAACTATAAATGCTGAAGGGGTTTTAGAGAACTGTGTACCTTCTAGCTGCTGGTGGGATGTAAAGTGGTAACAGCACTAACGCAAACTGAATGGAGCTTCTTGAAAAGGTAAAAATTGAGCTACCATATGATGCAGCAGGTCACCCTTTGGGCCTATAACCTAAGACCACCTGAATCGGAAAGACACAGGCAGGCAAATGAGCACTGCAGCAATATTGAAATAGCCAAGACATGGAAGCAGAAAAAAGGTTCATAAACAGATGAATGGACAAAGAAGAAGTAGTATACGTACCAAATAGAATAGTAGCCTGGGGAAAAAAATGAACAACGCCGTTTTCAGGACTACAGTTGAGCCTAGAAATAATCATATAAGGTTAAGTAACTCAAAAGGGTACGACAAATATCCTATGATAATATTTATACATGTTATCCTAAGATTGCTACCAATGAACATATTTCCACAGAAAAAGAGACTCACAGACTTATGAAATAAACTAATGGTTAGCAAAATGAAAGGTGGGAGGATGGGTAAATTAGGACTATGGGGTTAACATACATATACTAGTGTATGTTAAGTGTATAACAACATATAACAGATAAACTGTATGAATTATATAATCACCAATACCTTTAAAATATACATTTTGTAATCACATACATGGTAACAGGACCCGAAGATGTACAGACATATGTATGAATCATTGAGCAGATCCTGTATAGCCAGGTAATCAAAACACTCTAATCAAATTTACGCTGATAAGAAATAGAAATGAAATTTAAAAAACAAACATAAGTAAGGAGACATAAACTTCTGGGGGCTTGTCCCAGCACATTCCACTCTAATTTACAACCTCAGAACACTACCTCCAGGAAGATTCTGTTGCCCTAGTAACAAGAGTTGAGAACGTAATAATGCTGCCGCCTTGTGGCTGTTTCCCACAACAGCAGCTTTAAACCCAGTGCTAATGGTTGCTTAATAGTCACAACGACTGCAGGGGTCTAAATGACACCTGCCCTCAAAAAGTGCCCTTGGGTAGGGAATAGGCAAGAAAATTCAACACATGAGAAATTTTTCAAAAAGTGAATATGAAGAGGGAAGTTGTACTCACACTTTAACAAAAAAAGGAAAAGAAGAAAAAGGATATGCCTAAAGATCAGTATAAGGAATTATTCGCCACATGCGTATCCAACCTCCATAAAGGTTTCAGCTCACAACAGTCAAATGGCCATCAGGAAAAGTCTACAAACTATAAATGCTGAAGGTGTTTTAGAGAAATGTGTACCTTCTATCTGCTGCTGGGATGTAAAGTGGTAACAGCACTAACGCAAACTGAATGGAGCCGCTTGAAAAGGTAGAAATTGAGCTACCATATGATGCGGCAGGGCACCTCTCGGGCTTATAACCTAAGACCACCAGAATCGGAAAGACACAGGCAGTCAAATGTGCACTGCAGCAATACTGAAATAGCCAAGACATGGAAGCAAAAAAAGGTCCATAAACAGATGAATGGACAGAGAAGAAGTGGTATATGGACAGAATGGAATAGTAGCCTCGGGAAAAAAATGAACAATGCCGTTTTCAGGACTACAGTAGAGCCTAGAAATAATAATATAAGGTTAAGTAAGTCAAAAGGGTATGACAAATATCCTATGATATCATTTATACATGTTATCCTAAGATAGCTACCAATGAACATATTTCCACAGAAAAAGACACTCACAGACTTATGAAATAAACTAATGGTTAGCCAAAATGAAAGGTGGGAGGATGGGTAAATTAGGACTATGGGGTTAACATACATATACTAATGTATGTTAAGTGTATAAAAACATATAACAGATAAACTGTATGAATTATATAATCACCAATACCTTTAAAATATACATTCTGTATTCACATACATGGTAACAGAATCCGAAGATGAACAGACATATGTAGGAATCATTGAGCAGATTCTGTACAGCCAGACAATCAAAAAACTCTAATCAAATTTACTCCAAAAAGAAATAGAATTAAATTTAAAAAACAAACATAAGTAAGGAGACATAAACTTCTGGGGGCTCGTCCCAGCACATTCCACTCTAATTTACAACCACGGAACACTACCTCCAGGAAGATTCTGTTGCCCTAGTAACAAGAGATGAGAACGTAATAATGCTGCCGCCTTGTGGCTGTTTCCCACAACAGCAACATTAAACCCAGTGCTAATGGTTGCTTAATAGTCACAAGGACTGCAGGGCTCTAAATGACACCTGCCCTTAAAAATGCCCTGGGGTAGGGAATAGGCAAGAAAATTCAACACATGAGAAATTTTTCAAGAAGTCAATAAGAGGAGGGAAGTTGTACTCACTCTTTAAAAAAAAAGGAAAAGAAAAAAAAGGACATGCCTAAAGCTCAGTATAAGGAATTATTAGACACATGCAAATTCAAATTCAAAAAGGTTTCAGCTCACACCAGTCATTTCCATCAGCAAAGTGTCTATAAACTATAAATGCTGAAGGGGTTATAGAGAAATGTATACCTTCTATCTGCTGCTGGGATGTAAAGTGGTAACAGCACTAACGCAAACTGAATGGAGCTGCTTGAAAAGGTAAAAATTGAGCTACCATATGATGCGGCAGGGCACCTCTTCGGCTTATAACCTAAGACTACCAGAATCGGAAAGACACAGGCAGTCAAATGTGCACTGCAGCAATATGGAAATAGCAAAGACATGGAAGCAAAAAAAATGTCCATAAACAGATGAATGGACAGAGAAGAAGTGGTATATGGACAGAATGCAATAGTAGCCTCGGGGAAAAAATGAACAATGCCGTTTTAAGGACTACAGTTGAGCCTAGAAATAATCATATAAGGTTAAGTAAGTCAAAAGGGTATGACAAATATCCTATGATATCATTTATACATGTTATCCTAAGATTGCTACCAATGAACATATTTCCACAGAAAAAGACACTCACAGACTTATGAAACAAACTAATTGTTAGCCAAAATGAAAGGTGGGAGGATGGGTAAATTAGGACTATGGGGTTAACATACATATACTAATGTATGTTAAGTGTATAAAAACATATAACAGATAAACTGTATGAATTATATAATCACCAATACCTTTAAAATATACATTCTGTAATAACATACATGGTAACAGAATCCGAAGATGAACAGACATATGTAGGAATCATTGAGCAGTTTCTGTACAGCCAGACAATCAAAACACTCTAATCAAATTTACTCAGATAAGAAATAGAAATTTAATTTAAAAAACAAACCTAAGTAAGGAGACATAAACTTCTGGGGGCTTCTCCCAGCACATTCCACGCTAATTTACAACCTCGGAACACTACCTCCAGGAAGATTCTGTTGCCCTAGTAACAAGAGATGAGAACGTAATAATGCTGCCGCCTTGTGGCTCTTTCCCACAACAGCAGCTTTAAACCCAGTGCTAATGGTTGCTTAATAGTCACATGGACTGCAGGGCTCTAAATGACACCTGCCCTGAAAAATGCCCTGGGGTAGGGAATAGGCAAGAATATTCAACACATGAGAAATTTTTCAAGAAGTCAATAAGAGGAGGGAAGTTGTACTCACTCTTTAAAAAAAAAGGAAAAGAAAAAAAAGGACATGCCTAAACCTCAGTATAAGGAATTATTAGACACATGCAAATGCAAATTCAAAAAGGTTTCAGCTCACACCAGTCATTTCCATCAGCAAAATATCTACAAACTATAAATGCTGAAGGAGTTTTAGAGAACTGTGTACCTTCTAGATCCTGGTGGGATGTAAAGTGGTAACAGCACTAACGCAAACTGAATTGAGCTGTTGAAAAGGTAAAAATTGAGCTACCATATGATGCGGCAGGTCACCTTTTGGGCCTATAACCTAAGACCACCTGAATCGGAAAGACACAGGCAGGCAAATGAGCACTGCAGCAATATTGAAATAGCCAAGACATGGAAGCAGAAAAAAGGTTCATAAACAGATGAATGGACAAAGAAGAAGTGGTATACGTACCAAATAGAATAGTAGCCTCGGGAAAAAAATGAACAATGCCGTTTTCAGGACTACAGTTGAGCCTAGAAATAATCATATAAGGTTAAGTAACTCAAAAGGGTACGACAAATATCCTATGATAACATTTATACATGTTATCCTAAGATAGCTACCAATGAACATATTTCCACAGAAAAAGACACTCACAGACTTATGAAATAAACTAATGGTTAGCCAAAATGAAAGGTGGGAAGATGGGTAAACTAGGACTATGGGGTTAACATACATATACTAATGTATGTTAAGTGTATAAAAACATATAACAGATAAACTGTATGAATTACATAATCACCAATACCTTTAAAATATACATTCTGTAATCACATACATGGTAACAGAATCCGAAGATGAACAGACATATGTAGGAATCATTGAGCAGTTTCTGTACAGCCAGACAATCAAAACACTCTAATCAAATTTACTCAGATAAGAAATAGAAATTTAATTTAAAAAACAAACCTAAGTAAGGAGACATAAACTTCTGGGGGCTTCTCCCAGCACATTCCACGCTAATTTACAACCTCGGAACACTACCTCCAGGAAGATTCTGTTGCCCTAGTAACAAGAGATGAGAACGTAATAATGCTGCCGCCTTGTGGCTCTTTCCCACAACAGCAGCTTTAAACCCAGTGCTAATGGTTGCTTAATAGTCACATGGACTGCAGGGCTCTAAATGACACCTGCCCTGAAAAATGCCCTGGGGTAGGGAATAGGCAAGAAAATTCAACACATGAGAAATTTTTCAAGAAGTCAATAAGAGGAGGGAAGTTGTACTCACTCTTTAAAAAAAAAGGAAAAGAAAAAAAAGGACATGCCTAAACCTCAGTATAAGGAATTATTAGACACATGCAAATGCAAATTCAAAAAGGTTTCAGCTCACACCAGTCATTTCCATCAGCAAAATATCAACAAACTATAAATGCTGAAGGAGTTTTAGAGAACTGTGTACCTTCTAGATCCTGGTGGGATGTAAAGTGGTAACAGCACTAACGCAAACTGAATTGAGCTGTTGAAAAGGTAAAAATTGAGCTACCATATGATGCGGCAGGTCACCTTTTGGGCCTATAACCTAAGACCACCTGAATCGGAAAGACACAGGCAGGCAAATGAGCACTGCAGCAATATTGAAATAGCCAAGACATGGAAGCAGAAAAAAGGTTCATAAACAGATGAATGGACAAAGAAGAAGTGGTATACGTACCAAATAGAATAGTAGCCTCGGGAAAAAAATGAACAATGCCGTTTTCAGGACTACAGTTGAGCCTAGAAATAATCATATAAGGTTAAGTAACTCAAAAGGGTACGACAAATATCCTATGATAACATTTATACATGTTATCCTAAGATAGCTACCAATGAACATATTTCCACAGAAAAAGACACTCACAGACTTATGAAATAAACTAATGGTTAGCCAAAATGAAAGGTGGGAGGATGGGTAAACTAGGACTATGGGGTTAACATACATATACTAATGTATGTTAAGTGTATAAAAACATATAACAGATAAACTGTATGAATTATATAATCACCAATACCTTTAAAATATACATTCTGTAATAACATACATGGTAACAGAATCCGAAGATGAACAGACATATGTAGGAATCATTGAGCAGTTTCTGTACAGCCAGACAATCAAAACACTCTAATCAAATTTACTCCGATAAGAAATAGAAATTTAATTTAAAAAACAAACCTAAGTAAGTAGACATAAACTTCTGGGGGCTTGTCCCAGCACATTGCACTCTAATTTACAACCTCGGAACACTACCTCCAGGAAGATTCTGTTGCCCTAGTAACAAGAGATGAGAACGTAATAATGCTGCCGCCTTGTGGCTCTTTCCCACAACAGCAGCTTTAAACCCAGTGCTAATAGTTGCTTAATAGTCACATGGACTGCAGGGCTCTAAATGACACCTGCCCTGAAAAATGCCCTGGGGTAGGGAATAGGCAAGAAAATTCAACACATGAGAAATTTTTCAAGAAGTCAATAAGAGGAGGGAAGTTGTACTCACTCTTTAAAAAAAAGGAAAAGAAAAAAAAGGACATGCCTAAAGCTCAGTATAAGGAATTATTAGACACATGCAAATTCAAATTCAAAAAGGTTTCAGCTCACACCAGTCATTTCCATCAGCAAAATGTCTATAAACTATAAATGCTGAAGGGGTTTTAGAGAACTGTGTACCTTCTAGCTGCTGGTGGGATGTAAAGTGGTAACAGCACTAACGCAAACTGAATGGAGCTTCTTGAAAAGGTAAAAATTGAGCTACCATATGATGCGGCAGGTCACCTTTTGGGCCTATAACCTAAGACCACCTGAATCGGAAAGACACAGGCAGGCAAATGAGCACTGCAGCAATATTGAAATAGCCAAGACATGGAAGCAGAAAAAAGGTTCATAAACAGATGAATGGACAAAGAAGAAGTGGTATACGTACCAAATAGAATAGTAGCCTCGGGAAAAAAATGAACAATGCCGTTTTCAGGACTACAGTTGAGCCTAGAAATAATCATATAAGGTTAAGTAACTCAAAAGGGTACGACAAATATCCTATGATAACATTTATACATGTTATCCTAAGATAGCTACCAATGAACATATTTCCACAGAAAAAGACACTCACAGACTTATGAAATAAACTAATGGTTAGCCAAAATGAAAGGTGGGAGGATGGGTAAACTAGGACTATGGGGTTAACATACATATACTAATGTATGTTAAGTGTATAAAAACATATAACAGATAAACTGTATGAATTATATAATCACCAATACCTTTAAAATATACATTCTGTAATAACATACATGGTAACAGAATCCGAAGATGAACAGACATATGTAGGAATCATTGAGCAGTTTCTGTACAGCCAGACAATCAAAACACTCTAATCAAATTTACTCCGATAAGAAATAGAAATTTAATTTAAAAAACAAACCTAAGTAAGTAGACATAAACTTCTGGGGGCTTGTCCCAGCACATTGCACTCTAATTTACAACCTCGGAACACTACCTCCAGGAAGATTCTGTTGCCCTAGTAACAAGAGATGAGAACGTAATAATGCTGCCGCCTTGTGGCTCTTTCCCACAACAGCAGCTTTAAACCCAGTGCTAATAGTTGCTTAATAGTCACATGGACTGCAGGGCTCTAAATGACACCTGCCCTGAAAAATGCCCTGGGGTAGGGAATAGGCAAGAAAATTCAACACATGAGAAATTTTTCAAGAAGTCAATAAGAGGAGGGAAGTTGTACTCACTCTTTAAAAAAAAGGAAAAGAAAAAAAAGGACATGCCTAAAGCTCAGTATAAGGAATTATTAGACACATGCAAATTCAAATTCAAAAAGGTTTCAGCTCACACCAGTCATTTCCATCAGCAAAATGTCTATAAACTATAAATGCTGAAGGGGTTTTAGAGAACTGTGTACCTTCTAGCTGCTGGTGGGATGTAAAGTGGTAACAGCACTAACGCAAACTGAATGGAGCTTCTTGAAAAGGTAAAAATTGAGCTACCATATGATGCGGCAGGTCACCTTTTGGGCCTATAACCTAAGACCACCTGAATCGGAAAGACACAGGCAGGCAAATGAGCACTGCAGCAATATTGAAATAGCCAAGACATGGAAGCAGAAAAAAGGTTCATAAACAGATGAATGGACAAAGAAGAAGTGGTATACGTACCAAATAGAATAGTAGCCTCGGGAAAAAAATGAACAATGCCGTTTTCAGGACTACAGTTGAGCCTAGAAATAATCATATAAGGTTAAGTAACTCAAAAGGGTACGACAAATATCCTATGATAACATTTATACATGTTATCCTAAGATAGCTACCAATGAACATATTTCCACAGAAAAAGACACTCACAGACTTATGAAATAAACTAATGGTTAGCCAAAATGAAAGGTGGGAGGATGGGTAAACTAGGACTATGGGGTTAACATACATATACTAATGTATGTTAAGTGTATAAAAACATATAACAGATAAACTGTATGAATTATATAATCACCAATACCTTTAAAATATACATTCTGTAATAACATACATGGTAACAGAATCCGAAGATGAACAGACATATGTAGGAATCATTGAGCAGTTTCTGTACAGCCAGACAATCAAAACACTCTAATCAAATTTACTCCGATAAGAAATAGAAATTTAATTTAAAAAACAAACCTAAGTAAGTAGACATAAACTTCTGGGGGCTTGTCCCAGCACATTGCACTCTAATTTACAACCTCGGAACACTACCTCCAGGAAGATTCTGTTGCCCTAGTAACAAGAGATGAGAACGTAATAATGCTGCCGCCTTGTGGCTCTTTCCCACAACAGCAGCTTTAAACCCAGTGCTAATAGTTGCTTAATAGTCACATGGACTGCAGGGCTCTAAATGACACCTGCCCTGAAAAATGCCCTGGGGTAGGGAATAGGCAAGAAAATTCAACACATGAGAAATTTTTCAAGAAGTCAATAAGAGGAGGGAAGTTGTACTCACTCTTTAAAAAAAAGGAAAAGAAAAAAAAGGACATGCCTAAAGCTCAGTATAAGGAATTATTAGACACATGCAAATTCAAATTCAAAAAGGTTTCAGCTCACACCAGTCATTTCCATCAGCAAAATGTCTATAAACTATAAATGCTGAAGGGGTTTTAGAGAACTGTGTACCTTCTAGCTGCTGGTGGGATGTAAAGTGGTAACAGCACTAACGCAAACTGAATGGAGCTTCTTGAAAAGGTAAAAATTGAGCTACCATATGATGCGGCAGGTCACCTTTTGGGCCTATAACCTAAGACCACCTGAATCGGAAAGACACAGGCAGGCAAATGAGCACTGCAGCAATATTGAAATAGCCAAGACATGGAAGCAGAAAAAAGGTTCATAAACAGATGAATGGACAAAGAAGAAGTGGTATACGTACCAAATAGAATAGTAGCCTCGGGAAAAAAATGAACAATGCCGTTTTCAGGACTACAGTTGAGCCTAGAAATAATCATATAAGGTTAAGTAACTCAAAAGGGTACGACAAATATCCTATGATAACATTTATACATGTTATCCTAAGATAGCTACCAATGAACATATTTCCACAGAAAAAGACACTCACAGACTTATGAAATAAACTAATGGTTAGCCAAAATGAAAGGTGGGAGGATGGGTAAACTAGGACTATGGGGTTAACATACATATACTAATGTATGTTAAGTGTATAAAAACATATAACAGATAAACTGTATGAATTATATAATCACCAATACCTTTAAAATATACATTCTGTAATAACATACATGGTAACAGAATCCGAAGATGAACAGACATATGTAGGAATCATTGAGCAGTTTCTGTACAGCCAGACAATCAAAACACTCTAATCAAATTTACTCCGATAAGAAATAGAAATTTAATTTAAAAAACAAACCTAAGTAAGTAGACATAAACTTCTGGGGGCTTGTCCCAGCACATTGCACTCTAATTTACAACCTCGGAACACTACCTCCAGGAAGATTCTGTTGCCCTAGTAACAAGAGATGAGAACGTAATAATGCTGCCGCCTTGTGGCTCTTTCCCACAACAGCAGCTTTAAACCCAGTGCTAATAGTTGCTTAATAGTCACATGGACTGCAGGGCTCTAAATGACACCTGCCCTGAAAAATGCCCTGGGGTAGGGAATAGGCAAGAAAATTCAACACATGAGAAATTTTTCAAGAAGTCAATAAGAGGAGGGAAGTTGTACTCACTCTTTAAAAAAAAGGAAAAGAAAAAAAAGGACATGCCTAAAGCTCAGTATAAGGAATTATTAGACACATGCAAATTCAAATTCAAAAAGGTTTCAGCTCACACCAGTCATTTCCATCAGCAAAATGTCTATAAACTATAAATGCTGAAGGGGTTTTAGAGAACTGTGTACCTTCTAGCTGCTGGTGGGATGTAAAGTGGTAACAGCACTAACGCAAACTGAATGGAGCTTCTTGAAAAGGTAAAAATTGAGCTACCATATGATGCAGCAGGTCACCCTTTGGGCCTATAACCTAAGACCACCTGAATCGGAAAGACACAGGCAGGCAAATGAGCACTGCAGCAATATTGAAATAGCCAAGACATGGAAGCAGAAAAAAGGTTCATAAACAGATGAATGGACAAAGAAGAAGTAGTATACGTACCAAATAGAATAGTAGCCTGGGGAAAAAAATGAACAACGCCGTTTTCAGGACTACAGTTGAGCCTAAAAATAATCATATAAGGTTAAGTAACTCAAAAGGGTACGACAAATATCCTATGATAATATTTATACATGTTATCCTAAGATTGCTACCAATGAACATATTTCCACAGAAAAAGACACTCACAGACTTATGAAATAAACTAATGGTTAGCAAAATGAAAGGTGGGAGGATGGGTAAATTAGGACTATGGGGTTAACATACATATACTAATGTATGTTAAGTGTATAACAACATATAACTGATAAACTGTATGAATTATATAATCACCAATACCTTTAAAATATACATTTTGTAATCACATACATGGTAACAGGACCCGAAGATGAACAGACATATGTATGAATCATTGAGCAGATCCTGTACAGCCAGGCAATCAAAACACTCTAATCAAATTTACGCTGATAAGAAATAGAAATGAAATTTAAAAAACAAACATAAGTAAGGAGACATAAACTTCTGGGGGCTTGTCCCAGCACATTCCACTCTAATTTACAACCTCAGAACACTACCTCCAGGAAGATTCTGTTGCCCTAGTAACAAGAGTTGAGAACGTAATAATGCTGCCGCCTTGTGGCTGTTTCCCACAACAGCAGCTTTAAACCCAGTGCTAATGGTTGCTTAATAGTCACAACGACTGCAGGGGTCTAAATGACACCTGCCCTCAAAAAGTGCCCTTGGGTAGGGAATAGGCAAGAAAATTCAACACATGAGAAATTTTTCAAAAAGTGAATATGAAGAGGGAAGTTGTACTCACACTTTAACAAAAAAAGGAAAAGAAGAAAAAGGATATGCCTAAAGATCAGTATAAGGAATTATTCGCCACATGCGTATCCAACCTCCATAAAGGTTTCAGCTCACAACAGTCAAATGGCCATCAGGAAAAGTCTACAAACTATAAATGCTGAAGGTGTTTTAGAGAAATGTGTACCTTCTATCTGCTGCTGGGATGTAAAGTGGTAACAGCACTAACGCAAACTGAATGGAGCCGCTTGAAAAGGTAGAAATTGAGCTACCATATGATGCGGCAGGGCACCTCTCGGGCTTATAACCTAAGACCACCAGAATCGGAAAGACACAGGCAGTCAAATGTGCACTGCAGCAATACTGAAATAGCCAAGACATGGAAGCAAAAAAAGGTCCATAAACAGATGAATGGACAGAGAAGAAGTGGTATATGGACAGAATGGAATAGTAGCCTCGGGAAAAAAATGAACAATGCCGTTTTCAGGACTACAGTAGAGCCTAGAAATAATAATATAAGGTTAAGTAAGTCAAAAGGGTATGACAAATATCCTATGATATCATTTATACATGTTATCCTAAGATAGCTACCAATGAACATATTTCCACAGAAAAAGACACTCACAGACTTATGAAATAAACTAATGGTTAGCCAAAATGAAAGGTGGGAGGATGGGTAAATTAGGACTATGGGGTTAACATACATATACTAATGTATGTTAAGTGTATAAAAACATATAACAGATAAACTGTATGAATTATATAATCACCAATACCTTTAAAATATACATTCTGTATTCACATACATGGTAACAGAATCCGAAGATGAACAGACATATGTAGGAATCATTGAGCAGATTCTGTACAGCCAGACAATCAAAAAACTCTAATCAAATTTACTCCAAAAAGAAATAGAATTAAATTTAAAAAACAAACATAAGTAAGGAGACATAAACTTCTGGGGGCTCGTCCCAGCACATTCCACTCTAATTTACAACCACGGAACACTACCTCCAGGAAGATTCTGTTGCCCTAGTAACAAGAGATGAGAACGTAATAATGCTGCCGCCTTGTGGCTGTTTCCCACAACAGCAACATTAAACCCAGTGCTAATGGTTGCTTAATAGTCACAAGGACTGCAGGGCTCTAAATGACACCTGCCCTTAAAAATGCCCTGGGGTAGGGAATAGGCAAGAAAATTCAACACATGAGAAATTTTTCAAGAAGTCAATAAGAGGAGGGAAGTTGTACTCACTCTTTAAAAAAAAAGGAAAAGAAAAAAAAGGACATGCCTAAAGCTCAGTATAAGGAATTATTAGACACATGTAAATTTAAATTCAAAAAGGTTTCAGCTCACACCAGTCATTTCCATCAGCAAAATGTCTATAAACTATAAATGCTGAAGGGGTTTTAGAGAACTGTGTACCTTCTAGCTGCTGGTGGGATGTAAAGTGGTAACAGCACTAACGCAAACTGAATGGAGCTGCTTGAAAAGGTAAAAATTGAGCTACCATATGATGCGGCAGGGCACCTCTTGGGCTTATAACCTAAGACTACCAGAATCGGAAAGACACAGGCAGTCAAATGTGCACTGCAGCAATATGGAAATAGCAAAGACATGGAAGCAAAAAAAATGTCCATAAACAGATGAATGGACAGAGAAGAAGTGGTATATGGACAGAATGGAATAGTAGCCTCGGGAAAAAAATGAACAATGCCGTTTTCAGGACTACAGTAGAGCCTAGAAATAATAATATAAGGTTAAGTAAGTCAAAAGGGTACGACAAATATCCTATGATATCATTTATACGTGTTATCCTAAGATTGCTACCAATGAACATATTTCCACAGAAAAAGACACTCACAGACTTATGAAATAAACTAATGGTTAGCCAAAATGAAAGGGGGGAGGATGGGTAAATTAGGACTATGGGATTTACATAAATATACTAATGTATGTTACATGCATATAAACATATAACAGATAAACTATATGAATTATATAATCACCAATACCTTTAAAATATACATTCTGTATTCACATACATGGTAACAGAATCCGAAGATGAACAGACATATGTATGAATCATTGAGCAGATTCTGTACAGCCAGGCAATCAAAACACTAAAATCAAATTTACTCCGATAAGAAATAGAAATTAAATTTAAAAAACAAACATAAGTAAGGAGACATAAACTTCTGGAGGCTTGTCCCAGCACATTCCACTCTAATTTACAACCTCGGAACACTACCTCCAGGAAGACTCTGTTGCCATAGTAACAAGAGTTGAGAACGTAATAATGCTGCCGCCTTGTGGCTGTTTCCCACAACAGCAGCTTTAAACCCAGTGCTAATGGTTGCTTAATAGTCAAAACGACTGCAGGGGTCTAAATGACACCTGCCCTCAAAAAATGCCCTGGGGTAGGGAATACGCAAAAAAATTCAACACATGAGAAATTTTTCAAAAAGTGAATATGAAGAGGGAAGTTGTACTCACACTTTAACAAAAAAAGGAAAAGAAGAAAAAGGATATGCCTAAAGATCAGTATAAGGAATTATTCGCCACATGCGTATCCAACCTCCAAAAAGGTTTCAGCTCACACCAGTCAAATGGCCATCAGCAAAAAGTCTACAAACTATAAATGCTGAAGGGGTTTTAGAGAAATGTATACCTTCTATCTGCTGCTGGGATGTAAAGTGGTAACAGCACTAACGCAAACTGAATGGAGCTGCTTGAAAAGGTAAAAATTGAGCTACCATATGATGCGGCAGGGCACCTCTTCGGCTTATAACCTAAGACTACCAGAATCGGAAAGACACAGGCAGTCAAATGTGCACTGCAGCAATATGGAAATAGCAAAGACATGGAAGCAAAAAAAATGTCCATAAACAGATGAATGGACAGAGAAGAAGTGGTATATGGACAGAATGCAATAGTAGCCTCGGGGAAAAAATGAACAATGCCGTTTTAAGGACTAGAGTTGAGCCTAGAAATAATCATATAAGGTTAAGTAACTCAAAAGGGTACGACAAATATCCTATGATAACATTTCTACATGTTATCCTAAGATAGCTACCAATGAACATATTTCCACAGAAAAAGACACTCACAGACTTATGAAATAAACTAATGGTTAGACAAAATGAAAGGTGGGAGGATGGGTAAACTAGGACTATGGGGTTAACATACATATACTAATGTATGTTAAGTGTATAAAAACATATAACAGATAAACTGTATGAATTATATAATCACCAATACCTTTAAAATATACATTCTGTAATAACATACATGGTAACAGAATCCGAAGATGAACAGACATATGTAGGAATCATTGAGCAGTTTCTGTACAGCCAGACAATCAAAACACTCTAATCAAATTTACTCCGATAAGAAATAGAAATTTAATTTAAAAAACAAAGCTAAGTAAGGAGACATAAACTTCTGGGGGCTCGTCCCAGCACATTCCACTCTAATTTACAACCTTGGAACACTACCACCAGGAAGATTCTGTTGCCCTAGTAACAAGAGATGAGAACGTAATAATGCTGCCGCCTTGTGGCTCTTTCCCACAACAGCAGCTTTAAACCCAGTGCTAATGGTTGCTTAATAGTCACATGGACTGCAGGGCTCTAAATGACACCTGCCCTGAAAAATGCCCTGGGGTAGGGAATAGGCAAGAAAATTCAACACATGAGAAATTTTTCAAGAAGTCAATAAGAGGAGGGAAGTTGTACTCACTCTTTAAAAAAAAGGAAAAGAAAAAAAAGGACATGCCTAAAGCTCAGTATAAGGAATTATTAGACACATGCAAATTCAAATTCAAAAAGGTTTCAGCTCACACCAGTCATTACCATCAGCAAAATGTCTATAAACTATAAATGCTGAAGGGGTTTTAGAGAACTGTGTACCTTCTAGCTGCTGGTGGGATGTAAAGTGGTAACAGCACTAACGCAAACTGAATGGAGCTTCTTGAAAAGGTAAAAATTGAGCTACCATATGATGCGGCAGGTCACCTTTTGGGCCTATAACCTAAGACCACCTGAATCGGAAAGACACAGGCAGGCAAATGAGCACTGCAGCAATATTGAAATAGCCAAGACATGGAAGCAGAAAAAAGGTTCATAAACAGATGAATGGACAAAGAAGAAGTGGTATACGTACCAAATAGAATAGTAGCCTCGGGAAAAAAATGAACAATGCCGTTTTCAGGACTACAGTTGAGCCTAGAAATAATCATATAAGGTTAAGTAACTCAAAAGGGTACGACAAATATCCTATGATAACATTTATACATGTTATCCTAAGATAGCTACCAATGAACATATTTCCACAGAAAAAGACACTCACAGACTTATGAAATAAACTAATGGTTAGCCAAAATGAAAGGTGGGAGGATGGGTAAACTAGGACTATGGGGTTAACATACATATACTAATGTATGTTAAGTGTATAAAAACATATAACAGATAAACTGTATGAATTATATAATCACCAATACCTTTAAAATATACATTCTGTAATAACATACATGGTAACAGAATCCGAAGATGAACAGACATATGTAGGAATCATTGAGCAGTTTCTGTACAGCCAGACAATCAAAACACTCTAATCAAATTTACTCCGATAAGAAATAGAAATTTAATTTAAAAAACAAACCTAAGTAAGTAGACATAAACTTCTGGGGGCTTGTCCCAGCACATTGCACTCTAATTTACAACCTCGGAACACTACCTCCAGGAAGATTCTGTTGCCCTAGTAACAAGAGATGAGAACGTAATAATGCTGCCGCCTTGTGGCTCTTTCCCACAACAGCAGCTTTAAACCCAGTGCTAATAGTTGCTTAATAGTCACATGGACTGCAGGGCTCTAAATGACACCTGCCCTGAAAAATGCCCTGGGGTAGGGAATAGGCAAGAAAATTCAACACATGAGAAATTTTTCAAGAAGTCAATAAGAGGAGGGAAGTTGTACTCACTCTTTAAAAAAAAGGAAAAGAAAAAAAAGGACATGCCTAAAGCTCAGTATAAGGAATTATTAGACACATGCAAATTCAAATTCAAAAAGGTTTCAGCTCACACCAGTCATTTCCATCAGCAAAATGTCTATAAACTATAAATGCTGAAGGGGTTTTAGAGAACTGTGTACCTTCTAGCTGCTGGTGGGATGTAAAGTGGTAACAGCACTAACGCAAACTGAATGGAGCTTCTTGAAAAGGTAAAAATTGAGCTACCATATGATGCGGCAGGTCACCTTTTGGGCCTATAACCTAAGACCACCTGAATCGGAAAGACACAGGCAGGCAAATGAGCACTGCAGCAATATTGAAATAGCCAAGACATGGAAGCAGAAAAAAGGTTCATAAACAGATGAATGGACAAAGAAGAAGTGGTATACGTACCAAATAGAATAGTAGCCTCGGGAAAAAAATGAACAATGCCGTTTTCAGGACTACAGTTGAGCCTAGAAATAATCATATAAGGTTAAGTAACTCAAAAGGGTACGACAAATATCCTATGATAACATTTATACATGTTATCCTAAGATAGCTACCAATGAACATATTTCCACAGAAAAAGACACTCACAGACTTATGAAATAAACTAATGGTTAGCCAAAATGAAAGGTGGGAGGATGGGTAAACTAGGACTATGGGGTTAACATACATATACTAATGTATGTTAAGTGTATAAAAACATATAACAGATAAACTGTATGAATTATATAATCACCAATACCTTTAAAATATACATTCTGTAATAACATACATGGTAACAGAATCCGAAGATGAACAGACATATGTAGGAATCATTGAGCAGTTTCTGTACAGCCAGACAATCAAAACACTCTAATCAAATTTACTCCGATAAGAAATAGAAATTTAATTTAAAAAACAAACCTAAGTAAGTAGACATAAACTTCTGGGGGCTTGTCCCAGCACATTGCACTCTAATTTACAACCTCGGAACACTACCTCCAGGAAGATTCTGTTGCCCTAGTAACAAGAGATGAGAACGTAATAATGCTGCCGCCTTGTGGCTCTTTCCCACAACAGCAGCTTTAAACCCAGTGCTAATAGTTGCTTAATAGTCACATGGACTGCAGGGCTCTAAATGACACCTGCCCTGAAAAATGCCCTGGGGTAGGGAATAGGCAAGAAAATTCAACACATGAGAAATTTTTCAAGAAGTCAATAAGAGGAGGGAAGTTGTACTCACTCTTTAAAAAAAAGGAAAAGAAAAAAAAGGACATGCCTAAAGCTCAGTATAAGGAATTATTAGACACATGCAAATTCAAATTCAAAAAGGTTTCAGCTCACACCAGTCATTTCCATCAGCAAAATGTCTATAAACTATAAATGCTGAAGGGGTTTTAGAGAACTGTGTACCTTCTAGCTGCTGGTGGGATGTAAAGTGGTAACAGCACTAACGCAAACTGAATGGAGCTTCTTGAAAAGGTAAAAATTGAGCTACCATATGATGCAGCAGGTCACCCTTTGGGCCTATAACCTAAGACCACCTGAATCGGAAAGACACAGGCAGGCAAATGAGCACTGCAGCAATATTGAAATAGCCAAGACATGGAAGCAGAAAAAAGGTTCATAAACAGATGAATGGACAAAGAAGAAGTAGTATACGTACCAAATAGAATAGTAGCCTGGGGAAAAAAATGAACAACGCCGTTTTCAGGACTACAGTTGAGCCTAAAAATAATCATATAAGGTTAAGTAACTCAAAAGGGTACGACAAATATCCTATGATAATATTTATACATGTTATCCTAAGATTGCTACCAATGAACATATTTCCACAGAAAAAGACACTCACAGACTTATGAAATAAACTAATGGTTAGCAAAATGAAAGGTGGGAGGATGGGTAAATTAGGACTATGGGGTTAACATACATATACTAATGTATGTTAAGTGTATAACAACATATAACTGATAAACTGTATGAATTATATAATCACCAATACCTTTAAAATATACATTTTGTAATCACATACATGGTAACAGGACCCGAAGATGAACAGACATATGTATGAATCATTGAGCAGATCCTGTACAGCCAGGCAATCAAAACACTCTAATCAAATTTACGCTGATAAGAAATAGAAATGAAATTTAAAAAACAAACATAAGTAAGGAGACATAAACTTCTGGGGGCTTGTCCCAGCACATTCCACTCTAATTTACAACCTCAGAACACTACCTCCAGGAAGATTCTGTTGCCCTAGTAACAAGAGTTGAGAACGTAATAATGCTGCCGCCTTGTGGCTGTTTCCCACAACAGCAGCTTTAAACCCAGTGCTAATGGTTGCTTAATAGTCACAACGACTGCAGGGGTCTAAATGACACCTGCCCTCAAAAAGTGCCCTTGGGTAGGGAATAGGCAAGAAAATTCAACACATGAGAAATTTTTCAAAAAGTGAATATGAAGAGGGAAGTTGTACTCACACTTTAACAAAAAAAGGAAAAGAAGAAAAAGGATATGCCTAAAGATCAGTATAAGGAATTATTCGCCACATGCGTATCCAACCTCCATAAAGGTTTCAGCTCACAACAGTCAAATGGCCATCAGGAAAAGTCTACAAACTATAAATGCTGAAGGTGTTTTAGAGAAATGTGTACCTTCTATCTGCTGCTGGGATGTAAAGTGGTAACAGCACTAACGCAAACTGAATGGAGCCGCTTGAAAAGGTAGAAATTGAGCTACCATATGATGCGGCAGGGCACCTCTCGGGCTTATAACCTAAGACCACCAGAATCGGAAAGACACAGGCAGTCAAATGTGCACTGCAGCAATACTGAAATAGCCAAGACATGGAAGCAAAAAAAGGTCCATAAACAGATGAATGGACAGAGAAGAAGTGGTATATGGACAGAATGGAATAGTAGCCTCGGGAAAAAAATGAACAATGCCGTTTTCAGGACTACAGTAGAGCCTAGAAATAATAATATAAGGTTAAGTAAGTCAAAAGGGTATGACAAATATCCTATGATATCATTTATACATGTTATCCTAAGATAGCTACCAATGAACATATTTCCACAGAAAAAGACACTCACAGACTTATGAAATAAACTAATGGTTAGCCAAAATGAAAGGTGGGAGGATGGGTAAATTAGGACTATGGGGTTAACATACATATACTAATGTATGTTAAGTGTATAAAAACATATAACAGATAAACTGTATGAATTATATAATCACCAATACCTTTAAAATATACATTCTGTATTCACATACATGGTAACAGAATCCGAAGATGAACAGACATATGTAGGAATCATTGAGCAGATTCTGTACAGCCAGACAATCAAAAAACTCTAATCAAATTTACTCCAAAAAGAAATAGAATTAAATTTAAAAAACAAACATAAGTAAGGAGACATAAACTTCTGGGGGCTCGTCCCAGCACATTCCACTCTAATTTACAACCACGGAACACTACCTCCAGGAAGATTCTGTTGCCCTAGTAACAAGAGATGAGAACGTAATAATGCTGCCGCCTTGTGGCTGTTTCCCACAACAGCAACATTAAACCCAGTGCTAATGGTTGCTTAATAGTCACAAGGACTGCAGGGCTCTAAATGACACCTGCCCTGAAAAATGCCCTGGGGTAGGGAATAGGCAAGAAAATTCAACACATGAGAAATTTTTCAAGAAGTCAATAAGAGGAGGGAAGTTGTACTCACTCTTTAAAAAAAAAGGAAAAGAAAAAAAAGGACATGCCTAAAGCTCAGTATAAGGAATTATTAGACACATGCAAATTCAAATTCAAAAAGGTTTCAGCTCACACCAGTCATTTCCATCAGCAAAATGTCTATAAACTATAAATGCTGAAGGGGTTTTAGAGAACTGTGTACCTTCTAGCTGCTGGTGGGATGTAAAGTGGTAACAGCACTAACGCAAACTGAATGGAGCTGCTTGAAAAGGTAAAAATTGAGCTACCATATGATGCGGCAGGGCACCTCTTGGGCTTATAACCTAAGACTACCAGAATCGGAAAGACACAGGCAGTCAAATGTGCACTGCAGCAATATGGAAATAGCAAAGACATGGAAGCAAAAAAAATGTCCATAAACAGATGAATGGACAGAGAAGAAGTGGTATATGGACAGAATGGAATAGTAGCCTCGGGAAAAAAATGAACAATGCCGTTTTCAGGACTACAGTAGAGCCTAGAAATAATAATATAAGGTTAAGTAAGTCAAAAGGGTACGACAAATATCCTATGATATCATTTATACGTGTTATCCTAAGATTGCTACCAATGAACATATTTCCACAGAAAAAGACACTCACAGACTTATGAAATAAACTAATGGTTAGCCAAAATGAAAGGGGGGAGGATGGGTAAATTAGGACTATGGGATTTACATAAATATACTAATGTATGTTACATGCATATAAACATATAACAGATAAACTATATGAATTATATAATCACCAATACCTTTAAAATATACATTCTGTATTCACATACATGGTAACAGAATCCGAAGATGAACAGACATATGTATGAATCATTGAGCAGATTCTGTACAGCCAGGCAATCAAAACACTAAAATCAAATTTACTCCGATAAGAAATAGAAATTAAATTTAAAAAACAAACATAAGTAAGGAGACATAAACTTCTGGAGGCTTGTCCCAGCACATTCCACTCTAATTTACAACCTCGGAACACTACCTCCAGGAAGACTCTGTTGCCATAGTAACAAGAGTTGAGAACGTAATAATGCTGCCGCCTTGTGGCTGTTTCCCACAACAGCAGCTTTAAACCCAGTGCTAATGGTTGCTTAATAGTCAAAACGACTGCAGGGGTCTAAATGACACCTGCCCTCAAAAAATGCCCTGGGGTAGGGAATACGCAAAAAAATTCAACACATGAGAAATTTTTCAAAAAGTGAATATGAAGAGGGAAGTTGTACTCACACTTTAACAAAAAAAGGAAAAGAAGAAAAAGGATATGCCTAAAGATCAGTATAAGGAATTATTCGCCACATGCGTATCCAACCTCCAAAAAGGTTTCAGCTCACACCAGTCAAATGGCCATCAGCAAAAAGTCTACAAACTATAAATGCTGAAGGGGTTTTAGAGAAATGTATACCTTCTATCTGCTGCTGGGATGTAAAGTGGTAACAGCACTAACGCAAACTGAATGGAGCTGCTTGAAAAGGTAAAAATTGAGCTACCATATGATGCGGCAGGGCACCTCTTCGGCTTATAACCTAAGACTACCAGAATCGGAAAGACACAGGCAGTCAAATGTGCACTGCAGCAATATGGAAATAGCAAAGACATGGAAGCAAAAAAAATGTCCATAAACAGATGAATGGACAGAGAAGAAGTGGTATATGGACAGAATGCAATAGTAGCCTCGGGGAAAAAATGAACAATGCCGTTTTAAGGACTAGAGTTGAGCCTAGAAATAATCATATAAGGTTAAGTAACTCAAAAGGGTACGACAAATATCCTATGATAACATTTCTACATGTTATCCTAAGATAGCTACCAATGAACATATTTCCACAGAAAAAGACACTCACAGACTTATGAAATAAACTAATGGTTAGACAAAATGAAAGGTGGGAGGATGGGTAAACTAGGACTATGGGGTTAACATACATATACTAATGTATGTTAAGTGTATAAAAACATATAACAGATAAACTGTATGAATTATATAATCACCAATACCTTTAAAATATACATTCTGTAATAACATACATGGTAACAGAATCCGAAGATGAACAGACATATGTAGGAATCATTGAGCAGTTTCTGTACAGCCAGACAATCAAAACACTCTAATCAAATTTACTCAGATAAGAAATAGAAATTAAATTTAAAAAACAAACCTAAGTAAGTAGACATAAACTTCTGGGGGCTTCTCCCAGCACATTCCACGCTAATTTACAACCTCGGAACACTACCTCCAGGAAGATTCTGTTGCCCTAGTAACAAGAGATGAGAACGTAATAATGCTGCCGCCTTGTGGCTCTTTCCCACAACAGCAGCTTTAAACCCAGTGCTAATGGTTGCTTAATAGTCACATGGACTGCAGGGCTCTAAATGACACCTGCCCTGAAAAATGCCCTGGGGTAGGGAATAGGCAAGAATATTCAACACATGAGAAATTTTTCAAGAAGTCAATAAGAGGAGGGAAGTTGTACTCACTCTTTAAAAAAAAAGGAAAAGAAAAAAAAGGACATGCCTAAAGCTCAGTAGAATGAATTATTAGACACATGCAAATTCAAATTCAAAAAGGTTTCAGCTCACACCAGTCGTTTCCATCAGCAAAATGTCTACAAACTATAAATGCTGAAGGAGTTTTAGAGAACTGTGTACCTTCTAGCTGCTGGTGGGATGTAAAGTGGTAACAGCACTAACGCAAACTGAATGGAGTTTCTTGAAAAGGTAAAAATTGAGCTACCATATGATGCGGCAGGTTACCTTTTGGGCCTATAACCTAAGACCACCTAAATCGGAAAGACACAGGCAGGCAAATGTGCACTGCAGCAATATTGAAATAGCCAAGACATGGAAGCAGAAAAAGGGTTCATAAACAGATGAATGGACAAAGAAGAAGTGGTATACGTACCAAATAGCATAGTAGCCTCGGGAAAAAAATGAACAATACCGTTTTCAGGACTACAGTTGAGCCTAGAAATAATCATATAAGGTTAAGTAACTCAAAAGGGTACGACAATTATCCTATGATAACATTTATACATGTTATCCTACGATTGCTACCAATGAACATATTTCCACAGAAAAAGACACTCACAGACTTATGAAATAAACTAATGGTTAGCCAAAATGAAAGGTGGGAGGATGGGTAAATTAGGACTATGGGGTTAACATACATATGCTAATGTATGTTAAGTGTATAAAAACATGTAACAGATAAACTGTATGAATTATATAATCACCAATACCTTTAAAATATACATTTTGTAATCACATACATGGTAAGAGGACCCGAAGATGAACAGACATATGTATGAATCACTGAGCAGATCCTGTACAGCCAGGCAATCAAAACACTCTAATCAAATTTACTCCGATAAGAAATAGAAATTAAATTTAAAAAAACAAACATAAGTAAGGAGACATAAACTTCTGGGGGCTTGTCCCAGCACATTCCACTCTAATTTACAACCTCGGAACACTACCTCCAGGAAGATTCTGTTGCCCTAGTAACAAGAGATGAGAACGTAATAATGCTGCTGCCTTGTGGCTCTTTCCCACAACAGCAGCTTTAAACCCAGTGCTAATGTTTGCTTAATAGTCACAAGGACTGCAGGGCTCTAAATGACACCTGCCCTTAAAAATGCCCTGGGGTAGGGAATAGGCAAGAAAATTCAACACATTAGAAATTTTTCAAGAAGTCAATAAGAGGAGGGAAGTTGTACTCACTCTTTAAAAAAAAAGGAAAAGAAAAAAAAGGACATTCCTAAACCTCAGTATAAGGAATTATTAGACACATGCAAATGCAAATTCAAAAAGGTTTCAGCTCACACAAGTCATTTCCATCAGCAAAATGTCTACAAACTATAAATGCTGAAGGAGTTTTAGAGAACTGTGTACCTTCTAGATCCTGGTTGGATGTAAAGTGGTAACAGCACTAACGCAAACTGAATTGAGCTGGTGAAAAGGTAAAAATTGAGCTACCATATGATGCGGCAGGTCACCTTTTGGGCCTATAACCTAAGACCACCTGAATCGGAAAGACACAGGCAGGCAAATGAGCACTGCAGCAATATTGAAATAGCCAAGACATAGAAGCAGAAAAAAGGTTCATAAACAGATGAATGGACAAAGAAGAAGTGGTATACGTACCAAATAGAATAGTAGCCTCGGGAAAAAAATGAACAATGCCGTTTTCAGGACTACAGTTGAGCCTAGAAATAATCATATAAGGTTAAGTAACTCAAAAGGGTACGACAAATATCCTATGATAACATTTATACATGTTATCCTAAGATAGCTACCAATGAACATATTTCCACAGAAAAAGACACTCACAGACTTATGAAATAAACTAATGGTTAGACAAAATGAAAGGTGGGAGGATGGGTAAACTAGGACTATGGGGTTAACATACATATACTAATGTATGTTAAGTGTATAAAAACATATAACAGATAAACTGTATGAATTATATAATCACCAATACCTTTAAAATATACATTCTGTAATCACATACATGGTAACAGAATCCGAAGATGAACAGACATATGTAGGAATCATTGAGCAGTTTCTGTACAGCCAGACAATCAAAACACTCTAATCAAATTTACTCAGATAAGAAATAGAAATTAAATTTAAAAAACAAACCTAAGTAAGGAGACATAAACTTCTGGGGGCTTGTCCCAGCACATTCCACTCTAATTTACAACCTCGGAACACTACCTCCAGGAAGATTCTGTTGCCCTAGTAACAAGAGATGAGAACGTAATAATGCTGCCGCCTTGTGGCTCTTTCCCACAACAGCAGCTTTAAACCCAGTGCTAATGGTTGCTTAATAGTCACATGGACTGCAGGGCTCTAAATGACACCTGCCCTGAAAAATGCCCTGGGGTAGGGAATAGGCAATAATATTCAACACATGAGAAATTTTTCAAGAAGTCAATAAGAGGAGGGAAGTTGTACTCACTCTTTAAAAAAAAAGGAAAAGAAAAAAAAGGACATGCCTAAAGCTCAGTAGAATGAATTATTAGACACATGCAAATTCAAATTCAAAAAGGTTTCAGCTCACACCAGTCGTTTCCATCAGCAAAATGTCTACAAACTATAAATGCTGAAGGGGTTTTAGAGAACTGTGTACCTTCTAGCTGCTGGTGGGATGTAAAGTGGTAACAGCACTAACACAAACTGAATGGAGCTCCTTGAAAAGATAAAAATTGAGCTACCATATGATGCGGCAGGTCACCTTTTGGGCCTATAACCTAAGACCACCTGAATCGGAAAGACACAGGCAGGCAAATGAGCACTGCAGCAATATTGAAATAGCCAAGACATGGAAGCAGAAAAAAGGTTCATAAACAGATGAATGGACAAAGAAGAAGTGGTATACGTACCAAATAGAATAGTAGCCTCGGGAAAAAAATGAACAATGCCGTTTTCAGGACTACAGTTGAGCCTAGAAATAATCATATAACGTTAAGTAACTCAAAAGGGTACGACAAATATCCTATGAAAACATTTATACATGTTATCCTAAGATTGCTACCAATGAACATATTTCCACAGAAAAAGACACTCACAGACTTATCAAATAAACTAATGGTTAGCCAAAATGAAAGGTGAGAGGATGGGTAAATTAGGACTATGGGGTTAACATACATATACTAATGTATGTTAAGTGTATAAAAACATATATCAGATAAACTCTATGAATTATATAATCACCAATACCTTTAAAATATACATTTTGTAATCACATACATGGTAACAGGACCCGAAGATGAACAGACATATGTATGAATCATTGAGCAGATTCTGTACAGCCAGGCAATCAAAACACTCCAATCAAATTTACTCTGATAAGAAATAGAAATTAAATTTAAAAAACAAACATAAGTAAGGAGACATAAACTTCTGGGGGCTTGTCCCAGCACATTCCACTCTAATTTACAACCTCGGAACACTACCTCCAGGAAGACTCTGTTGCCGTAGTAACAAGAGTTGAGAACGTAATAATGATGCGGCCTTGTGGCTGTTTCCCACAACAGCAGCTTTAAACCCAGTACTAATAGTTGCTTAATAGTCACAAGGACTGCAGGGCTCTAAATGACACCTGCCCTGAAAAATGCCCTGGGGTAGGGAATAGGCAAGAAAATTCAACACATGAGAAATTTTTCAAGAAGTCAATAAGAGGAGGGAAGTTGTACTCACTCTTTAAAAAAAAGGAAAAGAAAAAAAAAGGACATGCCTAAAGCTCAGTATAAGGAATTATTAGACACATGCAAATTCAAATTCAAAAAGGTTTCAGCTCACACCAGTCATTTCCATCAGCAAAATGTCTATAAACTATAAATGCTGAAGGGGTTTTAGAGAACTGTGTACCTTCTAGCTGCTGGTGGGATGTAAAGTGGTAACAGCACTAACGCAAACTGAATGGAGCTTCTTGAAAAGGTAAAAATTGAGCTACCATATGATGCAGCAGGTCACCCTTTGGGCCTATAACCTAAGACCACCTGAATCGGAAAGACACAGGCAGGCAAATGAGCACTGCAGCAATATTGAAATAGCCAAGACATGGAAGCAGAAAAAAGGTTCATAAACAGATGAATGGACAAAGAAGAAGTAGTATACGTACCAAATAGAATAGTAGCCTGGGGAAAAAAATGAACAACGCCGTTTTCAGGACTACAGTTGAGCCTAGAAATAATCATATAAGGTTAAGTAACTCAAAAGGGTACGACAAATATCCTATGATAATATTTATACATGTTATCCTAAGATTGCTACCAATGAACATATTTCCACAGAAAAAGAGACTCACAGACTTATGAAATAAACTAATGGTTAGCAAAATGAAAGGTGGGAGGATGGGTAAATTAGGACTATGGGGTTAACATACATATACTAGTGTATGTTAAGTGTATAACAACATATAACAGATAAACTGTATGAATTATATAATCACCAATACCTTTAAAATATACATTTTGTAATCACATACATGGTAACAGGACCCGAAGATGTACAGACATATGTATGAATCATTGAGCAGATCCTGTATAGCCAGGTAATCAAAACACTCTAATCAAATTTACGCTGATAAGAAATAGAAATGAAATTTAAAAAACAAACATAAGTAAGGAGACATAAACTTCTGGGGGCTTGTCCCAGCACATTCCACTCTAATTTACAACCTCAGAACACTACCTCCAGGAAGATTCTGTTGCCCTAGTAACAAGAGTTGAGAACGTAATAATGCTGCCGCCTTGTGGCTGTTTCCCACAACAGCAGCTTTAAACCCAGTGCTAATGGTTGCTTAATAGTCACAACGACTGCAGGGGTCTAAATGACACCTGCCCTCAAAAAGTGCCCTTGGGTAGGGAATAGGCAAGAAAATTCAACACATGAGAAATTTTTCAAAAAGTGAATATGAAGAGGGAAGTTGTACTCACACTTTAACAAAAAAAGGAAAAGAAGAAAAAGGATATGCCTAAAGATCAGTATAAGGAATTATTCGCCACATGCGTATCCAACCTCCATAAAGGTTTCAGCTCACAACACTCAAATGGCCATCAGCAAAAAGTCTACAAACTATAAATGCTGAAGGTGTTTTAGAGAAATGTGTACCTTCTATCTGCTGCTGGGATGTAAAGTGGTAACAGCACTAACGCAAACTGAATGGAGCCGCTTGAAAAGGTAGAAATTGAGCTACCATATGATGCGGCAGGGCACCTCTCGGGCTTATAACCTAAGACCACCAGAATCGGAAAGACACAGGCAGTCAAATGTGCACTGCAGCAATACTGAAATAGCCAAGACATGGAAGCAAAAAAAGGTCCATAAACAGATGAATGGACAGAGAAGAAGTGGTATATGGACAGAATGGAATAGTAGCCTCGGGAAAAAAATGAACAATGCCGTTTTCAGGACTACAGTAGAGCCTAGAAATAATAATATAAGGTTAAGTAAGTCAAAAGGGTATGACAAATATCCTATGATATCATTTATACATGTTATCCTAAGATAGCTACCAATGAACATATTTCCACAGAAAAAGACACTCACAGACTTATGAAATAAACTAATGGTTAGCCAAAATGAAAGGTGGGAGGATGGGTAAATTAGGACTATGGGGTTAACATACATATACTAATGTATGTTAAGTGTATAAAAACATATAACAGATAAACTGTATGAATTATATAATCACCAATACCTTTAAAATATACATTTTGTAATCACATACATGGTAAGAGGACCCGAAGATGAACAGACATATGTATGAATCATTGAGCAGATCCTGTACAGCCAGGCAATCAAAACACTCGAATCAAATTTACTCCAATAAGAAATAGAAATTAAATTTAAAAAACAAACATAAATAAGGAGACATAAACTTCTGGGGGCTTGTCCCAGCACATTCCACTCTAATTTACAACCTCGGAACACTACCTCCAGGAAGATTCTGTTGCCCTAGTAACAAGAGATGAGAACGTAATAATGCTGCCGCCTTGTGGCTCTTTCCCACAACAGCAGCTTTAAACCCAGTGCTAATGGTTGCTTAATAGTCACATGGACTGCAGGGCTCTAAATGACACCTGCCCTTAAAAATGCCCTGGGGTAGGGAATAGGCAAGAAAATTGAACACATGAGAAATTTTTCAAGAAGTCAATAAGAGGAGGGAAGTTGTACTCACTCTTTAAAAAAAAGGAAAAGAAAAAAAAGGACATGCCTAAACCTCAGTATAAGGAATTATTAGACACATGCAAATGCAAATTCAAAAAGGTTTCAGCTCACACCAGTCATTTCCATCAGCAAAATATCTACAAACTATAAATGCTGAAGGAGTTTTAGAGAACTGTGTACCTTCTAGATCCTGGTTGGATGTAAAGTGGTAACAGCACTAACGCAAACTGAATTGAGCTGGTGAAAAGGTAAAAATTCAGCTACCATATGATGCGGCAGGTCACCTTTTGGGCCTATAACCTAAGACCACCTGAATCGGAAAGACACAGGCAGGCAAATGAGCACTGCAGCAATATTGAAATAGCCAATACATGGAAGCAGAAAAAAGGTTCATAAACAGATGAATGGACAAAGAAGAAGTGGTATACGTACCAAATAGAATAGTAGCCTCGGGAAAAAAATGAACAATGCCGTTTTCAGGACTACAGTTGAGCCTAGAAATAATCATATAAGGTTAAGTAACTCAAAAGGGTACGACAAATATCCTATGATAACATTTCTACATGTTATCCTAAGATAGCTACCAATGAACATATTTCCACAGAAAAAGACACTCACAGACTTATGAAATAAACTAATGGTTAGACAAAATGAAAGGTGGGAGGATGGGTAAACTAGGACTATGGGGTTAACATACATATACTAATGTATGTTAAGTGTATAAAAACATATAACAGATAAACTGTATGAATTATATAATCACCAATACCTTTAAAATATACATTCTGTAATCACATACATGGTAACAGAATCCGAAGATGAACAGACATATGTAGGAATCATTGAGCAGTTTCTGTACAGCCAGACAATCAAAACACTCTAATCAAATTTACTCAGATAAGAAATAGAAATTAAATTTAAAAAACAAACCTAAGTAAGGAGACATAAACTTTTGGGGGCTTGTCCCAGCACATTCCACTCTAATTTACAACCTCGGAACACTACCTCCAGGAAGATTCTGTTGCCCTAGTAACAAGAGATGAGAACGTAATAATGCTGCCGCCTTGTGGCTCTTTCCCACAACAGCAGCTTTAAACCCAGTGCTAATGGTTGCTTAATAGTCACATGGACTGCAGGGCTCTAAATGACACCTGCCCTGAAAAATGCCCTGGGGTAGGGAATAGGCAATAATATTCAACACATGAGAAATTTTTCAAGAAGTCAATAAGAGGAGGGAAGTTGTACTCACTCTTTAAAAAAAAAGGAAAAGAAAAAAAAGGACATGCCTAAAGCTCAGTAGAATGAATTATTAGACACATGCAAATTCAAATTCAAAAAGGTTTCAGCTCACACCAGTCGTTTCCATCAGCAAAATGTCTACAAACTATAAATGCTGAAGGGGTTTTAGATAACTGTGTACCTTCTAGCTGCTGGTGGGATGTAAAGTGGTAACAGCACTAACACAAACTGAATGGAGCTCCTTGAAAAGATAAAAATTGAGCTACCATATGATGCGGCAGGTCACCTTTTGGGCCTATAACCTAAGACCACCTGAATCGGAAAGACACAGGCAGGCAAATGAGCACTGCAGCAATATTGAAATAGCCAAGACATGGAAGCAGAAAAAAGGTTCATAAACAGATGAATGGACAAAGAAGAAGTGGTATACGTACCAAATAGAATAGTAGCCTCGGGAAAAAAATGAACAATGCCGTTTTCAGGACTACAGTTGAGCCTAGAAATAATCATATAACGTTAAGTAACTCAAAAGGGTACGACAAATATCCTATGAAAACATTTATACATGTTATCCTAAGATTGCTACCAATGAACATATTTCCACAGAAAAAGACACTCACAGACTTATCGAATAAACTAATGGTTAGCCAAAATGAAAGGTGAGAGGATGGGTAAATTAGGACTATGGGGTTAACATACATATACTAATGTATGTTAAGTGTATAAAAACATATAACAGATAAACTGTATGAATTATATAATCACCAATACCTTTAAAATATACATTTTGTAATCACATACATGGTAACAGGACCCGAAGATGAACAGACATATGTATGAATCATTGAGCAGATTCTGTACAGCCAGGCAATCAAAACACTCCAATCAAATTTACTCTGATAAGAAATAGAAATTAAATTTAAAAAACAAACATAAGTAAGGAGACATAAACTTCTGGGGGCTTGTCCCAGCACATTCCACTCTAATTTACAACCTCGGAACACTACCTCCAGGAAGACTCTGTTGCCGTAGTAACAAGAGTTGAGAACGTAATAATGATGCGGCCTTGTGGCTGTTTCCCACAACAGCAGCTTTAAACCCAGTACTAATAGTTGCTTAATAGTCACAAGGACTGCAGGGCTCTAAATGACACCTGCCCTGAAAAATGCCCTGGGGTAGGGAATAGGCAAGAAAATTCAACACATGAGAAATTTTTCAAGAAGTCAATAAGAGGAGGGAAGTTGTACTCACTATTTAAAAAAAAGGAAAAGAAAAAAAAAGGACATGCCTAAAGCTCAGTATAAGGAATTATTAGACACATGCAAATTCAAATTCAAAAAGGTTTCAGCTCACACCAGTCATTTCCATCAGCAAAATGTCTATAAACTATAAATGCTGAAGGGGTTTTAGAGAACTGTGTACCTTCTAGCTGCTGGTGGGATGTAAAGTGGTAACAGCACTAACGCAAACTGAATGGAGCTTCTTGAAAAGGTAAAAATTGAGCTACCATATGATGCAGCAGGTCACCCTTTGGGCCTATAACCTAAGACCACCTGAATCGGAAAGACACAGGCAGGCAAATGAGCACTGCAGCAATATTGAAATAGCCAAGACATGGAAGCAGAAAAAAGGTTCATAAACAGATGAATGGACAAAGAAGAAGTAGTATACGTACCAAATAGAATAGTAGCCTGGGGAAAAAAATGAACAACGCCGTTTTCAGGACTACAGTTGAGCCTAGAAATAATCATATAAGGTTAAGTAACTCAAAAGGGTACGACAAATATCCTATGATAATATTTATACATGTTATCCTAAGATTGCTACCAATGAACATATTTCCACAGAAAAAGAGACTCACAGACTTATGAAATAAACTAATGGTTAGCAAAATGAAAGGTGGGAGGATGGGTAAATTAGGACTATGGGGTTAACATACATATACTAGTGTATGTTAAGTGTATAACAACATATAACAGATAAACTGTATGAATTATATAATCACCAATACCTTTAAAATATACATTTTGTAATCACATACATGGTAACAGGACCCGAAGATGTACAGACATATGTATGAATCATTGAGCAGATCCTGTATAGCCAGGTAATCAAAACACTCTAATCAAATTTACGCTGATAAGAAATAGAAATGAAATTTAAAAAACAAACATAAGTAAGGAGACATAAACTTCTGGGGGCTTGTCCCAGCACATTCCACTCTAATTTACAACCTCAGAACACTACCTCCAGGAAGATTCTGTTGCCCTAGTAACAAGAGTTGAGAACGTAATAATGCTGCCGCCTTGTGGCTGTTTCCCACAACAGCAGCTTTAAACCCAGTGCTAATGGTTGCTTAATAGTCACAACGACTGCAGGGGTCTAAATGACACCTGCCCTCAAAAAGTGCCCTTGGGTAGGGAATAGGCAAGAAAATTCAACACATGAGAAATTTTTCAAAAAGTGAATATGAAGAGGGAAGTTGTACTCACACTTTAACAAAAAAAGGAAAAGAAGAAAAAGGATATGCCTAAAGATCAGTATAAGGAATTATTCGCCACATGCGTATCCAACCTCCATAAAGGTTTCAGCTCACAACACTCAAATGGCCATCAGCAAAAAGTCTACAAACTATAAATGCTGAAGGTGTTTTAGAGAAATGTGTACCTTCTATCTGCTGCTGGGATGTAAAGTGGTAACAGCACTAACGCAAACTGAATGGAGCCGCTTGAAAAGGTAGAAATTGAGCTACCATATGATGCGGCAGGGCACCTCTCGGGCTTATAACCTAAGACCACCAGAATCGGAAAGACACAGGCAGTCAAATGTGCACTGCAGCAATACTGAAATAGCCAAGACATGGAAGCAAAAAAAGGTCCATAAACAGATGAATGGACAGAGAAGAAGTGGTATATGGACAGAATGGAATAGTAGCCTCGGGAAAAAAATGAACAATGCCGTTTTCAGGACTACAGTAGAGCCTAGAAATAATAATATAAGGTTAAGTAAGTCAAAAGGGTATGACAAATATCCTATGATATCATTTATACATGTTATCCTAAGATAGCTACCAATGAACATATTTCCACAGAAAAAGACACTCACAGACTTATGAAATAAACTAATGGTTAGCCAAAATGAAAGGTGGGAGGATGGGTAAATTAGGACTATGGGGTTAACATACATATACTAATGTATGTTAAGTGTATAAAAACATATAACAGATAAACTGTATGAATTATATAATCACCAATACCTTTAAAATATACATTTTGTAATCACATACATGGTAAGAGGACCCGAAGATGAACAGACATATGTATGAATCATTGAGCAGATCCTGTACAGCCAGGCAATCAAAACACTCGAATCAAATTTACTCCAATAAGAAATAGAAATTAAATTTAAAAAACAAACATAAATAAGGAGACATAAACTTCTGGGGGCTTGTCCCAGCACATTCCACTCTAATTTACAACCTCGGAACACTACCTCCAGGAAGATTCTGTTGCCCTAGTAACAAGAGATGAGAACGTAATAATGCTGCCGCCTTGTGGCTCTTTCCCACAACAGCAGCTTTAAACCCAGTGCTAATGGTTGCTTAATAGTCACATGGACTGCAGGGCTCTAAATGACACCTGCCCTGAAAAATGCCCTGGGGTAGGGAATAGGCAAGAAAATTCAACACATGAGAAATTTTTCAAGAAGTCAATAAGAGGAGGGAAGTTGTACTCACTCTTTAAAAAAAAAGGAAAAGAAAAAAAAGGACATGCCTAAAGCTCAGTAGAATGAATTATTAGACACATGCAAATTCAAATTCAAAAAGGTTTCAGCTCACACCAGTCATTTCCATCAGCAAAATATCTACAAACTATAAATGCTGAAGGGGTTTTAGAGAACTGTGTACCTTCTAGATCCTGGTGGGATGTAAAGAGGTAACAGCACTAACGCAAACTGAATTGAGCTGTTGAAAAGGTAGAAATTGAGCTACCATATGATGCGGCAGGTCACCTTTTGGGCCTATAACCTAAGACCACCTGAATCGGAAAGACACAGGCAGGCAAATGAGCACTGCAGCAATATTGAAATAGCCAAGACATGGAAGCAGAAGAAAGGTTCATAAACAGATGAATGGACAAAGAAGAAGTGGTATACGTACCAAATAGAATAGTAGCCTCGGGAAAAAAATGAACAATGCCGTTTTCAGGACTACAGTTGAGCCTAGAAATAATCATATAAGGTTAAGTAACTCAAAACGGTACGACAAATATCCTATGATAACATTTATACATGTTATCCTAAGATAGCTACCAATGAACATATTTCCACAGAAAAAGACACTCACAGACTTATGAAATAAACTAATGGTTAGTCAAAATGAAAGGTGGGAGGATGGGTAAACTAGGACTATGGGGTTAACATACATATACTAATGTATGTTAAGTGTATAAAAACATATAACAGATAAACTGTATGAATTATATAATCACCAGTACCTTTAAAATATACATTTTGTAATCACATACATGGTAACAGGACCCGAGGATGAACAGACATATGTATGAATCATTGAGCAGATTCTGTACAGCCAGGCAATCAAAACACTAAAATCAAATTTACTCCGATAAGAAATAGAAATTAAATTTAAAAAACAAACATAAGTAAGGAGACATAAACTTCTGGAGGCTTGTCCCAGCACATTCCACTCTAATTTACAACCTCGGAACACTACCTCCAGGAAGACTCTGTTGCCATAGTAACAAGAGTTGAGAACGTAATAATGCTGCCGCCTTGTGGCTGTTTCCCACAACAGCAGCTTTAAACCCAGTGCTAATGGTTGCTTAATAGTCAAAACAACTGCAGGGGTCTAAATGACACCTGCCCTCAAAAAATGCCCTGGGGTAGGGAATACGCAAGAAAATTCAACACATGAGAAATTTTTCAAAAAGTGAATATGAAGAGGGAAGTTGTACTCACACTTTAACAAAAAAAGGAAAAGAAGAAAAAGGATATGCCTAAAGATCAGTATAAGGAATTATTCGCCACATGCGTATCCAACCTCCAAAAAGGTTTCAGCTCACACCAGTCAAATGGCCATCAGCAAAAAGTCTACAAACTATAAATGCTGAAGGGGTTTTAGAGAAATGTATACCTTCTATCTGCTGCTGGGATGTAAAGTGGTAACAGCACTAACGCAAACTGAATGGAGCTGCTTGAAAAGGTAAAAATTGAGCTACCATATGATGCGGCAGGGCACCTCTTCGGCTTATAACCTAAGACTACCAGAATCGGAAAGACACAGGCAGTCAAATGTGCACTGCAGCAATATGGAAATAGCAAAGACATGGAAGCAAAAAAAATGTCCATAAACAGATGAATGGACAGAGAAGAAGTGGTATATGGACAGAATGCAATAGTAGCCTCGGGGAAAAAATGAACAATGCCGTTTTAAGGACTACAGTTGAGCCTAGAAATAATCATATAAGGTTAAGTAAGTCAAAAGGGTATGACAAATATCCTATGATATCATTTATACATGTTATCCTAAGATTGCTACCAATGAACATATTTCCACAGAAAAAGACACTCACAGACTTATGAAACAAACTAATTGTTAGCCAAAATGAAAGGTGGGAGGATGGGTAAATTAGGACTATGGGGTTAACATACATATACTAATGTATGTTAAGTGTATAAAAACATATAACAGATAAACTGTATGAATTATATAATCACCAATACCTTTAAAATATACATTCTGTAATAACATACATGGTAACAGAATCCGAAGATGAACAGACATATGTAGGAATCATTGAGCAGTTTCTGTACAGCCAGACAATCAAAACACTCTAATCAAATTTACTCAGATAAGAAATAGAAATTTAATTTAAAAAACAAACCTAAGTAAGGAGACATAAACTTCTGGGGGCTTCTCCCAGCACATTCCACGCTAATTTACAACCTCGGAACACTACCTCCAGGAAGATTCTGTTGCCCTAGTAACAAGAGATGAGAACGTAATAATGCTGCCGCCTTCTGGCTCTTTCCCACAACAGCAGCTTTAAACCCAGTGCTAATGGTTGCTTAATAGTCACAAGGACTGCAGGGGTCTAAATGACACCTGCCCTCAAAAAATGCCCTGGGGTAGGGAATAGGTAAGAAAATTCAACACATGAGAAATGTTTCAAGAAGTCAATAAGAGGAGGGAAGTTGTACTCACTCTTTAAAAAAAAAGGAAAAGAAAAAAAAGGACATGCCTAAAGCTCAGTATAAGGACTTATTAGCCACATGCAAATTCAAATTCAAAAAGGTTTCAGCTCACACCAGTCATTTCCATCAGCAAAAAGTCTACAAACTATAAATGCTGAAGGGGTTTTAGAGAACTGTGTACCTTCTAGCTGCTGGTGGGATGTAAAGTGGTAACAGCACTAACGCAAACTGAATGGAGCTGCTTGAAAAGGTAAAAATTGAGCTACCATATGATGCGTCAGGGCACATTTTGGGCCTATAACCTAAGACCACCAGAATAGGAAAGACAGAGGCAGTCAAATGTGCACTGTAGCAATACTGAAATAGCCAAGACATGGAAGCAAAAAAAGGTCTATAAACAGATGAATGTACAAAGAAGAATTGGTATATGGACAGAATGGAATAGTAGAACTGGGAAAAAAATGAACAATGCCGTTTTCAGGACTACAGTTGAGCCTATAAATAATCATATAAGGTTAAGTAAGTCAAAAGGGTATGACAAATATCCTATGATATCATTTATACATGTTATCCTAAGATTGCTACCAATGAACATATTTCCACAGAAAAAGACACTCACAGACTTATCAAATAAACTAATGGTTAGCCAAAATGACACGTGGGAGGATGGGTAACTTAGGACTATGGGGTTAACATACATATACTAATGTATGTTACATGTATATAAACATATAACATATAAACTGTATGAATTATATAATCACCAATACCTTTAAAATATACATTTTGTAATCACATACATGCTAACAGGATCCGAAGATGAACAGACATACGTATGAATCATTGGGCAGATTCTGTACAGACAGGCAATCAAAACACTCTAATCAAATTTCCTCCGATAAGAAATAGAAATTAAATTTAAAAAAGAAACATAAGTAAGGCGACATAAACTTCTGGGGGCTTGTCCCAGCACATTCCACTCTAATTTACAACCTTGGAACACTACCTCCAGGAAGACTCTGTTGCCGTAGTAACAAGAGTTGAGAACGTAATAATGCTGCCGCCTTCTGGCTGTTTCCCACAACAGCATCTTTAAACCCAGTGCTAATGGTTGCTTAATAGTCACAAGGACTGCAGGGGTCTAAATGACACCTGCCCTCAAAAAATGCCCTGGGGTAGGGAATAGGTAAGAAAATTCAACACATGAGAAATGTTTCAAGAAGTCAATAAGAGGAGGGAAGTTGTACTCACTCTTTAAAAAAAAAGGAAAAGAAAAAAAAGGACATGCCTAAAGCTCAGTATAAGGACTTATTAGCCACATGCAAATTCAAATTCAAAAAGGTTTCAGCTCACACCAGTCATTTCCATCAGCAAAAAGTCTACAAACTATAAATGCTGAAGGGGTTTTAGAGAACTGTGTACCTTCTAGCTGCTGGTGGGATGTAAAGTGGTAACAGCACTAACGCAAACTGAATGGAGCTGCTTGAAAAGGTAAAAATTGAGCTACCATATGATGCGTCAGGGCACATTTTGGGCCTATAACCTAAGACCACCAGAATAGGAAAGACAGAGGCAGTCAAATGTGCACTGTAGCAATACTGAAATAGCCAAGACATGGAAGCAAAAAAAGGTCTATAAACAGATGAATGTACAAAGAAGAATTGGTATATGGACAGAATGGAATAGTAGAACTGGGAAAAAAATGAACAATGCCGTTTTCAGGACTACAGTTGAGCCTATAAATAATCATATAAGGTTAAGTAAGTCAAAAGGGTATGACAAATATCCTATGATATCATTTATACATGTTATCCTAAGATTGCTACCAATGAACATATTTCCACAGAAAAAGACACTCACAGACTTATCAAATAAACTAATGGTTAGCCAAAATGACACGTGGGAGGATGGGTAAATTAGGACTATGGGATTAACATAAATATACTAATGTATGTTACATGTATATAAACATATAACAGATAAACTATATGAATTATATAATCACCAATACCTTTAAAATATACATTCTGTATTCACATACATGGTAACAGAATCCGAAGATGAACAGACATATGTAGGAATCATTGAGCAGATTCTGTACAGACAGGCAATCAAAACACTCTAATCAAATTTCCTCCGATAAGAAATAGAAATTAAATTTAAAAAAGAAACATAAGTAAGGCGACATAAACTTCTGGGGGCTTGTCCCAGCACATTCCACTCTAATTTACAACCTTGGAACACTACCTCCAGGAAGACTCTGTTGCCGTAGTAACAAGAGTTGAGAACGTAATAATGCTGCCGCCTTCTGGCTGTTTCCCACAACAGCAGCTTTAAACCCAGTGCTAATGGTTGCTTAATAGTCACAAGGACTGCAGGGGTCTAAATGACACCTGCCCTCAAAAAATGCCCTGGGGTAGGGAATAGGCAAGAAAATTCAACACATAAGAAATTTTTCAAGAAGTCAATAAGAGGAGGGAAGTTGTACTCACTCTTTAAAAAAAAAGGAAAAGAAAAAAAAGGACATGCCTAAAGCTCAGTATAAGGACTTATTAGCCACATGCAAATTCAAATTCAAAAAGGTTTCAGCTCACACCAGTCATTTCCATCAGCAAAAAGTCTACAAACTATAAATGCTGAAGGGGTTTTAGAGAACTGTGTACCTTCTAGCTGCTGGTGGGATGTAAAGTGGTAACAGCACTAACGCAAACTGAATGGAGCTGCTTGAAAAGGTAAAAATTGAGCTACCATATGATGCGTCAGGGCACCTTTTGGGCCTATAACCTAAGACCACCAGAATAGGAAAGACAGAGGCAGTCAAATGTGCACTGTAGCAATACTGAAATAGCCAAGACATGGAAGCAAAAAAAGGTCTATAAACAGATGAATGTACAAAGAAGAATTGGTATATGGACAGAATGGAATAGTAGAACTGGGAAAAAAATGAACAATGCCGTTTTCAGGACTACAGTTGAGCCTATAAATAATCATATAAGGTTAAGTAAGTCAAAAGGGTATGACAAATATCCTATGATATCATTTATACATGTTATCCTAAGATTGCTACCAATGAACATATTTCCACAGAAAAAGACACTCACAGACTTATCAAATAAACTAATGGTTAGCCAAAATGACACGTGGGAGGATGGGTAACTTAGGACTATGGGGTTAACATACATATACTAATGTATGTTACATGTATATAAACATATAACATATAAACTGTATGAATTATATAATCACCAATACCTTTAAAATATACATTTTGTAATCACATACATGCTAACAGGATCCGAAGATGAACAGACATACGTATGAATCATTGGGCAGATTCTGTACAGACAGGCAATCAAAACACTCTAATCAAATTTCCTCCGATAAGAAATAGAAATTAAATTTAAAAAAGAAACATAAGTAAGGCGACATAAACTTCTGGGGGCTTGTCCCAGCACATTCCACTCTAATTTACAACCTTGGAACACTACCTCCAGGAAGACTCTGTTGCCGTAGTAACAAGAGTTGAGAACGTAATAATGCTGCCGCCTTTGGCAGTTTCCCACAACAGCAGCTTTACACCCAGTGCTAATGGTTGCTTAATAGTCACAAGGACTGCAGGGGTCTAAATGACACCTGCCCTCAAAAAATGCCCTGGGGTAGGGAATAGGCAAGAAAATTCAACACATGAGAAATTTTTCAAGAAGTCAATATGAAGAGGGAAGTTGTACTCACTCTTTAACAAAAAAAGGAAAAGAAGAAAAAGGATATGCCTAAAGATCAGTATAAGGAATTATTAGCCACATGCGTATCCAACCTTCAAAAAGGATTCAGCTCACACCAGTCAAATGGCCATCAGCAAAAATCTACAAACTATAAATGCTGAAGGGGTTTTAGAGATCTTTGTACCTTCTAGCTGCTGGTGGGATGTAAAGTGGTAACAGCACTAACGAAAACTGAATGGAGCTGTTTGAAAAGGTAAAAATTGAGCTACCATATGATGCGGCAGGGCACCTTTTGGGCCTATAACCTAAGACCACCAGAATCGGAAAGACAGAGGCAGTCAAACGTGCACTGCAGCAATACTGAAATAGCCAAGACATGGAAGCAAAAAAAGGTCAATAAACAGGTGAATGGACAAAGAATAAGTGATATATGGTCAGAATGCAATATCAGTCACGAAAAAAATAAAAGGATCGTATATGCAGCACTACAGATGAGCCTAGAGATAATCACACAACCTTAAGTAAGTCAGAATGCAAAAGACGAATGTCCTATGATATCACTTATGTTATCTGAAAATTCATAAAAATGAACATATTTCCATAGAGAAAGACAATCTCAGATTGATAAGACAAACTTATGGTTAATCCAAAGAAAAGGTGTGAGGAATGGATAAATTAGGATATTGGGGTTAACACACATATACTAATACTTATAAAATATATAATCCCAAAGACCTATGGAATACCAAGAGTGGTCTACTCAACACTCTGTAATAACCTACATGGAAACAGACCCGAAGATCAATAGATGTATGTATATGTGTAAATGAACAAGATTCTGTACACCTTGAACAAAAGGCCTTTTTTCAATCAAATTTGCTCTGATCAAAACTACAACTTAAAGTCACAAACAAGAATTAAGGAAGCTAAAATTTATGGGGTTTTGTCCTGGCACATTCCACTCTAATCTGCAACCTAAAAGCACAACTTGCAGCAAGGTTCTGTTTCCCTAGCAAGCAGAGTTGGCAACGTAGAAATGCTGCCACCCTAAGGCCGTTTCCTCAAACAGCAGCTTTAAATCTACTGCTAATAGTCACTAATATTCACAAGGACTGCAGGGCTATAAATGACTCATGCCCTCAAAAAATGTCCTGGGGTAGGGAATGGCCAAAAAAATCCAAACGCGGCAAATTTTTCAAGAAGGCAATATGAAGTTGTAAGTTTAGCTCAATCTTAAAAAAAATGAAAAGGACATTGATAAACAAAACATCAGGAATTATTAGACTCATTGAAATCCAATCTACACAAAGGTATCACCTCACACCAGTCAGAATGACCATCAGCAAAAAGTCAACAAACAATAGATGTTGAAGAAGTTGTGGAGAATAGCGTAACCTCTCGGTCTAAGTGGGATGTAAAGGGGTAACAGTCAATAATAGGAACAGAATGGCAGTGCGTTTAAAGGTAAAAATTGAGTCACCATATGATCTGGAAGGCCCACTATTGGGCCTGTAACCTGTGAAAGCCAGAACCAAAAAACACGGGATGGAAAATCGTGTATTGCAGCAGTATTTACAATAACCAAGACATGGAAGCCACAAAAATGTCCATCATCAGATGAATGGATGAAAAAGTGGTCCATGTACACAATGCAATATTAGACACAGAAAATAATGAAACAGTGCCGTTTGCAGCACCATAGATGAGGCTACAGATAATCACACAACTTGAAGTAAGTCAGAAAGTGAGAGACACATATCCTATGATATCACGTATAGGTGTTATCTAAAAATTGATAGGAATGAACCTATTTCCACAGAGAAGGACACTCACGTGTTCAGAAAACAAGCTTGTGGTTAACCAAATGGAAAGGTGTGAGGAACGTATAACGGAGGGTATTGGGTTCAACAGACATATGCTAATATTTATAAAATATATAATCATCAAAGACATACCGAATACCAAGAGAGGTCTACACAACATTCTGTAATAACCTATATGGCAACGGGATCCAAACATGAAAAGATATATGTATCAATGAAAGAGACTCTGTACACCTAGAGCAAACACAATATTGCAATCAAATTTGCTCTGAGAAAAATGAAAATTTAACTAAGAATACCAACAACAAATAAGTAGACATAGTTTTGGGGGGTTTGTCCTGGCACATTCCACTCTACTTTACAACCTACAAACAGGACTTCCAGGAAGGCTATGTTGCCCTAGTAACCAGAGTTGGGAATATAGAAATGCTGCCTCCTTGTGGCCGTTTCCTGCAACAGCAGCTTTAAATCCAGAGCTAATGGTCATGTAATATTCACAATTACTACAGGGCTGTAAATGACACCTGCCCTCAAAAAATGTCCTGGTGCAGGTAACGGCCACAGGAATTCAGAACATGGCACATTTTTCAAGGAAACAATTTGAAGAGGTAAGTTTCTGTGTTTCACTTAAAAGAAAAAAAAAGGAAAACGGACGTAGATAAAAGCTCAATATCGGGAATTATTAGATGCATGCAAATTGAAACTACAAAAAGGTATCACCACGCAACACTCAAAATGCCATCAGTAAAAAGTCTACAAACAATAAATCCTGAAGGGGCTTTAGAGATCCGTGTACCCTCTAGTTGCTGGTGGATGTAAACTGGTAACAGCCAGTAGTGAGAACAGAATGGAGGTGCGTTGAAAGGTAAAAATTGAACTACCATATGATCTAGTAGGCCCACTGCTGGGCCTAACCCCTGAGAAGACCAGAATCCCAAAGACACAGGCTGGCAATCCTGCACTGCATCAATATTTAGCATAGCCAAGACTTGGAAGTAACCAAAATGCCCATCAACAGGTGAATGTAAAAAGAAGAAGTGGTCCATGGACACGGTGGAATATTCGCCATGGAAAAGAATGAAACACTGCTCTTTGCAGGACCTTAGATGAGCCTAGAGATAATCACAGAATATGAGGTAAGTCGGAAAGCAGACGACAAATATCCTGTGATATCACTTCTAGGTGTTACCTAACAACTGACACATATGAACATACTTCCACAGAGAAAGACTCTCACAGACTTAGAAAACAAACCACGGTTATCTCAAAGGAAAGGTGGGAGGAATGGATACATTAAGATTACGGTTACCATACGTATACAAATACATATTAAACACATGTGTCAAAAAGAACGACCATATAACAAGGGAGGTCTACTGAACGCTCTGTAATAATTTACATGGGGGCTTGCCTGGTGGCACCGTGGTTAAGAATCCGCCTGCCAATACAGGGGACACTGGTTCGGGAACATCCCACATGCTGCAGAAGCAGGAAATGCAAATCAGCACTACTAAGAAGTCTCACTTCTCAGCAGTCAAAAGGGCCATCCTAAAAAAGTGTAAAAACCAGAAATGCAGGACAGGCCAGGGAGAAATGGGAACCTTGTTATGCTGATGGGCGGGATGTAAATTCCCAATGGCCACTCTGGAGAAGTGTATGGTGTTTCCCAAAACATCTACAAAACACAGCTAGAGAGCATAGGACACTTCCACTCATGGGCATATAAATTGGGAAAACTTCAAATCAACAAGACACAGGCACCCCAAAGTTTAGGGCTGCTCTTTTTACAAGAATCTCCACTTCACTACAACTTAAATATCCCAGGAAAGAGAAAAATGGATAAAGAAGCTGTGGTACTTATGTACAATGGAATATCACTCAGCCATGAAATCAATGTCATAAGGCTAGTAGCAGCATGATGAGTGGATTTAGGTACGAGGATTCTAAGTGAAATAAGTCACACAGAAAAAGACACTTATCATAAGATATCACTTATAGAGGGAATGTAAAAATCGCTTCACATGAACTGAATTACAAAACAGAACAGAGTCACACATTTAGAAAACACACTATGGCTGCTTAACGGGAAAGGTGAGGTGGGGTGATGCATAAAACAAGGGTTTGAAATTAGCACAGATACCATTCCATAAACTAAATATGTAATAGACAAGACCTACTTCTTGCTCGGTGAACTGGACTCAACACCCCCTATTTACCGCCCAAGAATATATCTGACTAGTAAGAATCTTAAAACCTATATATTGATATCTCCCTGTAAGTGAATCAAGTGGGCGTAAAGCAGCATAAACACAGCAGTGAAAATCAGCTAAACCCTTCTATAAAGATAAGTTACAAAAAAAAAACAAAGATAGTGAAAGAGAGAGAAATTCTTACGAAATTCGTTCAGGGGCTGTGATGCAACCTGGACTGACCATATCTAGACCCACAGCTGGATGTGACATAAGGGTGGACACTCTAGGGGCTGAGAGGATTGGTGAGGTTGGGGGAGCAAATGCAGACCCTTTAAAGTAATACTGCGTGGTACCCATTGCATGGGTCCCAAATCTCCAGGTTCAAGGGAATCTTCCTACAGTGAAAACATGCATGGGAAACCCAGAGGATGGTACACCGTGTGATCGCGAAAGGTTTCTAAAACGCACCTCATTTCTCATCTCCTGGTGCTCGGGTTCGCCATTCCAGCCGCTTTCCTAACAATCTCCCCACTTGGAGAAGCAGCACCTTTAACCTCCTCTTTCGTACAGTTTGCAATTTGTCCTGAGGATGAACGGGAAGAGGGGGAACCAATGAGAGACTAGCTCTAGGTGTTCGGACCGGCACAGGTCAATCTAATTTGCCATCAGGAAGAAGAATTAACCACAGGCTCAGCCTGACCCCGGAACCGGAATAGGGCCTGAAGCAATCCTGCGCTTTTGTGGCCAGCTCCCAAAAAAGCGAGTTGAAAAATGGAGCTCAGGGGCACTGCAATTCACAAACCTGCAGAGTTATAAATGATAACTATCGTCCAAAAATATATTGAGGGAAGGCAACGAAGAGGATTTGAAAGTAAGGCAGAACTGCAGGAAACAGATTTCAGGAGGTAGATTCGACTCGCCTTTAAAGCACATGAAATGCGGCAAAACGTCGACAATGAGGCCCTTGGCCAAAAAGGGCGTATGCGTTTTTTCCTGAATTCAGGAAAAAACGCATACGCCCTTTTTGGCCAACCAAGCAAGCGGGAAATCCAAATCAGCACTACAAAAATGTCTCACTTCCCATCGGTCAAAAGGGCCATCCTGAAAAAGTGTAAAAGCCAGAAATGCAGGACAGGCCAGAGAGAAAAGGGAGCCTTGTTACGCTGATGGGCGGGATGTAAATTGCCAACGGCCACTCTGGAGAAGTGTATGGTGTTTCCCAAAACATCTGAAAAACACAGCTAGAGAGCATAGGGCACTTCCACTCATGGGCGTATAAATTGGGAAAACTAAAAATGAACAAAACAGAGGCACCCCAAAGTTTAGGGCTGCTCTGTTTACAAGAGCCTCGACTGGCATACAATGTAAATGACCTTGGAAGGAAAAAATGGATTAAGGAGATGCGGTACTTAGGTAAAATGGAATATTTCTCAGCCATGACATGAATGAAAGAAGGCCAGTTGCAGCAACTCGGGTGGACTTAGGTACGATCATTCTAAGTGATATAAGTCAGACAGTAAAAGAGACTTATCATAAGATATCACTTATAGGTGAAATCTAAAAATGGCTACACATGAACTAAATGACAAAACAGAAACAGCGTCACACATTTAGAAAACACACTTATGGCTGCTAAAGGGGAAAGCTGGGGTGGTGTGAGGCATAAACCAGGAGGTTGAAATTAGCATAGATACCGTTCCATAGCCCAAATAGGTAATTGACAAGACCTACTCTATAGCTCAAAGCACTTTAGTGAGCACACTTTCGTCACCAGAATAGAATATAGAAGACTGGTAAGAATCTGAAAAGGAATTGATTGATGTCTCTCTGTAAGTGAATCAAGTGGATGTACAGAAGGAAGAAACACAGCATTGAAAATCAGCTATACCCCATTATAAAACTAAATTAGAAAAGAAAAAAGAGATACAAAGACAGTGAGAGGGAGAGAAATTCTTACAAAATTCATTCAGGGGCTGTGATGCAACCTGGATTGACCACATCTAGACCCACAGAAGAAACCTCCAGAACAAAGGTTCAAGGATAGTGTCTCCAGCGTGTTAGAAAGCTTGCAAGAAAGGCAGTGTGGCTGGAGCACAGTGAGCAAAGGAGAGAACAGTGAATGGAGAAGTGACTTCTTCACTTGTTTCCTTCTAGAGTTTAACAATAAGTTATTTGATCAGACTTTTCTTTTAAAAAAATCACTTCCTTGAATAACAATAGCCAAATAAATATAGGAATTGTTTTGATATTTCTTATTCTTCATAACAATGCTAATGGTGAATTGCATTTATATTATTAAATATATTATTCTATGATAAATGGACCTCATTGGGACTTATAAAAGGTCAATGGACAGGACCCAATTTATATATTCTGCCTTAAGTGAGAGAGTCACTTCAGTTTTAAGGACACATACAGACTGAAAGTGAAGGGATGCAAAAAGGCATTCCATGCAAACGGAAACCAAAAGAAAGCTGAGGTAATATATAATACAAGATAGACTTTAAGACAAAGATTGTAATAAGAGACAAAGAAGGTCATTATATAATTATAAAGCAGTCAATCCAACAAGAGAATGTAACATTTGTAAATATTTATGCACCCCAAAAAGGAGCACCTAAATATATAATATTAATGACACAAAAGGGAAAAAAAGACAGCAATAACAGTAATAGTAAGGGACTTCAACACCCCACTGTCGTCAATGGATAGATATAGAATATCAAACAGAAAATCAACAAGGAAACATTAGACTTAAATAATATGTTAGACCAGATGGACTTAACATACGTTTACACAACATTCCATTCAAAAGCAATAGAATACACATACTTCTCATTTACACATGGAACATTCTCCAGTATAGATCATGTATTAGACCACAAAACATATCTTAAATCTAAGACGATTGAAATCATATCAAGTATCTTTTCCAACAACAGTGGTGTGAAACTAGAAATCAATTACAAGAAGAAAACTGGAAAATTCACAAATATGTGGAGATTAAATAGCATGCCACTGAACAACCAGTGGGTTGAAAAGAAATAAAAAAAATCTTGAGACAAATGAAAATGGAAATGCAATATACCAAAACTTATTGGATACAGTAGTAGCAGTTTTAAGAGGGAAATTCATAAGGATAAACCCCTACATGAAGAAAAAAGAAAATATTAAACAACCTAACTTTGTATCTCAAGGAACTAGAAAAAGGAGAAACTAAGACAAAAGTTGGTACAAGGAAGAAAGTAACGAAGGTCAGAGTAGAAATAAATGAAATCGAGACTAAAGAGACAACAGAAAAGATCAGTGAAACTGAGAGCTGGTTCTTTGATAAGATAAACAAAATAGATCATTAGCCAGACTCATTAAGAACAGAAGAGAGAAGACTCAAATAAATAAAATCAGAAATGAAAGAGGAGATGTTACAATTGATACCTCAGAAATACAAAGGATCATAAGAGACTACTATGAAAATTATATGCTAACAAATTGGACTATCTACAAGAAATGGATAAATTTCTAGAAACATAGAACGTACCAAGACTGAATCATGAATTAACAGAAAATCTGAACAGACCAATTATTAGTAAGGAGATTGAATCAATAATCAAACCTGGGCTTCCCTGGTGGCGCAGTGGTTGAGAATCTGCCTGCCAATGCAGGGGACACAGGCTCGAGCCCTGGTCTGGGAAGATCCCACATGCCGTGGAGCAACTAAGCCCGTGAGCCACAACTACTGAGCCTGCGTGTCTGGAGCCTGTGCCCCGCAACAAGAGAAGCCGCGACAGTGAAAGGCCCGCGCACCACGATGAAGAGTGGCCCCTGCTTGCCACAACTGGAGAAAGCCCTCGCACAGAAACGAAGACCCAATACAGCCAAAATTAAAAAAATAAATAAATTAAAACAAAAAAACCCAAAACCCAAAAAACATGTAGGGAAAAAACCAAGTCAGCCACAACATTAAAAAAAATAATAATCAAACCTACCAACAAACAGAAGTCCTCACCCAGGTGGCTTCAGTGGTGAATTCTACCAAACATTTAAAGAAAAATTAATACCAATCTTTCTCAAACTCTTCTAATAAAGAGAACAGGAGGCAACACTTCCAGACTCATTCTATGATACCATCATTACCCTAATACCAAAACCAGACAAGGACACTACAAGGAAAGAAATTTACAGGCCAATATCCCTGATGAAGATGGATGCAAAAATTCTGAACAAAATATTAGCAAACTAAGTCAACAATACATTAAAAAAGACCATACACCATGATCAAGTGGGATTTATTCCAGGGATTCAAGGATGGTTCACTATCTGCAAATCAATGTTATAAACCACATTAACAAAATGAAGGATAAGAATCATACGATCATTTTAATAGATGCAGAAAAAGTATTTGACAAAATTCAACATTTATTTATGAAAAAACTCAAAAAGGTGGGTATAGAGGGAACATGCGTTAACGTAATAAAGGCCATATGTGACAAGCCTGCAGCTAATATCATATTCAACAGCGAAAAACATAAAGTTTTTTCTCTAAGATCAGGAATAAGACAAGGATGCCCACTCTTGTCACATTTATTCAGTATAGGCTTGGAAGGAAGGAAAGAAGAAGTAAAACTGGTTCTATTTGCAGATGACATGACATTATATATAGAAAACCTTAAAGATTCCACCAAAAAAAGTTAGAACTAATCAATGAATTCAGTAAGTTGCAGGATACCAAATCAATACATAAAAATCAGTTGCATTTTTATACGCTAATAACAAGTTATTATGAAGAGAAATTAAGAAAACAATCCATTGACAATTACATCAAAGTGAATAAAATAGCTAGGAATAAACTTAACCAATGAGGTGAAAGATCTGTACACTGAAGCCTATAAAACACTGACGAAAGAAATAGAAGACACAAACAAATGGAAAAATATTCCAGGTTCATGGATTGGAAGAACTGATATTAAAATGTCCATACTATCCAAATCAATTTACAGATTCAAGGCAATTCCTATCAAAATACCAATGGCATTTTTCACAGAACTAGAATAAATAATCCTAAAATTTATATAAAACCACAAAAGACCTGGAATAGCCAAAGCAATCTTAAGAAAGAAGAACAAAGCTGGAGGTAACATGCTTCTTGTTTTCAAACCGTATTACAAAGCTACAGTAATTGAAACAGTATGGTACTGGCACAAAAATGGAAACATAGGTCAATGGAACAGAATCAAAAGCCCAAAAGTAAACTCTCCTATGTATGGTCAATTAATTTACAACAAAGGAGACAGGAATATACAATGGAGAATGGATAATCTCTTCAATAAATTGTGTTGGTAAAACTAGACAGCCACATGCAAGAGAATGAAGCCCTATCTTACACCATACACAAAAATTAACCCAAAATAGATTAAAGACTTGAACAGAAGACCTGAAACCTTAAAACTCCTAGAAGAAAACATAGGAGGTAAGCTCCTTGACATCAGTTGTGACAATGACTTTTTGGATTTGACACTAAACAGAAAGGCAAAAAAGCAAAAATAATCAAGTAGGACTATATCAAACTAAAAGACTTCTGCACAGCAAACGAAACCATCAGCAAAATGAAAAGGCAACCTATGGAATGGGAGAAAATATTTGCAAATTATGTATCTGATAAGGGGTAAATATCTAAAAAGTATTTAAACTCATACAACTCAGCAGAAAAAGGAAGCAAGAAACAATCTAGTTTAAAAATGGGCAGAATATCTGAATAGAGATTTTTCCAAAGAAGACATACGGAAAGCCAACAGGCACATGAAAAGATGCTCAACATCACTAATCATCAGGGAAATGCAAATCAAAACCATAATTAGGTATCGCTTCATGCATGTTAGAATGGCTATTATCAAAAAGACAAGAAATAACAAGTGTTGGCAAGGAGGTAGAGAAAAGGGAAACCTTGTACACTGTTGGTGGGAATGTAAATTGGTGCAGCCACTGTGGAAAACAGTATGGAGGCTCCTCAAAAAATAAAAATTAGAACTGCTATATGGTCTAGCAATTCCATTTCTGGGTGCTTATCTAACAGAAACAGAATCACTGTCTCCAAAAGATACCTGCATCCCCATATAGATTGCAGCATTATTTCCAATAGCCAAGACATGGAAACAAACTTAAGTGTCCATGGATGAATGAATGGATAAAGAAAATATAGTGTATATACACAACGAGATATTATTCAGCCATAAAAATGAAGGAAATCCTGCCATCTGTGGCAACATGGATGGATATGGAGGGTAAGTGAAATAAGACAGTCAGAGAAAGACAAATACTTATAATGTCACTTATATGTGGAATCTTAAAAAATAAGTTAAAATTAAAAAAAACAAACTCATGGATACAGAGAACAGATTTGTGATTACCAGAAGCAGGTGTGTGTGGGGGGTAGGGGGGTGTGTGGGAAAATGGGAGAAATGAGTCAAGGTGGTGCAAAGGTACAAACTTCCAGTTGTAAGATAAATAAGTCCTGGGAATGTAATATACAGCATGGTGACTACAGTTAACAATACAGTTTTGTATATTTAAAAGTTGCTAAGAGAGTAGATCTTAAAAGTTCTCGTCACAAGGAAAAAAAAATTGTTATTATGTGCTGTAATGGATGTTAACTAAACTCACGGTAATCACTTCGCAATATAAACATGTATCAGATAATTATACCGTATGACTAAAACTAATACAATGTTATATGTCATTTATATCTCAATAAAAAAAATTCTGCATAGAGCCCAAATGGCCAGGTCTTTATACTGCCACTTTGCTCAGTCAGTAGAAGTGGGCTGCCCTGGGAAGGGCCTAACCTCCACAGAGGTGGTTCTCTGCAGCTGAGACAGAAGGAGCTGATAGCTAGAGGCTGTCTGCAGACCACATCTGAAAGGTACACTCAAATATCTACCACAGTAACTTATATAAATGTTTCAGTACGGGGCACTTAGGATTAAGGCTGCTACTAGTAATACAAAAAAGAATTGAAAAAATTAATTTTGAAAAATCCAGTTTTAGAATAAACATGAAATAGATAAACTACCAAGTTCTAAAGGTAAAGTTCAAGGCAATGAAAAACATTCAGAGACCTCATCCTACTGCTCCCATTTTAGTATTTCCATTAATGTTGGCTAGTTCCAGAATTAGCTTAAGTTTTTCTGGTGATTAGTGTCATCTCTTGGTATAGCACACAAGAGTTTTAAAACATTAGGTTTTCTTTATCATTTTAAGAAAATATCACTTGTCAAATTGGTATAAATTATAGGTGCATTGGCAACACATAATAATTACTTAAACCTCTTAAAGTTTGTTAAAATAGTTACAAAGGTAATGGGATATTTTTCTCTAAGCAATTTTAATCCAGTTAGAAGGTTTTGGGAGTGTCAAGGAATCTAAGACAGACGGTTATACCACCACCTTGTGGTAAAATGACTGAAGAGCAGACAATTAAATTGTTTTGAAAAAATGCAAAAAAGAAAATACTGATACCTAATACGGATACCTAATATCTAGGAGAAGAGAGATCTAAATACACAGAGCACTATAAATACTTTAGATTTAAAGGAAAATGTTTTGCTAGCTGTTGTCACTGGATTTCAGTACTTTGTTCATTTATAAACTTCAGCAGAGTAAAGCTGGTGAGGCGAAGTATTACATGCTTTTAAAAAAGTTGGGATCAGTTATGTTATAAGAGATTTGACTAACTCAATATTGCCATATCATATTTGAATTAATAGTTTATATTCATCCCTAAAATACAAATCAGAATTTTCAGTACTTTTAAACTGATAAAGCATTTTATATCTGTTTTTACTACATTGTGTAGTATGAATTTCACTGGGATATTTCTGTAACAGAGCACAAAATACTTTCTTTACATATCACTTTTTTTTTTTTTACAATAAAATACAAAAGAATTCACCTCTTTATAATACATGACTTGCCCAAATCCTCAAAATCAGGGTGAAAATAATATTGAAGAGCCTGAATGAAACATTATTGTAATTTTATAATCTTGATTTTAAAATCTTGAGGTAAAGGATGCAGTGCTGGAAATAGGTGATTTTAAGCATCTTTTAAGCAGAGCAGTGAAACTCAAAGACAACTATCAATCAATAGTTTTTAAACTTGTTTAACAGTAAGAATCATAAGGGACATTTGTTCAAAGTACAGTTTACTAGGTCCCAATTCCAGACCCTTGGAATTAGAATCTTCAGGTTAGGACTCTGCAAAAATTACTTATGGAAAAATGTACCCCCTGGAGATTACTGTCCTGCTAACTCAGGAAACATAGCTCTAATTCAACTATAAAACCTAACATAAGACACAGTATTAAAAGACCAGATAAATAAGAATCCCTGTTAATATAAGTGTTGGTCTTCTTATCTGCAAAGAGGGTAGCAGTGACTGTATTTAAGTAATGATAGGACAGCGAGCACTGACTCACTGTACGTAAAACACCTCGCACAGTGCCTGGCACAAAATAAGGCCTTAGATAATGTTAGCTGTGATAACTGCATATCATCATCATTATGAGAGTGATTTCAATTCTTATAATTTATATATCATTTAAGAAAAATTCATTTGCAATAGAAATCTAATTTCTACAGTTATTAAAGCTGTAGAGAAATTAAACTATGAAACAAAAACAAGCCGTTCTCCTGAGTTATGTTTTTATAAATCTTGAAATTACACTTTTTGCAAGTTTTTTTTTTTAACTTCAAAGAGTTATACCACCACCTTGTGGCAAAATGATTGTAGAGCAAACAACCATTTACCAGCTTGTTCCTTAGTCATCACAGAGAAAAAAATTATTTATTTAAGTGAGGAAACAAAACGTAATTGTACAAATATTGGTCGATAAATGTAAATGTGTGAATGAATAAGTGAACAAATAAGCAAACTAATCCCTAAACAGAAAAGTAAAATTGAGAAATGCAACTCTCACTTGAAAATTGCATATCTTTCAGAGGCAGGAATCTGCCAACTTACTGTCTTGCCAGGTGTTCAAGTTGCCCTGGGCCTGCGGAGCCAAGTGAAGAGTCGCAGTTCAAGCTTTGAAAAAGCAGCGTTGTCAGGGCATTGGGTATCAGGTCCTGGTTAGAGGCAACTCCCATGACATCTCAGACAGCTCGCTGAAGGTAGGACAGTGGGCAGGTGTGTCAGCCAAGTGATGCTTGCCGTAACACGTTTGCAGATAGATACGTTATACGCAGAATGGGCATCCCTGAAATCCTAAGGGTGTTGTTCAAATCCTCTTAGAAAAATATTTCGGATGAATTTTACGTGGAATCCCATCTTCCTACCTCCCCTTCCCATCCTGATCATTTTCAAAATGATGGCATAACTGATTTAGAATGTCCGCACAGCTTTCATGAAAATTTTAGGTTATTTCAATTTTGTTGTTTGAATGTTCAAAAATCAAACATTTATCTAATCTACCTCAAATGTGAAACGTGTCGATATTTATTTCTCTTCTGACAATTTGTATCAACTCAAATGTACATTTTACTGCTTATCCACTTTTTGTGGCCATAATTTTAAAAAGCCATTTGGTGTAAAATAAGCAATTGATTGTAAGCTCCTCAGCATTTTCCTATTTTTGTCTTTAATGAAACGTCTCTGAACTCACCTTGACATTTCCTACTTAATTCTTACCCACTGGTATCCAATTATCACTCTATTAACATATACACCCAATAATAGCTTCCTTAATTTACTTCACCGTGCTAATAATTAGCAGGAGATTACCCATGAATGTAGGGATGAGGAAGGGAACATTTACTAATATATATTTCTGAATTTAGAGAACCATGATAGTCCATAGACTAACATAATCAGAAAAAAGTTTCCCGTTTAAAAAAAATGCATCTTAAAAAGTAAAATGCAGGAAGATGAAACCTAATAAGAACATGAAAAGGCAACTACTGTATAGCACAGGGAACTATACTCAATATCTTGTAATAACCTATAATGGAAAAGAATCTGAAAAAGAATATATATATATATATTATATAACATATATAAAACTTAATCTTAATATATGTATATATATATAATGGATCACTCTACTGTATACCTGAAACTAGCACAACATTGTGAATTAACTATACTTCAGTAAAAAATCCAATCAAATCAAAGTATATTACAAACACTAAAAAAAAGAAAGACAAGGCTTCAACAAAGCTTACTTATTACTCAATAATAATTAAAAACTTTCCAAGTATAATGCACCAAGCCATCCACATATATTGATTAAGTTGTATCTTATAAATGTGGTCTTCAATGAGCATCTCAGATAAGGAGAAGAAAAAAAATACTATGGGAACAATTCACTGTCTAAGTAGCAAATGTGAGGAGACTTCAGAGATGAGAGAGGTGACCTCTGAGAGTAGTACTACTCCCCTGCTAGTAACTCTTCTCTGCTTGCTAATCACTACTCAACACAGTGTGACCCTTCTCACCATCTAGAGACTTCCTCTTTTTTGACTACCTTGACAGCCTCTTACCTGGTTACTGAAGTAGGGAAGAAAAAGAGCTGTTTCCTCTACTCTTCTAAGTTCTTGACAGAGACCCCTCTAACAAAAGACAGATTGACAAGAGAAAAGCATACAAATTCGTTTATTGTAAGTTTCACGTGACACCGGAAACTTCATTAGAAAAATGAAGACCTGAAGAAGTGGTTAAACCTGAGAGTGTTTCTGTTTGGTTGGAAGAAGAGTAGAAAGTCATGGAAAATATGATAGGACAAAAAGGGGTATGAGTTTAATGCGGTAAATTAGGGGAAATAGCAAAGCCTTTTCAGTCTAATTCCTCTTGACGTCTTGGAGATGAGGATGAACATTTTCTCTGGGTATAGAAAAGGCACCCCTCACATAAGGGTCTTATGATCTCCTGCAGGGGAAGGTCAGAGAGTCCTTTCTACATATGCTCTTTCTCAAATTCCTTCAGCTTAAAATATTCAGTATGCCACGGTGTCATATTTTGGGTTAGTGTGTCCTGAACCCCGATCAACAGATTCACACAATTAGTTTCATAACAAAATGGAATTTAATTGGCAGCTCTAATTTTCAGAAGTAAGTTGTTCTGTGGACTTCTTCAAAGACACTGAGAATGTAATTTGAAATGAGATCTAAAGGGTGATTATTAGGTGGGCAAAGGGAAAAGCCTAGGCAAATGTTGTGGGGCAACATGGAAACAAGGGTGATTTGAGAAACTGCAAAGTCAGCATGGCTGCAGCAGAGAGAAAGAGCGGAGAGTAATGAGAGAAGAGGCGAGGCAGGGGCCCAGTCACATCAGCCTTTGTAGGATCGATCCTAAAAGCAATGGAAGCTCTATTTTTAGTAGTTTTTGTTGTTGTTGTTGTTTTAATTAGTCATCCATTTTATACACATCAGTGTATACATGTCAATCCCAATCGTCCAATTCATCACACCACCACCACCACCGCCGCCCCGCAGGTTTTGTTTGTTTTTAAGGAACCTCCATATTGTTCTCCATAGTGGCTGTACCAACTTACATGCCCACCAACAGTGTACAAGGGTTCCCTTTTCTCCACACCCTCTCCAGCATTAATTGTTTTTAGAGCTACCATAAGTTCTAGCAATCCTACTCCCGGGCATATATCCAGAGAAGACCATAATTTGAAAAAGATACACGCACCCGAATGTTCATTGCAGCACTATTTACCATAGCCAGGAAATGGAAGCAACCTAAATGTCCGTCAACAGATGAATGGATAAAAAAGACATGATATGTGTGTGTGTGTGTGTGTGTGTATACATATATATATATAATAGAATATTACTCAGGCATAAAAGAATGACAAAAAATAGTAACATTTGCAACATGATGGACCTAGACATTGTCATACTGAGTGAACTAAGTCAAAGAAAGACAAATATTATATGATATTGCTTATATGTGGAATCTAAAATCATGGTACAAAACAGAAAGAGAGTCACAGATGTAGAAAACAATCTTACGGTTACCAGGGAGGATGGGAGGGAGGGATAAATTGGGAGATTGGGATTGACATATACAGACTACTATATATAAAATAGATAGCTAATAAGGACCTACTGTATAGCACAGGAAACTCTACTCAGTACTCTGTAATGACCTATATGGGAAAAGGATCTAAAAAAGAGCAGATATATATATATATATATATATATATATATATATATGATTCACTTTGTTGTACAGCAGAGACTGACACAACATTGTAAATCAAGTATACTCTAATAAATTTTTTTTTAAAAAGCAATGGAAAAACATCGAATCTTAAAGCTAGGGAGGAAATCATGATATTTCCCTTCCAGGTAAAAGTTTTCCTTCAGACAATTCCTTCTTGCCTAGTGACCATGACGTGCAGCCCATCTCCAGTTGTCCTTCCTCCAGAGTTCATTGCTCAGGTGTGGGCATGTGACTAATGGGCAGCAGATCCAAAGGTGGCAGGTAACCAGTGAACTCGGTGGACAGGCTCATTAAGATTAGCTAGACCAAACCGATCCACTTTCCCAGGAATTTGAACTGATACATAAAAGTAATATTCCAGTTATCAGAAGTTGTCATGTGGTTGAGGATCTATCCCAAGAAGCCATGAATTAGTTGGTGATATTCATAAAGTTATTCTAGATTTTGACTTGGAAATAAAATTAGGTAATTTTATAATTTTAAAGTCATCTGTAGGGGGCCTCTTAAATTTACCAGCACACGTGCTACATTTTTATTCAATATCTGAAGTCACAGATTGTTGTCTGATTCTAAAATGGCAAAAATGTTCAATATGAGTTTATTTACTTCTACTTAATGAGGTTTGTATTTTTTTTCTTCCCCCCACACACTGACAAACTTCCTACTCTATTAAATAAAAGTGAATTTCGTGAACACAGTGAAGGATTTGTGTGTCTGTGCACACGCATCTCAGTGTCACTTTTGAACCGATCTCAATTACTTTGGAAACTCACTCTTTGGTCCTCTGAACACCCCATTTCTAATGTGTGGAGGGAGGGTGTTTCCCACCACCAAGAAGTTTTCTGGACGCCAACTGGGTGTCCTACAGTTCAACTCAATTCTAACACTATGTACTTGGAAACAGCATCAGATTCCATAGGTTATGGGCTCAGTCCTACCAGACCACATGGCCCTCCACTGCCAACCACCTCCTTACAAACACACACACACACACACACTTCAGACGTGAATCGCAAGTCCAGGTTATCACCTGTGCTTCTGACTGATTGACTATAGATCAGCAATTCCAGCGACCCTCCTTGGTTTGGGGTTAATTTGCTTGAGTGGCTCACAGAGCTCAGAGAAACATTTACTTAACTGATTGCTGGTTTATTATAAAAGAATACGACTCAGAAGTAGCCAGATAAAAGAGATGCCTAGGGTAAGGTATGAGAAAGGGTATGGAGCTTCCTTGCCCTCTTTGGGTGTGACTCCTCAAATCTCCACGTGTTCACCAACTCGGAAGCTCTTGGAACCCCTCCTTTTGAGTTTTTATGGAGGCTTCCTGAAAGGCATGTCTGATTACAACACTGCTGGCTGAACTCAGTCTCCAGCCCTGTCACCTCCCCTGAGGCTGGAAGTTCAGGGGTGGGGAGGAAAGTGAAAGTTCCAACATTCTAATCAAATCTTTGACTCAGCTAGCAACCAGCCCCCATCCTTAGGTTCTTTCCAAAAGTCACCTCATTAACATAAAAACACACCTTTGTTGTCCTTATCACTTAGGAAATTCCAAGACTTTTAGGAGATTTGTGGCAGGAGCAGGGTTTGAAGACTGAATATATACTTTTTATTGTAAATTGCAACATAACACTCACCAAAATAGCTTTCAACATTATAGACTGTGAACTCTATGAGGAAGGACAACTTGATTTAGCCAATTAAGTTTTTGGTGCTGTAGTTTACAGAAAAAAAATATAACCCTGAATTGTGGTGCTAATGCCACCTGGTTCAATTTTCTCTATCAGCTGACCTCAACTTCATAATCCCATACCTTATACACAGTTTTGTTAACTCCAAGAGTCTGCTTTTGTAACAGGCCCTCACAAACAGTAAAGTATTAAGGACATCACTGAAAAGAAAAATTCCGCTGAGATCATTTTTAAGTGCATGACACCTCTGCCTCCTAGCCATCCTAGTTCCTTCACATAAATTGTGTTCAAGTGAGAGAATGTAATTTTATTTATCATTTTTTTAAATATTTATTTATTTATTGGGCTGTGACAGGTCTTAGTTGTGGCATGAGGGATCTGTTAGTTGCGGCATGTGAACTCTGAGTTTTGGCATGTGGTATCTAATTCCCTGACTAGGGATCGAACCTGGGCCCCCTGCATTGAGAGCACAGAGTCTTAGCCACTGGACCACCAGGGAAGTCCCAAGAGAATGTAATTTTAATAATAAATCACAAAATTGGATGTGTGTTAGCAAGCTGGGGAAAAAACAAATTCCCGAAGTAGCAACCAGGAGGATTCCCTCCAAGCAGGACAGAGGAAGACTTTGCTTGGGAATTTGAGCAGCCCCAGAGGAAAGCTCTAAATATGCCAACATCAGGATTTCCACGAGGAAATGTCCCCGCCAGATCACTCTACATGAAGACCACAGTTTAAGAAATTCATCTGCTCTCAGAGTTTCCATTTGGGTTTCCAATGTACCACTCTTAACTATGAGCAAACAGGCAAGCAACAAAACAGGTAGAAAAAAAAAGAAAAAGAAAATATGAATTAAGTGGAGAGAAGAAAAACATTATTAAAATAGCATAAGTATCCGCAGAGCCATAAGATATTGCATTCATAAACTAAAATGGATGCTTTGAAAAAGTAACATTCAAAGAACTAATAGAGATATTTTGAAAATTGAAACTATTAGAGCAGAAAAGAAAAATTCACAAGATTTAGAATATGAAGTCAACAATTCTCGCATAAACTAGGGTAAAGAAGCAAATAAATAGGAAACAGTGAGGGGGAAAAAGAAAGGAAACAGTCCAAGAGATCTGATAGAAATTTCCAAAAAGAGAAAAAAGTCCATAGAAAGGATAAAGTCATGAATAAAATAATTTTCAAAAGATTAGCAGATCTGGAGAATATAAGTTTGCACTCAAAAGGGATTTACACACAGAGTGCCTAACATAATGGAAGGAAACAGAGCCCATCAAAGTATATACCTGTGAAATAGAGGAATATTGACAAGGTGAGAGAGAAAGAGAGAGAGAGACAACCAGGTTTCAAAGAAAAGATAAGAATTTGAATGATTTCAGTCACATTTGGGCCTAGAAGACAGCTGAGAAATACCTTCAAAATTTTGTGAGACGCCAGTTTCCAATCTAGTGTTCTATACTTTGCCAAACTATTAAGTAGAAAGATGATAGAATAAGGGAATATTCACATATGTAAATTCTCAAAAAATGTTTCACATGCATCTCTTTATTAGGAATATGCTGGAAGATATACTCCACCCAAACAGGGAGTAAACAAACAAACACTCCCTTCTTCCCCAACAAGAGATGGAACCCAGGAAATAGGAGATCCTACAAAAGAGACAGGTGAAGGGAATTAAAATGATAGTGACGTGTGTCCAGGACCAAAGGTGGGCACAGAGAGGAATGAGTCCAGGTTGTAGCAGCTTAGAAGTTTCCAGGAAAGTTATTTTTTTAGTAAGAAGAGAAAATTCGGAGAAGACCTAATGTGTTTGGATATAATAAGAAGTTTATTATACAACAGAAGGAGGCTTTGGAGTTGAATTAGTGAAGAGTACATATAAAGTTGATAGAATATGAAAGAGAGAAAATATTAGCTCAAAGTTAAACAAAATGTACAAGAAAAAGTGATCATAGTATACTGGATTCAGTCCTAAAAAACAAAACCAAAATTTCACTCTTACCAAGTTGAAAGGATGTGTGTGTGTGTGTGTGTGTGTGTGTGTGTGTGTGTGTGTGTAGTGGGGGTTGAGAAGGGATTGTGAAAAGATATAAATCCTCATCTTCCAAAAATGGGAAGTCAAAAGGTAATTTCAATTAGAAAATACAGGATGTAGAAACATGTATAAACATGTTACATGGAGACACAGAGGTAAACACCAAAAGATCAAGTTGAAAAATTCAAAGTGGTTGCCACTTGGCAGCAGGAAGTGGGATGGTAGAAGCTTAATAGAGTCATTAGAAACTTCAAGCTTTGGGCCAGCCTTTCCATAAATAACAACCTCAAATAAAGGGAGGAAAGGAAAAGGAAGTGAAAAAATAATAAAATCTGGAAGAATATAACGAAAAACGATTCTATGCCTTTCTCTATGGCTTGAATATGTAACAACGAAGGTATATCATATTTATAATAAAAGACATTTTAAAAATTAAGTATATACATAAATAAACAAGTAATGCACAAACACACTGGCCTAAACAGCCTATGGTATAGTGAACATATCATTATTAGCAGCAGCTTTTGGAAACAAAACCTTATTGTTCCTTTAGTTTTATCATTATGAGATTAACATTTTAAAAGGCAAAGAAGCATAAAGACATAGAAATTTTCTCCCACCGCTGTAAATACTATTCTTCTCTCACTGCCTTTCATGTGACAGTAACATGTTCTCCAATGATCACAGTGATTTGTGTACTTGAATAGTACTCTTACTTAATTGCCTGATTCTGCTCATGATACTTCTTTTAAAAGTTAGACTAGTTTTCTGATATGGGGGGAATTTTCACATTCTCTAAATTTCACTTTTTTAGGTGTATTGAGTATCAGAAAGTTATAGTCTTCCTATCTTAATACAGACATAGACTTTGGAACATGACGAGACAGGTTTAAATACTAGCTCTGCCATTCAATAGCTGTGTAACTCTGCTCAGATTATATTGTATTTCTGAGTTTCAATTTCCTCATTTTAAAAATGGCAATTATAATGCCTACATTGTAGGTGTGTTATAAAGATTATAAATAATTTGTGTAACACAGTAGGTGCTCAGTAAATGATTACTTTTGCTATTAATTTAGGTTAGCTAGGAAAGGGAAAAAATGCATCTTATATCCAAATTTTCTAAAACATGATGTCTCAAATTGATAGAGATCATGCTTTTTTTTGACATAAAATACAATGGAATAGTATTGGGGTGTTCTTCATGAACTGCAAACAGCCTGTTTTCTGTTTCCCACAGGAACTGCTTTGGGGATGCTTTTAGGACAGCCTGAGTGGCATATTGGTGGTACTAATGGTATAAAGTATTGATGTGGGTTTATACTACATGCAATTTTATTTAAACAGGGGAACCCCCTCCCCCCACCCCCTCCAAATACACTCTCTGCATAAAGACAGAAATCTACACAAAATATTGAGGGTAGAAGTAGGGAAGGGTGCATTTGTATGGGATGTTGACATCTTTTATCTATATAACTATGTATAAGTGAATAGAAAACTAAAACACTTTAAATCTAGATTTTGCTATTAAGGACAAATGATGAAAGCAGAAAGCTGAAGACCCAAAGCTGTCAGAAAAATCTGACTAAGCCTCATTAGTCATTTAAGAAATAAATCATAAATAGATCACAATAGAAAGGCTGTCGACTCTGAGGGACTGCTGAGCATACACTTTGGGCATCTTTGTGCATATTTAAAGTGATGAAAGGGAAAAAAACCTACAACCAAGATTACTCTACCCAGCAAGGATCTCATTCAGATTTGACGGAGAAATTAAAACCTTTACAGACAAGCAAAAGCTAAGAGAATGCAGCACCACCAAACCAGCTTTACAAAAAACGCTAAAGGAACTTCTCTAGGCATGAACCACAAGAGAAGGAAAAGACTTACAATAACAAACCCAAAACAATGAAGAAAATGGTAATAGGAAAATACATATCGATAATTACCTTAAATGAAATGGATTAAATGCTCCAACCAAAAGACATAGACTGGCTGAATGGACACAAAAACAAGACCCGTATATATGCTGTCTACAAGAGACCCACTTCAGACCTAGGGACACATACAGACTGAAAGTGTGTTGATGGAAAAACATATTCCATGCAAATGGAAATCAAAAGAAAGTTGGAGTAGCAATTCTCATATCAGACAAAATAGACTTTAAAATAAAGACTATTACAAGAAACAAAGAAGGACACTACATAATGATGAAGGGATCAATCCACAAAGAAGATATAACAATTGTAAATATTTATGCACCCAACAAAGGAGCACCTCAATACATAAGGCAAAGGCTAACAGCCCCAAAAGGGGAAATTGACAGTAACACAATCATAGTGGGGGACTTTAACACCTCCTTTCACCAATGGACAACTCATCCAAAAGGAAAATAAATAAGGAAACACAAGCTTTAAATGATACATTAAACAAGATGGACTTAATTGATATTTATACGACATTCCATCCAAAAAAAACAGAATACACTTTCTTCTCAAGTGCGCATGGAACATCCTCCAGGATAGATCTTCTCTTGGGTCACAAATCAAGCCTTGGTAAATTTAAGAAAATTGAAATTGTATCATGTATCTTTTCCGACCACAACGCTATCAGACTAGATATGAATTACAGGAAAAAATCTGTAAAAAAAATACAAACACATGGACGCTAAACAATACACTACTTAATAACCAAGACATCACTGAAGAAATCAAAGAGGAAATAAAAAAAATACCTAGAAACAACTGACAATGAAAACACAATGACCCAAAATCTAAGGGATGCAGCAAAAGCAGTTCTAAGAGAGAAGTTTATAGCAATACAATCCTACCTCAAGAAAAAAGAAAAATCTCAAATAAACGATCTAAACTTACACCTAAAGCAATTAAAGAATGAATAATAAAAAAAAAACCCCAAAGTTAGCAGAAGGAAAGAAATCATAAAGATGAAATCAGAAATAAATGAAAAAGAAATGAAGGAGGGCTTCCCTGGTGGCGCAGTGGTTGAGAATCTGCCTGCCAATGCAGGGGACACGGGTTCGAGCCCTGGCCTGGGAAGATCCCACACGCCGCGGAGCAACTAGGCCCGTGAGCCACAACTACTGAGCCTGCACGTCTGGAGCCTGTGCTCTGCAACAAGAGAGGCCACGATAGTGAAGAAGCCCGTGCACCGCAATGAAGAGTGGCCCCCGCTTGCCGCATCTAGAGAAAGCCCTCGCACAGAAATGAAGACCCAACACAGCCAAAAATAAATATAAAATTTTTTTTAAAGTTAAAAAAAAAAGAAATTAATAAAACAATGCATAAAGGCTGGATAGGGTGTGGAGAAAAGGAAACTCTCCTGCACTGTTGGTGGGAATGTACACTGATACAGCCATTATGGAGAACAGTATGGAGGTTCCTTAAAAGCTAAAAACAGAACTACCATATGAACCAGCATTCCACTACTGGGCATATACCCGGATAAAACCATAATTCAAAAAGATACATGTACCACAATGTTCACTGTAGCACTATTTACAATAGCCAGGACATAGATGTAACCTAAATGTCCATCGACAGATGAATATATAAAGAAGACGTGGCACATATACACAATGGAGTATTACTCAGCCATAAAAAGGAACAAAATTGAGTTATTTGTAGTGAGGTGGTTGGACCTAGAGTCTGTTATACAGAGTGAAGTAAGTCAGAAAGAGAAAAACAAATACCGTACGCTAACACATATATATGGAATCTAGAAAAGTGGTACTGACGAATCTAGTGACAGGGCAGGAATAAAGACACAGATGTAGAGAACGGACTTAAGGACACAGGGGGAAGGGGAGACAGGGACGTAGTGAGAGAGTAGCACTGACATATATACACTACCAAATGTAAAATAGCTAGTGGTAAGCTGCCTCATGGCACAGGGAGATCAGCTCGGTGCTTTATGTCCCCTAGAGGGGTGGGACAGGGAGTGTGGGAGGGAGGCTCAAGAGGGGGGGATATGGGGAATATATGTATACATATAGCTGATTCACTTTGTTGTAAAGCAGAAACTAATACAATGTTATAAAGCAATTATACTCCAATAAACATGTATTTTAAAAACCCACACCATTGTAAATCAACTACACTTGAAGATATTTCTTTAGTGCAAAAAAATTTTAGAATGTAAGATTTATTGTGTGTGTGTACCACAGGTTCAATATATATGAATTATGTCAAATTGATTACATTGTTTTTCAAAATAAAGAATTTATGATACTTTATATCAGCTTCATAATGTAAATGCAGAAAAACTATATTAATTTTCTCTAAAGTTCAGAAATAGCCATTTTGCTCATTCAGTATACTATAAACCACTAACTTTATTAAAAAGGAATTCATGACCGACCTCTTCCTTCCAAAGAAATATTTCTCCACTCACACAAGTTTAATAGAATGGTCCACAATGAGCTGACTTCCAACCTTAGAGACACGAGATTTACATCCTGAAATCTCTTTCTTGCAAAAATGTCCAATTAGCATCCTAGCATTACAGAAAAGAAATTGCCTTTTTTCCAGATCTCAAATTCCATACAACTTTAGTCAAGACATCATGTATTTTTTTCACACACACACTGTATTTTATTTTTACAAGACATAAATCAACTGACACCAAGCATTGTAAATGGATGACCACAACAAAAGCAACAATGATTGCAATTACCAAACACGAAACACACTCATACTATGTCATAATATTGACATTCAGTCCAGTAATCCTCCACTGTAACAGCTCCTTTACTTCGCAGTGAAAGACATCATGTATTTTTAAATTATCAGCACTCACCTGAGGTCTTTAAAAATCAACAAAAACATAATTTTGTGTTCTCTTTCATTTATTCTGGTCTAAGTGGTCATTTCTAAATGAAAGTATTTAAGTATGTTAACGTCATCTTATAACATCATATTTCCAATGACTACCATGTCTCCAAAGATGAAATATGAGGAACTCACAATTAGGCTCTACAAAGTTTTACTCTCTGAATCTGTATTACCTTTCTGCTGAACTCCACACTGTTCATTATTCTGTGAGAATACTCTTTTTCTTGTATGGCCATCTCACATGTTCTTTCATTTCATGAAGTTTTTTCCTACAGTTTTATGCCTACTTTATTTCTGAGAAAATGCATTATTTCAGAGGGATATTTATAGACACAAAGACTTCTCTGTAATTCCCTCAGAGTTTCAAGAACTCCTTCTTCTTCTTTTTTTTTTAATACCTAGATTCTGAAGCTCTCCACAAAGCATTACTAAAATTGCATTTACATAAGTATCTACATATTAATCACACATTAATGCATTTACAATTGTATTATGATTTATTGTTAATTTTGGAGCATAAACGTAGCTGTCCTATTTACCACCCTCTTGGAAATCACTTTAATATTTGCACTTAGGACTTGAAAGAGAATGGATAAATAAAAACCTGAAGAATATGCAGATACAATTTATATATTTCTCATAAAATTAGGTGATTATCTAAACTTTATCCAGAAAAAAGAAGAGCCCAGATACTCTGCAGGCATGATACTCGAGAATGTATGGTCTTCTAGCAGGAAAACATGCAGTAATCCATGTGGCAGAGTTTACCTGTGACCAGCTGGGGTTAGTGACCTATGCATTCCTTACATGCAACATATCAGGAGTGGAAAAAGGGAATTTGTCAGTTGTGGCAATAAGTATAATGAAGTTTTGTAGCAGGTCATGCTCATATATTCAACACAGGTACAATCAAAATTTTGCTCAATTCTGATAAATCTAAGTCTATATCTGTTACCATGTCTTTAACGAGGAAATGTCAGAACTGACTCACCAAAAAGAAAAAAAGTGTGTTGTTTGTTTGTTTGTTTTAATTACAGTCACGGTGAGTAAGACATAGCTCAGAACAGCTAATGTGACTTAGTGATTCTCTCATCAGGAAATACAGTTTCTACTTCCCTGTTTATTCTCCACACCCTGTAGTCAGTAAAGTTTCAATGAAAGATAAATCTACAGGGCGAAAAGAAAAGAAAACTTACATGTGTGGATAAGATCATTTTGACAGGTTTTACCACGTATGTCAGTGTTTCTGGGGATGGACACAAGCCAGAGCTCCCTACTCTGACATTTTCACTGATGACATTCCCCATGATCCTCAATTTGAAAGTGGATAAAAATGTTTTCTATGTTTTCTTCTTTAAGAAATTAAATAAGGAATGCTTTCTAGACATGATCCTCTAATGATTTTCAGTCAGTGGTCATCGACGGAGGAAAAGCACAGAATCTCATCCCTACAGAAGGGTGACATTCAGTCAGGTAAGAAAATTCTCCCCGAAATCAGAGCTTCATCTTTAACATGCAATCAAAGGCTTTCACAGGTTCTTCATCACTCTGCACTCAGCCCTACCATAAGGAATTGGCTCTGAGAATCTCACATCAGATGACTGACAAACATGTCATAGTACACTGATCTGGTACCAGATCCTGCCTCTCTTAATGATCTCCCACAGGGACATTGGAATATTCTAGGATATTTCCTGGAGCCCTCTATTCTACACAGGTACACTTCCAAGTAGAAACAGAAGCTTGGATTCTCACTGGGACCCCTGCTCTGTCCAACCAACCTCTCTAGAAATATGATGTTCTAATCTCTCCTGATTAGAACATTTCAAGGTCTCTCCATGTGCTAATTTAGTAAAGATAAAAGAGAAACAAGAAAGAGCAAACTATGCAGGGAGCAATATATAAGATTCCTTTACTTAATGTATTTATCTGATATATCCAAATATTAAGAAATATAGATTCATTTCATAATGGTCAAGAAAAGAGGAGGAGGAACCTCCATGCCAACAGTATATATAAAATGGAATCAATATTGCATAAGCTCCAGCTTAAGCTTAGCTACGAGGTACTAACTCTTCTCATAAAGAAGCAATAGTTCTCCATCATTTGAAGCACACTGAGGACTCAGACAGCTGGACACTGAGGGTGTAGTCTCCTCACTCGAATTCTGTACCTGCATCACAGAGCCATGAAATATTCCCAAAGAATTATTAAGGATGGGGGGGGGGCGAAATGAAAAAGATGAACCCATAGTCTGTCCTACCATCTGTTCTGCTGGATATTACCACCATCTTGGCCCAATATGACCTTCCCACTTCTCTCTGGGCCTCCCTACTTTCCACCTCCATCCTCTCATTATATCTTACCTACACTTGGGAACGATTCTAGTTGTTCCACTTATCTTTATCAACAAGTAATCCAAATAGCAACTGTGTATATAACTCCTTAGAAACCTCAGGTCTGACTCAGTAATAATACATGACCTTCGAAGTCCACAGTTTTCCTAATTCCCTTTATTATTTTTTTTCTAATTTCCATGTACTTACACTCTTAAGACGTCCACTGTTCTCAGGTTCGTCTTCCCTGCAAAATCTGTCAACCTAGACATAGACTTAAGTACCACCCTCTAATTATCTCCTAGGGAATCCAGTTTTTAAAAAAGCCTCAGCAAGCCTTACGGACTTTATTAAAGACTCTTTAAGATAACCCATGGGAGATAGCAGTGCACCCATAGATATCTATTTAATACACCCTCAGAGTAATTTTTTTTTATAAAGACTCTTCTGGCCAATGAAGACTCTCAGTTCTTCTTCTTCAACATATGCAGGGTCTCACCCTTCTGATTACTCTCTGCTCTATCCCAGGTCCACTCCCTTTCCTGATATTACATTCTTTCCCAATTGTGTATGTTGGTAAAATCAAATAACATAAAATATAACATGTTAATTATTATAAAGTGCACCGTTCAGTGATATTAAATACATTCATATTATTGGGCGATCAACATCACCATTTATCTTTCTAATTCTTTTCTACATTTTAAAACTGTAACTCTGTATCCTTTAAACATAACTTTCCTTTTTGTTCCATAACCACCTGAAAAGCATCATTACCCTCCCAATTTCTATGGTTTTGACTACACTAGGTACCCCATATAATTGAAATAAGTAGTTGTATTGTTATGACTCACTAAAAGTCACAAAAATGGCATTTTTGGTAGCTCAATTTCCTCAAGATTCATCCATGTTGTAGCATATTCCTAGATCTTTTCCTTCTTAAGGCTGAATAATATTGTATTATATGGGTATACCACACTTTGCTTATCCAGGAACTAGTGGATGAACACTTAGGTTGCTTTCATATTTTAGCTACTCTGATTATTACTGCTCTAAACACTGGAGTACAAATATTTCTTTAAGACCCTGATTTCAATTCCTTTGGGTATACCTCATAGTAAAATTCCTGGATCATGTAGTAATTCTATCTTTCAATATCTGAAAAATTGCCATACTCTTTTGCAAAGCAGCTGTATCATTCTACATTCCCACTGACATAGCACAATGGTTCCAACTCCCTCACATCCTCACCAATACTTGCTTTCTGCTTGTGTATGTGTGTGTGTGCTTGTGTGTGTATGCATGCACACAAATATATAAACATGCATTTAGTGATACGGAGCATCTATTCAAGTGCTTAGTCATTTGTACATCTTTTTGAAGGACCATCTATTCAAGTCTTTTATCCATTTTTGAATCAGGTTGTTTGCTTTTTGTTGAGGTGTAGGAGTTCTCTGTATATTCTGAATAGACATCTCTTGTCAGATACATGGCTTTCAAATATTTTCTCCCATCTTGTGGGTTGCCATTTTACTCTGTTTACATTTCTTTGATACACATTTTTTTAAATTATGTACTGCAAATTGTTAATTTTTTTGTTAGCTGTACCTTTGTTGTTCCTTCGTTTCATATTGAGGAAAACACTGCCAATCCAATGTCATGAAGCCCTTGTCCTGTGTCTTCTTCTAAGACTTTTTATTTTATTAGGTCTTATATTTAGTTTCTTGATACGTTTTCATTAATTTTTGCATATGATGTTAGGTAAGGGTCCATCTTCCTACTTTGCCTGTTGACAACATGACTTCTCAGCACCATTTGTGGAAAATACTATCCTTTCTACTTTGAAAAGTCTTGGCAACTTGTCAAAAATCCTTTGGCCATATATCAGGGTTTATTTCTGGGTGTTCTATTCTATTCTATTGGTCTTGAATAAGGGAGAAAATAGTATAACCTATCCAGGTTGATGAAGAACATAAAGAAAGACCAGGACTGAGAATTAGGAGGGCAATATAAAACAGCAGGGAGTAAAAGACAGTGTGAGAGAAGATCTTGTATTTGCGAGTTCATGGAAATAGGATCATGCTAAAACCACTAAACGCCTGACTTTGAACAATACGGTAAATGTGCTAGCAAGAAACATAACACTTACCCATCTCTGGGAAATATAGTATGGGCATAAAGATAAACTACACTCAAATATAGTAAACAGGGAAGGGTTTTCATGGTGTGAAAATACTGTGGGATTTGAAATACAATTTACTTCTGTTCTACCATTGTCTCTAAAATTTTTCAAAGTGTGTATACAAGCAATTCCAATTCTGGTAATGTGCTTGACAGGTTTATATATGAACTTCAGCAGACCAGTAAATGTACATTCATAGTAGGACTGTTCCCTAAAGCAAAAAACAAAACTCAAAAACTGGAAAGACTAGAGTTCACTTTGTCAACACACTTAAAGATGCAATGATGGTTAACGGTCCGAAAACAGAAGGTGTGAGCATGGGTGTAAGAGGTTAATTGCCAGGCTGGGGTGGGGTGCAGAGTTTGAGGGTAACACAGGTCGAAAAGGCTTTTGTCCTATCCTTGATGTTTGAGGTATGGAAATTCACAGGTCACTACCTTCATTTCAAACTGAATGAATGCACTATTCAATTTCTTTAAACAGGCGAAGTAAACATGAGTGATAATAAATTTCAAACTGTCGCTAATCAAATAAGATACTAAGAAAGCTTAAATAATATGATTAAGAATGAAGTGGACAGATTGTCCAAGATGGTAGCATTCAAAGACACGGAGCTTGATGCCTTTCATGGGCACACCAAAGTCACAACAGTTTACAGAACAGCAATTGATAAAAAAGTCCAGGACCTACCGTAAAAGATGTTTTACAGCTAAAGATATAAGGAAGGCACCTCGACAAGACAGAAAAGAAGGGCAAAATCTCAATAGAGTCAAGACCCATACCACCAGGTGGGTGGCCCACAAATGTGAGAATAATTACAATTTCAGAGGTGCTCCCAGGTAGCAAGGGGTATGAAGCCAACATCAGGCTCCCAAGCCCAGGGATCCTGTTCTGGAAAGAAGAGTTCCTCGAAAGTTGGGCTTTGAAGACCAGTAGTGCTTATTTTCCAGAGAGCCAGAGGGTTGTGGGAAATAGAGATTCCACTCTTAAAAGATGCTCACAAAATCCCACATGATCCGAGAATCAGAACAGAAGCAGTCATTTGAAAGGATCCCGGGTCACACCTACCTCCTGATCTTGGAGAGTCTCCCAGAGAGGCAAGAGGCAACTACAGCACAGCCTCAGGGACAGAGACACTGGCAGCAGCCATTCGGGGGAGCTCCTTCTACCTCGTGGACACTGGTACCAGCAAGCATAATTTCAGAATCCTCCCTCTATTTTTTTAGCCTCAGGACCTAGCCCTACCCATTTCCACCAGACTAGAGATACAAGTACTAGGATGCTACAGGCCAAGCAACTAACTGAGCAAGGGCATAGCCCCACCCACCGGCAAACAGGCTGCCTTCAGACCCTCTCAATGCACAGCTGCCCCTGGACATGGGCCCAGCCACCAAAAGCCCCAGGACCAGCCTCCACACCTCAGTGGACAGGCACCAGCCCCAGAGTCCCTGGCCCCTCTGACAAGTGAGCCTACTCTGGCCTTGGAGTCAGCCTCACCATCGGCAGGTGATAACTGCACAGGGACTGGATGGAGCTTGGACCTACCCAACAGCAAACCTGCTCTAGCATTGGGATCAGCCTCATACACCAACAGGCACACACCAGCTCCAGGAATACCACAGCTCAGCAGCCTGTGTGACCAGAACACTCACTTGCAGGCCAGAAGCAGCCATGGACTCAGCTGGGTCCTGACCCTGCCCACCAGAATGCCAACACAAGATTAGGGATACCCCAGACCCTGGAGATAGCTGTGTCAGGAACAGTGATCCAACACCAACTTTGCGACTCCTGGGCCCTGCAGCCAGAACTCAGGACCTGTCTCTTCCTCCCAGTAGCCAGCATAGCCCCAGGACCAGTGACTGGGCACTAGCCCTGATTATCACCTGGACTGCAGTTCTACCCATAAGTGAACCAGCACTAGATTTGGTGTCCCCCAGAGTTGTGCAGCCAGCTGCCTTATGATTTAGTCTCACCAAGCAGCACAGACAGCCTCCATACTAGGCAGAGCCTGGCAAACGAGCAGTCTGGGGGCAGCCAAGCCTACCAGACCACCCACAGTAGTCAGCCCACCACAACAGAAGAGCCCAAGCAGCCCACATAGGGGGTACACCTAGAACATATAGTTCTAGTGACCAGGGGACACTGGGTTGCTGGGACACATAGGACCTCTCCTACAAAAGGCCACTTCTCCAAGGTCAGGAAATGTAACGAACCTACTACATACATAGCAATAAAAACAGCAAGTTAAGAAAAATGAGGTGACACAGAAACACGATCCAAATGAAGGAACAAGATAAGAACTCAGAAGAAGATCTAAGTGAAGTGGAGATAGCCAATCTACTCAAGAAAGAGTTCAAGGTAATGACGGTAAAGATGATCAAAGAACTCAGGAGAAGAATGGACGACCAGAGCAAGAAGTTAGAAGTTTTTAAAAAAGAGTTAGACCATTAAAGAACACCAAAACAGAGATGAGGAATGCAATAACTGAAATGAAAAATACACTAAAAGGAAACTATGGTAGACTAAATGATACAGAGGAATGAATCAGAAAACTGAAGATGAACGGTAAAACAATAGATTAAAATGACATGAGGAAAGTTGAACAGACTTGTGAAATAACATCAAGTGTACTAATATTTGCATTATACTGGTCCCAGAAGCAAAAAGGAAAGAGAAAGCGGTGTAGAACAAACCTGAAGACATATGAGCTGAAAAGTTCCTTAACCTGGGAAAGAAAACAGACATCCAAGTCCAGTAAACACAGTAAGGCCAAAAGAGGATCAACCCAAAGAGGACTACACCAAGACTCATTGTAATTAAAATGGAAAAAATAATAAAGATAAAAAGACACTATTAAAAGGAGCAGGGCTTCCCTGGTGGCGCAGTGGTTGGGAGTCTGCCTGCTAATGCAGGGTACATGGGTTCGAGCCCTGGTCTGGGAAGATCCCACATGCCGCGGAGCAACTGGGCCCGTGAGCCACAACTGCTGAGCCTGCGCGTCTGGAGGCTGTGCCCCGCAATGGGAAGGGGCCGCGATAGTGAGAGGCCCACGCACCGCGATGAAGAGTGGTCCCTGCACCACGATGAAGAGTGGCCCCCGCTTGCCGCAACTAGAGAAAGCCCTCACACGAAACGAAGACCCAACACAGCTATAAATAAATAAATAAATAAATAATGTAGCTATTTAAAAAAAAAAAAAAGGAGCAAAGGAAAAGCAACAAGTTACAAACATGGGAAATTGCATAAAGTTATCTGCTGACTTTTCACGATAACCTCTGCATGCCAGAAGGGAGTGGCATGGTATATTTAAAGTCATGAAAGGGAAAAGCCGATAACCAAAAATACTCTACCTAGCGAGGCTCTCCTTCAGATTTGATGGTGATATCTAAAGTTTTACAGAGAAGCAAAACTAAAAGAGCTCAGCATCGCCAAACCAGCTTTATGAGAAATCTTAAAGGGGCTTTTCTAAGTGAAACAGAAATGGTCACGACTGAAACATAAAAATTAGGAAAGGAAACTTACTAAAGGAAAAAGCTCATTTGTTAAGGCAAATATTCAACAAAGGTAGTAAATCAACCATGTACACAGCTAATAGGAAGGATGAAAGAAAACGGTAATAAAATCATCTATATTCACAATAAGAAGTTAAGGCACACACAAACAAGTAGATGTAAAATATAAGGTCAAATTCAGTAACTGTGGGGGAGGAGAGTAACAATGCAGGGTTGGTAGTTTCCATGTGAAATTAAGAGCTCAGCAACTTAAATAATCACACACACACACACACACACACACACACAAATACACAAAACTGAAAGAAATCCAAACATAATATTAAAGATAGTCCTCACATCACAGATGAAGGGAATAAAAGGGGAAGAAAGGAACACTGAAGAAATTAAAGAGGGATTCCAAAAATACCAAAGACAAATGAAAATGAACACACAATGATCCAAAATCTATGGGACATGGCCAATGCAGATCACGGGGGAAGTTATAGTGACACAAGCTTATTCTTAGGAAATAAGAATAATATCAAATAAACAACCTAACATTACACCTGAAGGAATTAGAAAAAGAAGAAAAAAAAACCTCAAAGCTGTCAGAAAGAAAAATTAAGAAAACATCACCATATGCAATCACATCAAAAAGAATAAGATACCTAGGAATAAACATACCTAAGCAGGTAAAAGACATGTGCTCAGAAATCTATCAGCCATTGGTGAAAGAAGTTGAAGACAACACAAAATGATGGGAAAATATAGCATGTGCATAGACTGGAAGAATTAATACTCTTAAAATAACCATACTACCAAAGACAATCTACAGATTTAATGCAATCCCTATCAGAATACCAAAGCATTTGCACAGAACTTGAAAAAGTAATTTTAAAATTTGTATAGAAACACAAAGACCCCAAATAGCCAAACAATCTTGAGAAAGAGCAGAGCTGGAGGCATCATGCACCTTGACTTCAGACTATACTGCAAAGCGACAGTAATCAAAGAGAAAGGTACCGGAGCAAAAACAGACACAAAGATCACTGGAAGAGAACAGAGATCCCAGAAATAAGCCCACACACTTATATTTAATTGATTTATGACAAAGCCGGCAATATGGAGAAAAAACTGTCTCTTCAATAAGTGGTACTGGGAAAACTGGACAGCTAGATGGAAAAGAATAAAATTCGATTATTTTAGCACAGCATATATAAAATGAATGCAAAACTGAATAAACACCTAAATGTAGGACCAGAAACCATAAAACCCCTAGAGGAAAGTATACAACATTCTTCAACATAAATGATAGCAACAGTTTTAGGTTCAGTCTACTAAGGCAAATGAAACAAAAGCAAAAATAAACAAATGGGACTTCACTAAACTTAAAAGATTTTGCACAGCAAAGGAAACCAAAGACAAAATGAAAAGACAACCTGCTGAAGGAGACACAATATTTGCACATGATAAGAGGTTAACACCAAAAAGATGACCAAGCAAGGGTTCATATCTAAACTACAGAAACAGCACATACAACTCAATATCAAAAAAACACCCAAAATCTTTTTTAAAAAAATGAGAAGACCTAAATAGACATTTTTCCAAGGAAAAAATACAGATAGACAGCCAGAACTCACAAAGATGCTAAACATAGCTAATCGGCAGTAAAATGCAAATCAAAACTACGAGATCTATCACCTCAGTCTTGTCAGAAAGGCTGTCATCAAAAAGATCACAAATAACAAAGGTTAGTGAGGATGTGGAGAAAGGGAAACTCTTGTACACTCTTGATGTGAATGTGAAGTAGTGCAGCTACTGTGGAAGGCAGAATGGAGGTTCCACAAAAAACTAAAAATAGAACTACCATAATATCCAGCAATTTCACTGTTGGGTATATCAGAAGAAAACAAAAACACTATTTCAAAAAAATAACTGCACCCCAATGTTCATAACAGTGTTATTTGCCATAGCCAAGATATAGAGTCAAACTAAGTGTTCATCAATAGCTTAGTGGATAAAAAAGATTTTTTATGATGACTTCCGCAAAAAATGAAATTTTGCCATTTGCAAGAACATGGATGGACTTGGAGGGTATTATGCTTAGTAAAATAAGCCGCAGAGAAAACAAGCATGGTATGTTATGAGAAAACAAGCATGGTATGTTATGAGAAAACAAGCATGGTATGTTATCATTTACACGTGGCATCTAAAAATTTGAATACAACACAAACAACAACAACAAAAAAACAGACTCACAGATTAAAGAACAGACTAGTGGTTACCAGCAGGGAGAGATAGGGTGGAGGAGCAAAATAGTGGTAGGAGATTTTGAGCTACAATCCACTATGTATAAAATCAATAATCTACAGTGGTGTACTGTATAGCATGGGGAATATAGCCACTCTTTTGTAATAACTATAAATGGAGAAGAACCTAAACATTTATGAATCACTGTTGTACCTCTGAAACTAATATAATAATGTAAATTAACTATAGATCAATAAAATATAAAGTAAGAAACAATAAAGGGGAGACAGATTATTAGATAGAAATCAATTAAATAAACACAAGTTTTGGAAATCAGGAATTAAAACACAACATGTAAGACACAACATTGGCATTTAAAGTGTACAATCTATTCATTTAAAAGAAATCATTTAAGTGGTAAAAAATGGTACCCATTCTCACAATTTTGTATATCTAGGATAAATTACTATCTACAAAAATATGTTACAAATATTCACTCAAAAAGAAAGAGAAAATTTGGATAAACCCATTTTAGTATACAAATTTAATATCAAAGTCTCTAGGTAAAATTGATTTGAATAAGTTCTGTTAGCCACTTCTAGTTTCTTTGTGATGTAAAATCTTTTAAAGCATAAAAATCAGCCTTTCTACATTATTCCACTAGACATACATGGAAGTTAAAAGAAATGAGAAGAGAGAACAATCAACCAGGAAGGTGAATTTACTGAGAAACAGTCATTCGTTCTCCCTCCTCCTTTTCTTTTCCTCCTTTTCCAGGTCTCTTTCGGTTCCAATCAAGAGAAGTCTTGAGAGTTCTGAGAATATTTCTTTGACGGCTTCAAATCACCATACCTACATCCTCTGACACAACTACACACACGGGAACAAAAATAAACCTCTACTATCTACTCATGTAGGAGGGATTCATGCAAAATTAACTCCTACATGGAGACCAACAGGTGAGTTTTCTACCTATTCTTTATAATGTCCTTCCATTATAGTAAATCCCACACATTATGAGGCAGAAGTGGTTACGTGAGCTTTTCCTTGAAGTCAAAAATCTTGCATTCATTTCAAGCACCTGGTGATCATAGGGTACAGCCAGAGAAGGTGCCATCCCCCCTGGGGGTGGGGGGTGGCGGTGAATGGGCTCCCACACCCATGCATCTCCTGATGTACAGATTCTGGAGAAAAGAAGGGCGATCATACCGCAGTCAGCCTGTCAGGCTGTCGGGCCACTGGGCGACCCGACCAGCCTGGAAGTGTCCCATCAGTTGCTGAAAGCAAAACTCTGTCCCCACCCTGTGACGTCAGGCAATTTGGGCCAGAGAGTCAGAGGATAATCAAATCAGATAGTCAGAGGATACTCAGAGGTAATCAACTCCTCCTCTCTGCTCACCTCCTTGGGGTTACAGCAACCCCATCTCCAAACCCAAATCTGACCCTGGAGTGCCAAACTGGGAGTGGCAGGTGGGCTCTGCCCGTGCTTCAGCGCCCTCTGGAGGTTGTCTGCTCTAAAGCCAACTCTCAGCCCTTCCTTCTCCTTCCCTAGTCATGGGGGCTGCCTTGGTCTCCTGCAGCTGCTGGCCTGATTTCATTCTTCTTTTTTCTCAAATTACAATGAAGTGTCTTACAGAAGTTTGGAATCTCTTGAAGAAGGAAGATCTTTTAGTCAATACACCTTAACTGTGAGAAGTTGGTATCAAGAATGAACCTGAGGGCTTCCCTGGTGGCGCAGTGGTTGAGAATCTGCCTGCTAATGCAGGGGACACGAGTTTGAACCCTGGTCTGGGAAGATCCCACATGCCGCGGAGTGGCTGGGCCCCTGAGCCACAGCTGCTGAGCCTGCGCGTCTGGAGCCTGTGCCCCGCAACGGGAGGGGCCGCGATGGTGAAAGGCCCACGCATCGCGATGAAGAGCGGTCCCCGCACCGCGATGAAGAGTGGCTCCCGCTTGCCGCAACTGGAGAAAGCCCTCGCACGAACCGAAGACCCAGCACAGCCAAAAATAAATAAATAAATAAAAATAAAAGTAGCTATAAAATGTAAAAAAAAAAAAAATGAACCTGAAATACTGTATTTTTCTCCTGATGATTCCAAGGAGAGACAGCACAAGTTTTCTAAATCATAAGAAGAACCAAGGTAAATATGATATTCTGAGCCAGAGATGAAAAAGCAGTTTCTAGCACCCCTTCCTCATGTCATTTAACTGGAATTTAAATCAATCAACTGCCACTGGTTTTTAAATCACATGACCCAACTTTAAATCAATCAGCTGCTTCCCCGTAACTCACATGACTTGGCTTTGAATAATAAGAAACTCAGAGGTATAAAAAGGATGTTCTGAACAATAAATGGAAAAACAACATTTTAGAAAGTTTTTTCTTTTCGAATGGACCATTCATTGCCTACAGAATAAAGGATTCTCTTGTGGGTTTCTTGAACTATAAACACATACAATGTCTCCGTTGGCTTCACTGCCTTAGATTTGGGTTTTTTGTTGTTGCTATTGTTAACATATTTCTTGGAATATAATTACTTTACCTTGTTGTGTTAGCTTCTGCTGTATAACAAAGTGAATCAACTATTCGTATACATATATTCCCATATCCTCTCCCTCTTGTGTCTCCCTCCCACCTTCCCTAACCCACCCCTCTAGGTGGTCACAAAGCACTGAGCTGATCTCCCTGTGCTATATGCAGCTGCTTCCCAATAGCTATCTATTTCACCTTTGGTAGTGTATATATGTCCATGCCACTCTCTCACTTCATCCCAGCTTACCCTTGCCCCTCCCTGTGTCCTTAAGTCCATTCTCTACAGCTACGTCTTTATTCCTCTGCAGCGACTCCTGCTAGGGATGGATACTTCCTCTTATGCTCAGGAAAATCCCCTAGCTTGAATATGATTTGAGTTTGATCCTGTGAAACCATCAGAACTTCCCACCAGAGATAAATGAGGAGATTCTGGCCTTTATTAGTATGCACGATGAACACGGGTGTCCTGGCTGTACTTGCCAACCCTCCTATTTACCCACCTATTTTTATCCACCTTCCTCCTTGTGAGTACCTTTGACCAACCCTGAGCTCAGACTCCTGACCTATTCCAGTGACTTTGTCAGTCTTTCTTTAAAAATGGAAAGGTAATGAAATGAAATTAACCTAGAAGCAGCAGCTCAGTAAGGGAAATAAAATCATCAGAAGTTATCTAATCACAGCCACAGCCATCCAGGGCTCTGTCTTATCTCCTGGGTCATAAGAATGGTACCTTCCTAAACTTGAAGGACATCCAATCAACTAAGCAAAGGTGTTGCTCACCTCTGGCTCTTGGAGGGATTGCTAGGCACTCTACCCAGTGTATACTAACTGCAAAACACTGTCATGGTTGTGAAACACCTATGATCCAGGAAAGCTTTTTGGGGTGCATGGGGAAGGTTTCTTTTTGACATCAAGCAAAAAATAAATCACCAAGCTCTTTGAGCACAGGGGTTCTTAAGACGGCAGTAGAAGGAAGGAATGGGCAGAAAAGATGATCTCCAATGAAGTTAAGGACATTTTCCCAAAAGAGTAGGATTTAGTCTCAGTTTAAGGAGAAGACTTTTAAATAGCTGGGACAGCTCCAAACTGCAGTTTAGGGAACGAGTGCTTCAAAAGAACAGTGCTTTAAAAGTCCTGGCAAGGCAGCAAGAGGATGAAGAGTTGGTTTTGCATAGTTTTGAACACAGGAGTAAAGAAGCAGAGGCATCTCTGACTAAAAGGCCCTGAGATCCTATGGCATCAATGGGTCAGTTGCAGGGGCAGGGGTGTGGGGGGCGATATTTCTCTCTCAATGTCTCCCAGGGCAGCCACCCCTCCCTACCCTAACCCCCAGTCCCTTCACCCTTCCTCCCTCCACTGTTGGGTCCCCAGGGACAGCACTTCTTACGCTGGAGCGCTCAGGCACCATCTCTGCAGTCTGGATTCTTCCTGGAGCCTGGCAAGTTCTGGGACAGGAAGACAGGTCTGCAAGCCCGCTGCGGTGCAGTCGGACCTGGAGGCCTGGAGAGGAACTGGAGCCCTGAAGCCCACCCACGTCCTTGAAGCCGAGGGAGGAACACATCCTCCTAACAGTACTTCTCAGGGGTCAGCGTGCTCCCCCCCACCCGACGGTGATCCATACTCACTTGAGGCAGCAAGCACTGCCTCTAACTGGCCCCCTCGATTCCGCCTTAAGGGTCCTCGCACATGTGTGATAGCGCAGGCCCCGGATCTCTTTAGTCAGCTGAGGCCAGTGCTGCCGGGATCGCTCCAGTCCCATCCCCCAGCCCCTCCCTCTCGGACTGTATGTAATAGAAGAAAGAGCACAGAGGAATAGGCTGAATCAAGGGATCTGGGAGCCTGGGTATGAGTTTGAAGACCGAGAACCTAAGGCGCAATTACATATTATTGGAAACTCTTGTGGGGTGTGTGAGGGGAGGTTAGGGGGCTGAGAGGCTGAGTCGACCTGGTGAGTCCAGTCCCAGGACACTACACAGCCCCGCCCCCCTTTCCTTGCCATCAGAGAAGGGTGCCACAACTCCAGCTGGGACTCTGCACTTCCCCCTCCCTGATTCTCCAGAAGAGCAGGTGGCCCCCCTCTGAGGGCAGGGGCAAGACCACGGACCAAGTCCCCCTGCACTAAGGCACTACTGGAAGCTCTTCCTGAACAGCAGTCCTGGCTTGGAGCGAACCCGTGTACCGCCAAAGCTGGTCTCGTCCTGCAGCTGAGGGACGCAGGCTTTAAGTCAGCTGCCTTGGCTTTAAATCAATCAGTCCCCCCTTTAAGTCAGGTGACCTGATTTTAAATCACTGTGTGCCCCTCAAGCCTGCAACTTCAAAAGTTGGGAACTTCACTTTGATCCCAGCACCTCACACAGCTGAATGCACACTGTAGTCACCCCCAACCCTGGCTTAGAGGCAGGATATAAGGTAAGGGGATGGGCGTGCACACATGGTGATGAGGGTGTACTTCATGGACCAGAAGGGTCCAGGTACTCTGGGCACAGCAAGCAGTGCACGATACAGCAGCTCCCTGGCAAAGCTGGTGATGCACAGGGGGAGCAGGCACACCCAGGCATGCAGAGGCTCCAGGGCGGGAGCTGGGGCACAACCAGCCGGGAGGGTGTGAAAGCGGAGGATCTGAGCCTTCTTGAGAAAGGCAGACACAGAGGATGGATGAGAAACAAAGACCAGATGAAACATGGATTTGAAAAATACACCCTGCTCTTGAATTGGGATGGGGGGCACCCCAGATTTGAATCTTCTTACTCCCCAGTCGCTAGTGCTTTGGCATTTGCCCAATTACTTATAAAATGTGACTGATAATATCTAACCCATAGAATACAGCATTTGGAGTGGTTTTGCGTGTTTATGTTTCTATAGGGGAACAAACTTTTCTACAAGAAAAATGTATATTTTCTGAAATAAATTAAAACCCCTTTTTGAAAAGTACTATATCGGACTTCCCTGGTGGCGCAGTGGTTAAGAATCTGCCTGCCAAGGCAGAGGACATGGGCTCGAGCCCTGGTCAGGGAAGATCCCACATGCCGCAGAGCAGCTAAGCCCATGCCCCACAACTACTGAGGCTGGAGGCCACAACTACTGAAGCCTGCGCGCCTAAAGCCTATGCTCCACAACAAGCGCAACAAGAGAATCCACCACAATGAGAAGCCCGTGCACCGCAACAAAGAGTAACCCCCGCTCCCTGCAACTAGAGAAAGCCCACACGCAGCAACGAAGACCCAACACAGCCAAAAATAATTAAATTAATTATTTTTTTAAAAAAACTACTATATCCTTCTATACATCTTCTCTGGGAAAAACAGAGAGAAGGAGTGGGAGAGTGAGAAAGACCAATACTTAGTGCACATCCCTGATGCAAGTGCTCTGCTGGCTCAGATAGTTTTATGCCCACTTTACAAAGGAGGAAGTAAGCTCAGAGAGGTTTAGTAATTTTCCCAAAGCCAAACAGCTACTGAGTGGCAGAACCAGGATCTGAACCAAGTCTGTTGCCTTCAAAGCCTAAGCCCTCATCACAACAAAACTCAATTAATATTTACATTTATCGAATTACATTGCAACCTGGGGAGTTCTTGGCACAGTCCTGAATAAGAGTGAGAAAGAAAGAAATAGCATTGTTCATCCAGTCAACCAAAATTTTTGAAGCAGCTGCTAGATACCTGGCCCTGTTTGGAGTTCAGCAGTGATCAAGACAGGAAGAGTCCTGCTTTCATGAACCATGTAGTGGGGAGGAGAGACGGGTGCAACTTGGGTGAGGGATTTCACCTTGCTGGGCCTCTGTTTTCTCATCTGGAAAATGGGATGGGTGTTTCTCATTTTCTGGGATTGTCCCGCCCTCATATTCTCTGATTCCATAAGAAGCATTTGTTTTCCTGTTTCTTTAAAATTCAATCAGGCCATGAGCTGTGATGAATGTCGTTAGCTGCTCCCCAAATCACTCTATTTCCACCCATTTCCTGTGATCAGGTCTTTCCCCCAACATGACTCACAATCAATCAAGTCACAGAAGCTAAGGGGCACCCAGCAGAAGAATTCCAACCCTGGCTTCTCAGGAGCTCTGCGGTCTACCTGGCCAGGTAAACTTCACGCACCTGGCACAAGGTGGCCATCCCTGGTTTCACATCAACATGATCTCAGGCACAAACCTCCTTGTTTTTCCATTTTGTCTTTAAGTTACTTGCTGAAACAACTGCACAAATATGAAAAAAGATACAAAATCAGGCATCCTCTGCCCTCAGTGCCTACTAAATGATTTTCTGCCACTTTAATGATAAAGATACAACATTTCAGCATTCCGCTGCCCTTATTATTTTTCATTTTGTTGATATTTCTACTGAATACATCTTTCAATATTTTAACAATGGAACATGTATTCAGGTTGTTCCACACACAGCCTTTGGTGGTAAGGGTTTTGTTGTTATATTTCTATTATGTTTCCTTTAAAAATAATTATCCTGTTTAAATGGATTACGTCAATTTTATACGCATTTATCATATGATATTGATGAAATTAATACATAGAGGGCAGTAGTACAAATTGATTGGAATTGAGAGCCTCCATTAGCACACTTAAATATGAATATTATATATATACATATATATATTTATAAGCCAAATTACATGCTGAGTGAGATTCTCCTACTCTTTTTCACTCTCTGCCCCTCAAGCCTGTGAGAAATGGAATATTTCTTGCCATATCAGTAAAAAAAGGATGTCACAGACATCAGCACTTGCAGCCCTCCCGTGTGAGCCGGCAGGCCCTGAGGAACTCAGGATATGCAAATACAGAATGCTGGCCCCAGAGAGCTGAGGTGCATATCAAAGGAAGGATTTCAGTGAGCCCAGACGCTTGCATCTTCCCATACAAAGAAAAGCGCTACATTCCTCACCTTGGGAGAGCTGGTTTTCCTTAGTTAACAATCACCTTTTGATGTTCCCCATTACCTGCGCCATTCCCCTCCCCTGTCCCCTCCCCCCAGTACTTTAGCTCAGGGAGGAAGGAGCGCAGAGAGACTCAGCTGAACAAGGGGCCTGCGAGCCTGGGGATGCGTTTTCAGCCGCTTTCCCCGCAGTCAGGAGGAGGGGCGCTGACGCTCCAACCGGACCCTGGGCCTCCCTTGCCCCGTTTCCCCTCAGGACGCTCAGGCCGACCCACTCCCCACGCCCACCAGGCCCGGCGAGCCAGGCCGAGGGCAGGGGCGAGAGGAGGGACTGAAGTTCCCCGGGACCAGACGCAGGGGGCCGCTCTTTCTGCACAGCAGCGGCGGGTGGCAGCGACCCCCTGCCCCTCAGAAGCTGGTCTTGCGCTGACGCCCGGGCACCGGACCAGGAGGAGGGTCAGCGCCCACTTACCCGGCCCGCGGTCCCCAGGACTGTCGTGGCTTCAGCCGCCAGGGCCCCTCCAGAGCCGGCAGCCTCAGTGAGGCCTCCCTCCCCTCGGGCTCCGGGGCACTTCAGTGACAGCGGAGGGAAGAGACACCGAGCCAGGAGTTCCAGCTCTGCGGAAACGTGGGCTCCGTTCTGGGCGAGGAGGTGAGACCGCTCTGCCCCCAGGCCTTCCGGGAGTGAGGGCGGCGCTGGGGGAGGAGCCGCCTGCAGCCGCCAGGAGCCCTTCCGGGGGTCCTGGAGGCGCGGCCCGGCCTGGGGGCCCCGCCCACTGTGGCTGCAGCCCAGGCCTTTTTCCTCGAATCCTACACAAGAAAGAAAGATACACAGTCTATAGTAAATATTCACAAATGATTGTTGCTGCTGTGCTTACTATTCTATTAAAGGTGTAAAATCCATAAAACACTTTAAGTTCAAAGTTAAATATGAATTTTTACCTTTCTAATTATGTCTCTGCTATTCCCAACTGTGATTAATGAATCAGAGACTGTGGCATCACCAGTTAAAAATGAGCTTGAGAAAAAAATAGAACTCAGGCCCACCAGACCTACTGAATCACGATCTGCACTTTTACAATCTCCCCAGTGTACTTGTGTACCCATGAATAGTTGAAAGGTACATTTCTACCTCGACATGTCTTTTCTGTCTGAGAAATACACACATTTTATACAGTTTGATATAAATAACACACCCAAAAATGCATATGCCTTTGTTGAAACCATCATTTTATCATTTCTTTTCCAGATAAGTATAGTCTCTACACTGGTTTTGTGGATCACATGCCATACTCTTTTCTTGTAGTTAGAAATAAGGTAGAGAAAGTTACTTTGTAATATATATATATATATATATATATATATATATATATATATATATATATATTAGTGGGTAATTGAAGACAGTCTTCTAAATTAAAAGCAGTTCTCTTAACTTGCTGTTTTCTTCTTGGGTCACATTATGAACTCTTCCCGTGGCCACATGGCATGTGTACTTTTAATTTCAGGGGCTGCTGACATTCCAGGATGTGGCCATAGATTTCTCTCAAGAGGAGTGAGAATGACTGGACCAAAATCAATGGGAATTGTACAGGGATGTGATTTTAGAGAAGTATAGGAACCTGCTCTCCTTGGGTGAGGATACCTTCCTTCCAGAATTCCTTATCCAACCACAGGGTTTAGAGTCCTTCATTTGTAGAATGTCTCCTGGAATCTTCTGCTTCCTACAATAGGGTTTCAGATTGCAACGTTTCAGGAAAGATTGGGAGTTTGTGGGTATAATTTATCTTATTCTTTTAAAATTGCAGCCTCCCTTTTAATATACTTTGTAACTGCTTGGGAAGTGTCTATATGAACTGTGTACTATATGCTTCTGTTATAGTCCTTACAATATTTTTTTGCCTTATTTTCTGTAACAATTTTCCATGGATTCTTTGGGCTTAAGGTATATTAAAAGGGAGACTGCGATTCTGGGACTTCCCTGGTGATGCAGTGGTTAAGAATTCACCTGCCAATGCAGGGGACCCGGTTCGATCCCCGGTCCGGGAAGATCCCACGTGCCACGGAGCAACTAAGCCAGTGGGCCACAACTACTGAGCCTGCGCGCCACAACTACTGAAGCCGGCGTGCCTTGAGCCCGTGCGCCATTTATTGTTTGGAGAATAAAACCGCCTCCGAGTGATTAAAATTTAGACCAGCTAGTCAAAATGCTTTATCACCTGTTCTTCTAAAGCACTGATCAACGGAACAAGTTTTACTAGGGATAACAGTGTGATTGTATTCTGGAGTTCATATGGGCAATATGGTTTATGACCTTGATGCTGGATCACGACATTTCAATGGCATAACTGCTATTAATTGTCTGTTTGTTCAGCGATTAAAGTCTCACGTGATCTGAGTTCAGACTGGAGTCATCCTGGTTGGTTTCTGTCTATTGCAGATTTCTTCCAGTATGAAAGGACAAGAGCAATTCGGCTTCCTTTACAAAATGTCTTCAAACTAAATGATGATGTAATCTACATTCAATTAATTTATACATACCCTACTGTAGAACAGGGTTTGTTACGGTGGCAGAGCCCGGTAATTATGTAAAACTGAAACCTTTATCTGCAGTGGTTCAAGTCCTCTTCCTAAGAATATGTTTATAATCAACATTCTTTCACAAATTACCCAATTTAATTCACCATAGCATTCCTCATATTAACTAAATGGAGAATCCTAGGCTATATGCAAATCCAGAAAGGGCCAAAAATCATCAGCCCCCATGGATTATTACAACCCATTGCTGAGGCATTCAAATTACTTATTAAAGAACCACTATGTCCATCAACATCATCAATTTATATATTATTGCCCCAATGCTAGCCTTAACCCTGGCTCTCACAACATGAATTCCTCTTCCCATATCTTATCCACTAATTAATATAAATGTAGGCATATTATTTATATTAGCCATATCACACCTAGCCATCTATTCCATCCTCAGATCTGGATGAGCTTCACGTTCAAAATACTCACTCACTGGAGCTCTAGGGACAGTAGCACAGACAATCTCATATGAAGTAATGTAACAGTTATTCTATTCTCAGTCTTACTGATAAATGGATCATTTACACTTTCAACAGTAATTATTACACAAGAACACCTATGACTAATTTTCTCCTGACCCCTACCCAGAATTTGATTATCTCCGCAGTAGCAGAAATCCAATGAAGGCCCACTTGATTTAACAGAAGTAGAATCAAAACCTGTATATGTCTTCAATGTAAAAAATGTAGCAGGCCCATTCACCCCGTCCCTCCTAGAGAATATGTCAATTTCCCTATAATAAACATTTCCACAGCAATCTACTTTTAGGAGCATTCGACAATCCCTAGGTGCCAGAATTATATACAGCCCAAGTCATCATTAAAACACATCTAACAATCTCCTTTCTATGAATTTGAGCCTCTTACCTACAATTTTGATATGACCAACGCATACATCTCTTATAAAATGTTTTTTTACGACTAACATTAACCTTATGTATATGAGAGTTTTCACTACTTGTCATCATACCAGGCAACCCACCACAAATTTAAGAAATATGTCTGACAAAAGAGTTACTTTGATAGAGTAAATCATAGAGGTTTCAATGCTCTTATTCCTGGAATTGAATTCTTCCTAATAATTTTACATTCTCCATGCTACCTACCGCATTACACCACATGCTATATAGTAAAGTTCTCTAAGTAAGCTTCAGGCCCATACCCCCAAAATATTTTTGTATATCCTTCCTGTGCTAATAAACTCTCATTGTTTTTACCATCATTCTACTGACCATTTTCTCAGGAAATATAATTGTATAACAAGCTCACACTGGTTAATGGTATCCCCATTCTAATAAAAAACATGAACCCGTAAGCTACAGAAGCATCCAACAAATATTTCCTAAAACAGTCCACCACATCAATACTACTTATAATGGCTATTATCGTTAATCTAATATACTCTGGTCAAAGAGCACAATGAATAACAAAAATCTTTAATCCAGCAGCATCCACCCTCATGACAATCGCCCTTGTCACAAAAGTAGGACTTTCCCCATTTCACTTCTGAGTGCCTGAAGTCATACAAGGCATCCCATGAACAGCAGACCTGATGCTATCAACATGACAAAATTGCACCCCTATCAGTTTTATACCACATGTCACCATCCATCAACCTAAATATACTATTAATCATAGTGATATTATAAATCATAGCTGGAGGCTGAGGCAGACTTCGCCATACTCACCTGGAAAATATTACACCCTCCTCATCAATTGCCCATATAGGATGAATAACAGCTATTATAATGTATATTCAGATTATAACAATCCTAAACATACAAATTTATATCATAACAACACTATCTTCTTCTTATTTATGCGCAGATCATGGACTACAAGAGTATCATTATCACACACATGAGATAAAACACCTCCCATCACAATCATTTTCCTCACCATTATAGTATCATTAGGACATCGCCCATCACTATCAGGGTTTCTACCCAAATGAATAATTATCCAAGAGATAACCAAAATGACAACATCATTCTACCAACACTAATAGCCATCATAGCAGTCCTCAGCATATATTTCTACTTGCAGCTAACATACTCCACATCACTAACTATATTCCCTTCATTAAACAACACAAACACAAAACAATTTGAACATACAAAGAAATAACCTTCCTATCATTACCAATCATAATACCCACACGATTACTACACACAACACCCATTCTATCGGTGCTGGACTAGGAATTTAGGTTAGTTCAGACCAAGAGCTTTCAAAACCCTAAACAAGTGAAATTTACTTAATTCCTAAAAATAAGGATTGCAAGACTTTATTCTACATCAATTGAATGTAAAGCAAACACTGTATTTAAGCCAAATCTTTACGAGATTGATGAGTTTTAACCCCAGGAAACTCTAGTTAACAGGCAAATCCTCTAGTCAACTGGCTTCAGTCTACTTCTCCTTCATTTGAGAAAGAAAAAAAGAAAAAACAAGGCAGGAAAACCACTGGCAGAATTGAAGCTGCTTCTCTGAAGTTACAATTCAATTTGTTGATTCACCACAGGGTTTGCCAGAAAGAGGGCTCAATCTCTGTCTTTAGATTTACAGTCTAATGCTAACTCAGTCATTTTACCTCTGTTCATACACTGCTGATTCTTTTCAACAAATCACAAAGATATCGGCATTTTATATTTACTATTTGGTGCTTGAGCTGGAGTAGCAGGCAGCCCCTTAATTATATTAATCCAGGCTGAGCTATGCTGACCTGGACCGCTACTTGGAGATGCCCAAGTCTGTAAGGTAGTCATAACAGTCCCTGCACTTGTAATAATTTTCTTTATAGCTGTACCCGTTATGATTGCAGGCTTTGAAAACTGACTTGGGCCACTAATAACTCAGACACCTGAAGTAGCATTTCCCCCAATAAATCATATAAACTTTTGACTACTTCCCCCATCATTCTTACTCCTACTCATATCACCAGTAGTAGAAGCTGGTTCTGGTACCAGTGGAACCATGTATTCAGCTCTAGCCTGCAATCTGGCCCATGCAGGAGCCTCTGTCGACCTAACTGTTTTCTCCTTACATTTAGCAGGTGTCTCTTCAATTCTTGGTATTATTACTTTTATTACTATAGTCTTTAATACAAAACCAGCAGTCATATCCCAATACCAAACACCATTATTTGTTTAATCTTCCCCAACTATAGCCATATTACTATAATTACCAATCTCAGTCCGAGCAGCCAGAATTGCCATACTGTTAAGAGATAGAAATCTAAACACTACTTTCTTTGACCCTGCAGGAGGGGACTGAATCCTATACCAACACCTATTTTGATTCTTTGCTCACCCTGAAGTCTGTATTCATGGCCTACCAGGCTTTGTTATAAACTCACATATCATTACATACTATTTAGGACAAAAAGTGCCTTTCAGCTAATTGGGAATAGTATGAGTCATGTTCACTGTTTTTTTAGGATTTCTCTTGTGGGCCCATCATATGTTTACCATAGGGATAGCTGTCGACTCAGGAGTATACTTTGCATCAGCTACCGTAATTACTTCTATCCCTACAGCAGTAAAAGTATCTAGCTGATTAGCAACTCTTTATTTAATTTTTCTTTTTCTTTTCTTTTTTTTTGGCTGCGCTGGGTCTTGTTTGCTGCACGTGGGCTTTCTCTGGTTGCGGTGAGCGGCAGCTACTCTTCGTGCGGTGTGCGGCCTTTTCATTGCAGTGGCTTCTCTTGTTGCAGAGCACAGCCTCTAGGCGCGTGGGCTGCAGTAGTTGTGGCTTGTGGGCTCTAGAGGGCAGCTCAGTAGTTGTGGTGCACGGGCTTTTTGCTCCGCGGCATGTGGAATCTTCCCAGACGAGGGCTCGAACCCGTGTCCCCTGCATTGGCAGGCGAATTCTTAACCACTGCGTCACCAGGGAAGTCCCTGGTTAGCAACTGTTCATGGAGGTAATATTATATGACCTCCCACTATATTATGAGTTTTAGGCTTTAGTTTTTCTTTTTACAGTAGGTAGTTTGACAGGAATCATCTTAGCCAACTCATCGCAGACATTGTCCTCCAGGATACATACTATGTAGTAGCACACTTCCATGACCTAATGTCCATGGGAGCAGTTTTCACTATTATAGGAGGCTTCCTACACTGATTCCCACTATTCTCAGGTTATAGAGTTAACTCAGCATGAGCAAAAATTCACTTCACAAGTATATTTGTAGTAGTAAATATGACTTCCTGCAGCACTTTCTTGGCCTCTCAGGGATGTCACTACGTTAGTCTGAGTACCCTGAGGCACACACCACATGAAATATTTTGTCTTTAGGCTCATTAATCTCAGTAGCAGCAGTAATGCTAATAATCTTCATACTTTGAAAAGCATTTGCGTCTAAACAAGAAGTCTTAGCAGTGGAAACTGCTACTCCTAACCTAGAATGGTTACACGAATGTCCTTTACCATATCCTATGTTTCAAGATCCTACCTATGTAAATGTAAAATAAGGAAGGACTCAAGTCCTTCTCAACCAGTTTCAAGCCAACACCATAACAATTATGTCTTTCTCAATAAATGAGATAAAAGTAAAAAGTGATGTAGCTTTGTCAAAGTTAAATCATAGGCTAAAATCCTGTATATCACTAAGGCATATCAATTTCATCTCGGCTCTCAAGATACAACATCACCGATTATGGAAGAACTTTTACATTTTCATCATCACACATGAATAGTGATTTTAAAAATAAGTTCTCTAGTCCTCTATATCATTTCACTAATATTGACATCTAAACTAACTCACTTGCATACAATAGATGCACAGGTAGAGAAAATGTGAACAATTTACTAGCCACTATTGTAATCTTAATTGCCCTATCATCATTGTGAATCCTTTACATGATACATGAAATCAATAACTCTTCCCAAACCATAAAAAACTATGGGTCAGTAATGATACTGAAGCTACAAATACACAGATTATGAAGATTTAAATGTTGACTCCTCTGTAATCCCCACATCAGAGCTAAAACCAGGAGAATAATGACTAATAGAAGTCAACAACCGAATAGTTAGAGATAGTCATTGAATATTAGTTTCATCTGAAATTGTTGTACACTCCTGAGTTGTTCCTTCTCAGACCTAAAAAGAGCTGCTATCCCAGGACGCCTAACTTAAAGAATCCTAGTACCAACAGGACCAGGCCTATGTTGTGGACAAGAGAGCTCGTTTTCCTGAGTTCAAAGACAGGACAGAGGGATATGGCTGAGATATGGGGTGAATCTGGAGCCCATGGGGATGCACTCTCCAAGCTCCAGGATAGGAATGGGGCCTCTAGGGTCCCAGGCCACCCACCACACCCTCCCGAGCAGGATCTGCGCAACATTCCCTGTCAGTGATGAGGCAGCCCTAGCACTTGTCACGCCCCGATGTTGTGTCCTATGTGGGCCCCATGCTCTTGGGACCACACCCCACACTCTGCAGGTCCATGCTACAGGTTCCTTCATGCCTCAGGAATAGAGCCCACACAGCAAGCAGTTCCCTCCCCAACCAGCAGGAGGAGGGGAGGAGAGCAGGGGCACCAGGGGAGTCTCACTCAGACAACAACACCCCAGGGGTGCCAGCGGGGACAGTGATGATGCAGATGAGGCACAGACCAAGAGATGGGACCAGAGGACCCAAAAGGCAGCTGGTCAGGTCCTGGCTCATCTGCACTCCGGACACCTTTGTCCCTCATACACCCCCTTCCTCATACACCCTCTCCTTAAATGCAGAATCTTCAGATGCAAACAGGCAGAGCTTCAGACTGAAAGTCAGCTCTTCCAAAATGACCCGTCAGCAAACACTGCAGGATTCCACTCCAGTGGGTGCCCTGGAGTCGACAACTCAGTGACTGAAGTGGATATCCGTGCCAGGGGCAGTGGGAGGGAATGGGAAGTGAGACTTTCATGGTTGTGGAATTTTCGTTTTGCAAGATGAAAAGTTCTAGGGATGGTGGTGATGGCTCCACGAGAAAGTGAATATATCTGATGCCTCAGAAACGTGCACTTAAAATGGTGATGATGGTAAAGGGTATGTGATGTGTGTGTTTTTTTGTTTTTGTTTTTGTTTTTTTGTGATGTGTGTTTTATTTCACTTAAAATAAATTCTTAAAATAATGTCTTGTTAATTGAGATTCCATTTCGACTCCCCTTCATCACAAATGTCAGAGGCCCAGACACAGTCCCCTACCTTAGGGGCCATCACGGTACCCTCACAGAGCACGTGGGAGACCATTCTTAGGGGGGGCTAGTCTGTGCTCACCTGACCTCTGTCCAGGGGGACCCAGGCAGTGGTGACCCCCATAGATTAGACATATGATATGCTATGATATTAATATGATACCACCAAGTATTGTCACTCACCAGAACACAGAGCAGCAACCCACTCAAACATGTCTGACCTCATATGATTGTGACAAGATTAAGAGAAGAAAAGGAACCACAGGTTAATCAGGGCAACACCCTTAATGCAGAGGTTGGAAATCTCAAAGGGGACAGGACACACTGCAGGCAAAGAGCGCATATGTGGTCTCCCCGTACCTGTGATCCTGACCCATGCAGGTGTGGTGAGACCCACACAGTCCCCGCACCCTATACCTGGGGTCACACATCCACACTCACCAGGGTGACCCACCTCCCCAGACCCCTCCACCTGGGTCACACGTCCACAGTCCCAGGGTGACCTCACCTCCCCAGACCCTGCACCTGGGGTCACACGTCCCCTTGGTCAGGACACCATGGCTCTGCAGGGTGCTCCCCCAATGTGGAAACAAGCTGGGTCCCTGGGACCTCCTGGGATGGGAAAAAGTGTCAGGTGGGTCTCCTTTCCCCACACTTGTCCCACAGGAGTCCTCCTCTTCTCACTTTGGTTCTGTGTGATTTTAACTGTTTTTAAAGCTTTCAGGCTAGAGCTGAACACACGACCTTGGCGCTGGCAGGCTCAGTGCTTTCTCGTCTCACTTACATGTTGAGAAAACTCACAGGACAGCAGGGCTGAAAGCCGAGGGGCAGCTCTGGACTCTGCTGAGTAGGGACGGTAGACTGGAAGGAGCGCTCAGCAGCAGCCTCAGCTGTTACCCATCGGCCTTTTGCCCAATCTGCGTGCCCTGCAATCAATTCACCAGCTAAACCTGCCTATCGGGCTTTTGCCCAATCTGCGTGCCCTGCAATCAATTCACCAGCTAAACCTGCCTCCCTATGCACCATGCACGTGCTGGTAAATTGGAATTATTGCCAGGTAGCCTCCCTGAGGATTCTCCACGAGCCCCAGGGAAGGTGAACCTTGCAGGGATTAAGACTAAGGCCCCGACCATAGCACTGACCCTTGGAAGGACCAGGTCACCACACTCAGAGGAGAGGCTGCTACGTAGACAAACCCACCTCAGCTCCAGACCCCAGACATCTAAGCACTGACATTCAGATGCAGGCACGGAGCTTCCCAGTACTGAGTCCAGGCCGGGTCTCTACCCAGGTCCCCATAGTCCTAGCGTACACAGAACATGGTCAGGTCTAAATCTTCTTATTATAGACAACACATGGTCAGCTCTAAACATAATCGGTAGACAAGACATGCAGAGGTCTAAATCTACCGTGTAGACAGAACTTGATCATGTTTAAACTAGCTTAGGGCTGATCTCATAGGACGTACAGATCACACACATGGGTCTCTCATCTTTGGACACCCACATCAGGAAACTGAACAAAATCTTTGTCATTAAACATTTCAACAGGCAAAACAGAAATGTTCCCAATTTCTCTGGCCACCTGATGGTCAGGATCCATGGGTGAGCCACGAACTTCTTAGAGTGCAGCCCAGTCTGCTGCCAAGACAGACAAGAAGTGGCCTGATTCCAGCCTCCCAGGCTTCCAGAAGGAGGCGACCACACTGGAAGCCCAGGCAGGAGAGTCCTGCATGGTCCGGGCCGGGAGATCCGGTCTGTCCATTCGGCTGGCCGATTCCGGGCGTGGCGCTCAGGGCCGCTGAGAGCCCTACACTCAGGTCCTGCTTCCCTGCAGCGTGTGCGTGTGTGTGTGCGTGTGTGTGTGTGTGTGTGTGTGTGTGTGTGTGTGTGTGTAGAGGGGGCGGTGGCTGACGGCTCCCATGGCTCCTGTCCCAGGCACCGCGCTGTGTTCCAGGGGAGGCACGGGGAGATGTAGGGACACAGAAGCCGTTGGAAAGGAGAACCTACCGCGGAACTCCTTGCACGCTGGCTCGCCCCACCCGGGGACCCGCCTGCCCATCGTGGGCCGCATGTCACCCCCCAGCCCCCCACCCCCGAGGACAGGGTGCCTGATCTTTCAACAGCACAGGGTCTCACATGAAGGAGACCCAGTGGGGACTGTCACCACCCCCCCCACTCCTGATACTGTGTTTGGGGAGAATGAACCCCCTTGACTGGGCGATGGGACCCTGTGAGGAAAGAGGTGGCGGCCCCATCCAAGTTGGGGCCTGGCTGAGAGATGGAAACACAGGAGCCAAGTGCAGGGCCTGGAGGCCAGGCCAACAGGAGGGGCACCCCCATACTTGGCCGGGCTCCCCAACTGTGACATTGTTGCTTTAGGGGACCTGGGGCAGGTGACTGAATGTAATGGGGGTCTAAACTGGACCCTGAATGGGGTTTAAAGAAGGTGTGAAAGAAGTTACTGAGACGGTGACAGTCATTGGAAGACAGACTCTGTGTCAGGACATCCTGCTCCATCCATTTAAATCCCTGAGATCTGTGACCTTTACGTGGCTACGCAGGATTGTTGGAGCAGCTGCGTGCGGATATATCTGGGGCACAATTCAGTCTGCAACCAACTTGCAAGTGCAAGTGGTTCCAGCAAACACACAGGTGTGCACACAGGCAGGCACAGCACACACACAAACATATGCACGTGCACAGAACAAATATATTCACACACTAGCATATGAACACACATGCACGCATATGCCCATGGACACACTAACGTGTGCAAGTGCACATACCTATGCACATGCACAGCATATGTATGCAAACAGGCACATGCACAAGCATAGCACAACACACAGGGAATAAAGTGAATCCGTAAAGTATTAATTCCTGAACACAAGTGAAGCTGACATGTATTTTTCCCTTTTCTTAGCTTTGATGTTTTTCACAATAAAAAGTTGAAGAAAAAAGTTAATGGCAAATGACTTTTGATTCATAGGACTTTCTGACATTATTCCACAAATATTATGACAGGAGAAATGAATGTAGATATTACATGTGTCCACTAATGGATGAACGGAGAAGAAAAACACAGCCCATCAATACAAGGGAATGTTTATTCCGCCTACAAAGGAAGGCAATTCTGACACGGGCTGCAGCAGGGATGAACCTTGAGGGCATTATGCTCAGTGATGTAAGCTAGACACAAAAAACAAACAGTGCTTGATCCACTCATACAAGACCTCTAGAGCAGTTGGAATCATAGAGACATAAAGTAGGATGTTGAGTGCCAGAGGCTGAGGGAGGGACAATGGGGAGTGAGTGTTTAATGGGGACTGTTTCAATTTTGCAAGATGAAAAAGTTCTGGAGGACGATGGCGGTCAGGTTTGCACAACAGTGCGAATTACTTCTTGACCCTGAAATGTGCACTTAAAAATGGTTAAGACAGTAAATTTTATGTTATGTGTATTTGACCACAATTTTAAAAACTTTTTAAAAAACAACAGGAAATAGTCCATGAATACCACAAGATGCACAACTTCACTAACAACCGAGGGATTAAAGCCATAAGAAAAATACTGTGCATACACCTACCGGAATGGCAGACATGAAAGACATAGTATCAACTATCAGCAGGATGTGGAGCAATGGAAAGCCTGGTATGCAGCGGGGGGGATGCAACCACTTCTGAAATAATCGGGCCTCAGATAGCGAAGTCCGTGCACACAGACCCACAGTGCTCCTCCCAGTTGAACACAAACCCACCAGCCCTGCACCAGGACACACGGACATGGACTCTGCAGCCACAGGAGCCAAACCTGAAAGAACTTGAAGGCCATCACAAGCGGATGCAGAAATGAATCATGCACGCTCCTATGAAGGAATATTCCACAGCAATGGAGTACATTTTGTTTAAAGGTAGTAAAACTATAAAAATTATTAAAAAAAAACTATATTCACAGGATGAAAGAATCTATAATTCTGGAACCTAGGGATTGTCAAATGCTCCTAAAAATAGATTGTTGTGGAAATGTTTATTATAGGGAAATTGACATATTCTCTAGGAAGGACGGGGTGAATGGGCCTGCTACATTTTCTACATTGAAGACATATACAGGTTTTGATTCTACTTCTGTTAAATCAAGTGGGCCTTCATTGGATTTCTGCTACTGCGGAGATAATCAAATTCTGGGTAGGGGTCAGGAGAAAATTAGTCATAGGTGTTCTTGTGTAATAATTACTGTTGAAAGTGTAAATGATCCATTTATCAGTAAGACTGAGAATAGAATAACTGTTACATTACTTCATATGAGATTGTCTGTGCTACTGTCCCTAGAGCTCCAGTGAGTGAGTATTTTGAACGTGAAGCTCATCCAGATCTGAGGATGGAATAGATGGCTAGGTGTGATATGGCTAATATAAATAATATGCCTACATTTATATTAATTAGTGGATAAGATATGGGAAGAGGAATTCATGTTGTGAGAGCCAGGGTTAAGGCTAGCATTGGGGCAATAATATATAAATTGATGATGTTGATGGACATAGTGGTTCTTTAATAAGTAATTTGAATGCCTCAGCAATGGGTTGTAATAATCCATGGGGGCTGATGATTTTTGGCCCTTTCTGGATTTGCATATAGCCTAGGATTCTCCATTTAGTTAATATGAGGAATGCTATGGTGAATTAAATTGGGTAATTTGTGAAAGAATGTTGATTATAAACATATTCTTAGGAAGAGGACTTGAACCACTGCAGATAAAGGTTTCAGTTTTACATAATTACCGGGCTCTGCCACCGTAACAAACCCTGTTCTACAGTAGGGTATGTATAAATTAATTGAATGTAGATTACATCATCATTTAGTTTGAAGACATTTTGTAAAGGAAGCCGAATTGCTCTTGTCCTTTCATACTGGAAGAAATCTGCAATAGACAGAAACCAACCAGGATGACTCCAGTCTGAACTCAGATCACGTGAGACTTTAATCGCTGAACAAACAGACAATTAATAGCAGTTATGCCATTGAAATGTCGTGATCCAGCATCAAGGTCATAAACCATATTGCCCATATGAACTCCAGAATACAATCACACTGTTATCCCTAGTAAAACTTGTTCCGTTGATCAGTGCTTTAGAAGAACAGGTGATAAAGCATTTTGACTAGCTGGTCTAAATTTTAATCACTCGGAGGCGGTTTTATTCTCCAAACAATAAATGGCGCACGGGCTCAAGGCACGCCGGCTTCAGTAGTTGTGGCGCGCAGGCTCAGTAGTTGTGGCCCACTGGCTTAGTTGCTCCGTGGCACGTGGGATCTTCCCGGACCGGGGATCGAACCGGGTCCCCTGCATTGGCAGGTGAATTCTTAACCACTGCATCACCAGGGAAGTCCCAGAATCGCAGTCTCCCTTTTAATATACCTTAAGCCCAAAGAATCCATGGAAAATTGTTACAGAAAATAAGGCAAAAAAATATTGTAAGGACTATAACAGAAGCATATAGTACACAGTTCATATAGACACTTCCCAAGCAGTTACAAAGTATATTAAAAGGGAGGCTGCAATTTTAAAAGAATAAGATAAATTATACCCACAAACTCCCAATCTTTCCTGAAACGTTGCAATCTGAAACCCTATTGTAGGAAGCAGAAGATTCCAGGAGACATTCTACAAATGAAGGACTCTAAACCCTGTGGTTGGATAAGGAATTCTGGAAGGAAGGTATCCTCACCCAAGGAGAGCAGGTTCCTATACTTCTCTAAAATCACATCCCTGTACAATTCCCATTGATTTTGGTCCAGTCATTCTCACTCCTCTTGAGAGAAATCTATGGCCACATCCTGGAATGTCAGCAGCCCCTGAAATTAAAAGTACACATGCCATGTGGCCACGGGAAGAGTTCATAATGTGACCCAAGAAGAAAACAGCAAGTTAAGAGAACTGCTTTTAATTTAGAAGACTGTCTTCAATTACCCACTATATATATATATATATATATATATATATATATATATATATATATATATATATATATATATATTACAAAGTAACTTTCTCTACCTTATTTCTAACTACAAGAAAAGAGTATGGCATGTGATCCACAAAACCAGTGTAGAGACTATACTTATCTGGAAAAGAAATGATAAAATGATGGTTTCAACAAAGGCATATGCATTTTTGGGTGTGTTATTTATATCAAACTGTATAAAATGTGTGTATTTCTCAGACAGAAAAGACATGTCGAGGTAGAAATGTACCTTTCAACTATTCATGGGTACACAAGTACACTGGGGAGATTGTAAAAGTGCAGATCGTGATTCAGTAGGTCTGGTGGGCCTGAGTTCTATTTTTTTCTCAAGCTCATTTTTAACTGGTGATGCCACAGTCTCTGATTCATTAATCACAGTTGGGAATAGCAGAGACATAATTAGAAAGGTAAAAATTCATATTTAACTTTGAACTTAAAGTGTTTTATGGATTTTACACCTTTAATAGAATAGTAAGCACAGCAGCAACAATCATTTGTGAATATTTACTATAGACTGTGTATCTTTCTTTCTTGTGTAGGATTCGAGGAAAAAGGCCTGGGCTGCAGCCACAGTGGGCGGGGCCCCCAGGCCGGGCCGCGCCTCCAGGACCCCCGGAAGGGCTCCTGGCGGCTGCAGGCGGCTCCTCCCCCAGCGCCGCCCTCACTCCCGGAAGGCCTGGGGGCAGAGCGGTCTCACCTCCTCGCCCAGAACGGAGCCCACGTTTCCGCAGAGCTGGAACTCCTGGCTCGGTGTCTCTTCCCTCCGCTGTCACTGAAGTGCCCCGGAGCCCGAGGGGAGGGAGGCCTCACTGAGGCTGCCGGCTCTGGAGGGGCCCTGGCGGCTGAAGCCACGACAGTCCTGGGGACCGCGGGCCGGGTAAGTGGGCGCTGACCCTCCTCCTGGTCCGGTGCCCGGGCGTCAGCGCAAGACCAGCTTCTGAGGGGCAGGGGGTCGCTGCCACCCGCCGCTGCTGTGCAGAAAGAGCGGCCCCCTGCGTCTGGTCCCGGGGAACTTCAGTCCCTCCTCTCGCCCCTGCCCTCGGCCTGGCTCGCCGGGCCTGGTGGGCGTGGGGAGTGGGTCGGCCTGAGCGTCCTGAGGGGAAACGGGGCAAGGGAGGCCCAGGGTCCGGTTGGAGCGTCAGCGCCCCTCCTCCTGACTGCGGGGAAAGCGGCTGAAAACGCATCCCCAGGCTCGCAGGCCCCTTGTTCAGCTGAGTCTCTCTGCGCTCCTTCCTCCCTGAGCTAAAGTACTGGGGGGAGGGGACAGGGGAGGGGAATGGCGCAGGTAATGGGGAACATCAAAAGGTGATTGTTAACTAAGGAAAACCAGCTCTCCCAAGGTGAGGAATGTAGCGCTTTTCTTTGTATGGGAAGATGCAAGCGTCTGGGCTCACTGAAATCCTTCCTTTGATATGCACCTCAGCTCTCTGGGGCCAGCATTCTGTATTTGCATATCCTGAGTTCCTCAGGGCCTGCCGGCTCACACGGGAGGGCTGCAAGTGCTGATGTCTGTGACATCCTTTTTTTACTGATATGGCAAGAAATATTCCATTTCTCACAGGCTTGAGGGGCAGAGAGTGAAAAAGAGTAGGAGAATCTCACTCAGCATGTAATTTGGCTTATAAATATATATATGTATATATATAATATTCATATTTAAGTGTGCTAATGGAGGCTCTCAATTCCAATCAATTTGTACTACTGCCCTCTATGTATTAATTTCATCAATATCATATGATAAATGCGTATAAAATTGACGTAATCCATTTAAACAGGATAATTATTTTTAAAGGAAACATAATAGAAATATAACAACAAAACCCTTACCACCAAAGGCTGTGTGTGGAACAACCTGAATACATGTTCCATTGTTAAAATATTGAAAGATGTATTCAGTAGAAATATCAACAAAATGAAAAATAATAAGGGCAGCGGAATGCTGAAATGTTGTATCTTTATCATTAAAGTGGCAGAAAATCATTTAGTAGGCACTGAGGGCAGAGGATGCCTGATTTTGTATCTTTTTTCATATTTGTGCAGTTGTTTCAGCAAGTAACTTAAAGACAAAATGGAAAAACAAGGAGGTTTGTGCCTGAGATCATGTTGATGTGAAACCAGGGATGGCCACCTTGTGCCAGGTGCGTGAAGTTTACCTGGCCAGGTAGACTGCAGAGCTCCTGAGAAGCCAGGGTTGGAATTCTTCTGCTGGGTGCCCCTTAGCTTCTGTGACTTGATTGATTGTGAGTCATGTTGGGGGAAAGACCTGATCACAGGAAATGGGTGGAAATAGAGTGATTTGGGGAGCAGCTAACGACATTCATCACAGCTCATGGCCTGATTGAATTTTAAAGAAACAGGAAAACAAATGCTTCTTATGGAATCAGAGAATATGAGGGCGGGACAATCCCAGAAAATGAGAAACACCCATCCCATTTTCCAGATGAGAAAACAGAGGCCCAGCAAGGTGAAATCCCTCACCCAAGTTGCACCCGTCTCTCCTCCCCACTACATGGTTCATGAAAGCAGGACTCTTCCTGTCTTGATCACTGCTGAACTCCAAACAGGGCCAGGTATCTAGCAGCTGCTTCAAAAATTTTGGTTGACTGGATGAACAATGCTATTTCTTTCTTTCTCACTCTTATTCAGGACTGTGCCAAGAACTCCCCAGGTTGCAATGTAATTCGATAAATGTAAATATTAATTGAGTTTTGTTGTGATGAGGGCTTAGGCTTTGAAGGCAACAGACTTGGTTCAGATCCTGGTTCTGCCACTCAGTAGCTGTTTGGCTTTGGGAAAATTACTAAACCTCTCTGAGCTTACTTCCTCCTTTGTAAAGTGGGCATAAAACTATCTGAGCCAGCAGAGCACTTGCATCAGGGATGTGCACTAAGTATTGGTCTTTCTCACTCTCCCACTCCTTCTCTCTGTTTTTCCCAGAGAAGATGTATAGAAGGATATAGTAGTTTTTTTAAAAAAATAATTAATTTAATTATTTTTGGCTGTGTTGGGTCTTCGTTGCTGCGTGTGGGCTTTCTCTAGTTGCAGGGAGCGGGGGTTACTCTTTGTTGCGGTGCACGGGCTTCTCATTGTGGTGGATTCTCTTGTTGCGCTTGTTGTGGAGCATAGGCTTTAGGCGCGCAGGCTTCAGTAGTTGTGGCCTCCAGCCTCAGTAGTTGTGGGGCATGGGCTTAGCTGCTCTGCGGCATGTGGGATCTTCCCTGACCAGGGCTCGAGCCCATGTCCTCTGCCTTGGCAGGCAGATTCTTAACCACTGCGCCACCAGGGAAGTCCGATATAGTACTTTTCAAAAAGGGGTTTTAATTTATTTCAGAAAATATACATTTTTCTTGTAGAAAAGTTTGTTCCCCTATAGAAACATAAACACGCAAAACCACTCCAAATGCTGTATTCTATGGGTTAGATATTATCAGTCACATTTTATAAGTAATTGGGCAAATGCCAAAGCACTAGCGACTGGGGAGTAAGAAGATTCAAATCTGGGGTGCCCCCCATCCCAATTCAAGAGCAGGGTGTATTTTTCAAATCCATGTTTCATCTGGTCTTTGTTTCTCATCCATCCTCTGTGTCTGCCTTTCTCAAGAAGGCTCAGATCCTCCGCTTTCACACCCTCCCGGCTGGTTGTGCCCCAGCTCCCGCCCTGGAGCCTCTGCATGCCTGGGTGTGCCTGCTCCCCCTGTGCATCACCAGCTTTGCCAGGGAGCTGCTGTATCGTGCACTGCTTGCTGTGCCCAGAGTACCTGGACCCTTCTGGTCCATGAAGTACACCCTCATCACCATGTGTGCACGCCCATCCCCTTACCTTATATCCTGCCTCTAAGCCAGGGTTGGGGGTGACTACAGTGTGCATTCAGCTGTGTGAGGTGCTGGGATCAAAGTGAAGTTCCCAACTTTTGAAGTTGCAGGCTTGAGGGGCACACAGTGATTTAAAATCAGGTCACCTGACTTAAAGGGGGGACTGATTGATTTAAAGCCAAGGCAGCTGACTTAAAGCCTGCGTCCCTCAGCTGCAGGACGAGACCAGCTTTGGCGGTACACGGGTTCGCTCCAAGCCAGGACTGCTGTTCAGGAAGAGCTTCCAGTAGTGCCTTAGTGCAGGGGGACTTGGTCTGTGGTCTTGCCCCTGCCCTCAGAGGGGGGCCACCTGCTCTTCTGGAGAATCAGGGAGGGGGAAGTGCAGAGTCCCAGCTGGAGTTGCGGCACCCTTCTCTGATGGCAAGGAAAGGGGGGCGGGGCTGTGTAGTGTCCTGGGACTGGACTCACCAGGTCGACTCAGCCTCTCAGCCCCCTAACCTCCCCTCACACACCCCACAAGAGTTTCCAATAATATGTAATTGCGCCTTAGGTTCTCGGTCTTCAAACTCATACCCAGGCTCCCAGATCCCTTGATTCAGCCTATTCCTCTGTGCTCTTTCTTCTATTACATACAGTCCGAGAGGGAGGGGCTGGGGGATGGGACTGGAGCGATCCCGGCAGCACTGGCCTCAGCTGACTAAAGAGATCCGGGGCCTGCGCTATCACACATGTGCGAGGACCCTTAAGGCGGAATCGAGGGGGCCAGTTAGAGGCAGTGCTTGCTGCCTCAAGTGAGTATGGATCACCGTCGGGTGGGGGGGAGCACGCTGACCCCTGAGAAGTACTGTTAGGAGGATGTGTTCCTCCCTCGGCTTCAAGGACGTGGGTGGGCTTCAGGGCTCCAGTTCCTCTCCAGGCCTCCAGGTCCGACTGCACCGCAGCGGGCTTGCAGACCTGTCTTCCTGTCCCAGAACTTGCCAGGCTCCAGGAAGAATCCAGACTGCAGAGATGGTGCCTGAGCGCTCCAGCGTAAGAAGTGCTGTCCCTGGGGACCCAACAGTGGAGGGAGGAAGGGTGAAGGGACTGGGGGTTAGGGTAGGGAGGGGTGGCTGCCCTGGGAGACATTGAGAGAGAAATATCGCCCCCCACACCCCTGCCCCTGCAACTGACCCATTGATGCCATAGGATCTCAGGGCCTTTTAGTCAGAGATGCCTCTGCTTCTTTACTCCTGTGTTCAAAACTATGCAAAACCAACTCTTCATCCTCTTGCTGCCTTGCCAGGACTTTTAAAGCACTGTTCTTTTGAAGCACTCGTTCCCTAAACTGCAGTTTGGAGCTGTCCCAGCTATTTAAAAGTCTTCTCCTTAAACTGAGACTAAATCCTACTCTTTTGGGAAAATGTCCTTAACTTCATTGGAGATCATCTTTTCTGCCCATTCCTTCCTTCTACTGCCGTCTTAAGAACCCCTGTGCTCAAAGAGCTTGGTGATTTATTTTTTGCTTGATGTCAAAAAGAAACCTTCCCCATGCACCCCAAAAAGCTTTCCTGGATCATAGGTGTTTCACAACCATGACAGTGTTTTGCAGTTAGTATACACTGGGTAGAGTGCCTAGCAATCCCTCCAAGAGCCAGAGGTGAGCAACACCTTTGCTTAGTTGATTGGATGTCCTTCAAGTTTAGGAAGGTACCATTCTTATGACCCAGGAGATAAGACAGAGCCCTGGATGGCTGTGGCTGTGATTAGATAACTTCTGATGATTTTATTTCCCTTACTGAGCTGCTGCTTCTAGGTTAATTTCATTTCATTACCTTTCCATTTTTAAAGAAAGACTGACAAAGTCACTGGAATAGGTCAGGAGTCTGAGCTCAGGGTTGGTCAAAGGTACTCACAGGGAGGAAGGTGGATAAAAATAGGTGGGTAAATAGGAGGGTTGGCAAGTACAGCCAGGACACCCGTGTTCATCGTGCATACTAATAAAGGCCAGAATCTCCTCATTTATCTCTGGTGGGAAGTTCTGATGGTTTCACAGGATCAAACTCAAATCATATTCAAGCTAGGGGATTTTCCTGAGCATAAGAGGAAGTATCCATCCCTAGCAGGAGTCGCTGCAGAGGAATAAAGACGTAGCTGTAGAGAATGGACTTAAGGACACAGGGAGGGGCAAGGGTAAGCTGGGATGAAGTGAGAGAGTGGCATGGACATATATACACTACCAAAGGTGAAATAGATAGCTATTGGGAAGCAGCTGCATATAGCACAGGGAGATCAGCTCAGTGCTTTGTGACCACCTAGAGGGGTGGGTTAGGGAAGGTGGGAGGGAGACACAAGAGGGAGAGGATATGGGAATATATGTATATGAATAGTTGATTCACTTTGTTATACAGCAGAAGCTAACACAACAAGGTAAAGTAATTATATTCCAAGAAATATGTTAACAATAGCAACAACAAAAAAAACCAAATCTAAGTCAATCAAGCCAACGGAGACATTGTATGTGTTTACAGTTCAAGAAATCCACAAGGGAATCCTTTATTCTGTAGGCAATGAATGGTCCATTCGAAAAGAAAAAAACTTTCTAAAATGTTGTTTTTCCATTTATTGTTCAGAACATCCTTTTTATACCTCTGAATTTCTTACTATTCAAAGCCAAGTCACGTGAGTTACGGGGAAGCAGCTGATTGATTTAAAGTTGGGTCATGTGATTTAAAAACCAGTGGCAGTTGATTGATTTAAATCCCGGTCATATGACATGAGAAGGGGGTGCTAGAAACTGCTTTTTCATCTCTGGCTCAGAATATCATATTTACCTACCTTGTTTTTTCTTATGATTTAGAAAACTTGAGCTGTCTCTCCTTGGAATCATCAGGAGAAAAATGCAGCATTTCAGGTTCATTCTTGAAACCAACTTCTCACGGTTAAGGTGTATTGGCTAAAAGATCTTCCTTCTTCAAGAGATTCCAAACCTCTGTAAGACACTTCATTGTAATTGGAGAAAAAAGAAGAATGAATTCAGGACAGCAGCTGCAGGAGGCCAAGGCAGCCCCCAGGATTAGGGAAGGAGGGGGAGGAAGGGCTGAGAGTTGGCTTTAGAGCAGACGACCCCCAGAGGGCGCTGAAGTACAGGCAGAGCCCACCTGCCACTCCCAGTTTGGCACTCCAGGGTCAGATTTGGGTTTGGAGATGGGGTGCTGTAACCCCAAGGAGGTGAGCAGAGAGGAGGAGTTGATTACCGGTCTCTTCTGCCTCTCTGACCCAAATTGCCTGGCTTCACAGGGGGACAGAGTTTTGCTTTCAGCAACTGATGGGCACTTCCAGGCTGGTCGGGTCGCTCAGTGACCCGACAGCCTGACAGGCTGACTGCAGTGTGACCGCCCTTTGTTTCTCCAGAATCTGTACATCAGGAGGTTCATGGGTGGGGGAGCCCATTCACCGCCCCTCCCCCCAAGGGGGATGGCACCTTCCCTGGCTGTACCCTATGATCACCAGGTACTTGAAATGAATGCAAGTTTTTTGACTTCAAGGAAACGCTCACATAACCGCTTCTTCCTCATAATGTGTGAGATTTACTATAATGGAAGGACATTATAAAGAACAAGTAGAAAACTCACCTATTGGTCTCCATGTAGGAGTTTATTTTGCATGAATCCCTCCTACATGAGTAGATAACAGAGGTTTATTTTTGTTCCCGTGTGTGTAGTTGTGTCAGAGGATGTAGGTATGGTGATTTGAAGCCGTCAAAGAAATATTCTCAGAACTCTCAAGACTTCTCTTGATTGGAACCGAAAGAGACCTGGAAAAGGAGGAAAAGAAAAGGAGGAGGGAGAACGAATGACTGTTTCTCAGTAAATTCACCTTCCTGGTTGATTGTTCTCTCTTCTCATTTCTTTTAACTTCCATGTATGTCTAATGGAATAATGTAGAAAGGCTGATTTTTATGCTTTAAAAGATTTTACATCACAAAGAAACTAGAAGTGGCTAACAGAACTTATTCAAATCAATTTTACCTAGAGACTTTGATATTAAATTTGTATACTAAAATGGGTTTATCCAAATTTTCTCTTTCTTTTTGAGTGAATATTTGTAACATATTTTTGTAGATAATAATTTATCCTAGATATACAAAATTGTGAGAATGGGTACCATTTTTTACCACTTAAATAGTTTCTTTTAAGTGAATAGATTTGTACACTTTAAATGCCAATGTTGTGTCTTCCGTTTTGTTTTTCAATTCCTTGATTTCCAAAACTTGTGTTTATTTAATTGATTTCTATCTAATAATCTGTCTCCCATTTATTGTTTCTTACTTTATATTTTATTGATCTATAGTTAATTTACATTATTATATTAGTTTCAGAGGTACAACAGTGATTCATAAATGTTTAGGTTCTTCTCCATTTACAGTTATTATAAAAGAGTGGCTATATTCCCCATGCTATACAGTACACCACTGTAGATTATTGATTTTATACATAGTGGATTGTACCTCAAAATCTCCTACCACTATTTTGCTCCTCCACCCTATCTTTCCCTGCTGGTAACCACTAGTCTGTTCTTTAATCTGTGAGTCTGTTTTTTTGTTGTTGTTGTTTGTGTTGTATTCAAATTTTTAGATGCCACGTGTAAGTGATGACATACCATGCTTGTTTTCTCATAACATACCATGCTTTTTTTCTCATAACATACCATGCTTGTTTTCTCTGCGGCTTATTTTACTAAGCATAATACCCTCCAAGTCCATCCATGTTCTTGCAAATGGCAAAATTTCATTTTTTGCGGAAGTCATCATAAAAAATCTTTTTTATCCACTAAGCTATTGATGAACACTTAGTTTGACTCTATATCTTGGCTATGGCAAATAACACTGTTATGAACATTGGGGTGCAGTTATTTTTTTGAAATAGTGTTTTTGTTTTCTTCTGATATACCCAACAGTGAAATTGCTGGATATTATGGTAGTTCTATTTTTAGTTTTTTGTGGAACCTCCATTCTGCCTTCCACAGTAGCTGCACTACTTCACATTCACATCAAGAGTGTACAAGAGTTTCCCTTTCTCCACATCCTCACTAACCTTTGTTATTTGTGATCTTTTTGATGACAGCCTTTCTGACAAGACTGAGGTGATAGATCTCGTAGTTTTGATTTGCATTTTACTGCCGATTAGCTATGTTTAGCATCTTTGTGAGTTCTGGCTGTCTATCTGTATTTTTTCCTTGGAAAAATGTCTATTTAGGTCTTCTCATTTTTTTAAAAAAGATTTTGGGTGTTTTTTTGATATTGAGTTGTATGTGCTGTTTCTGTAGTTTAGATATGAACCCTTGCTTGGTCATCTTTTTGGTGTTAACCTCTTATCATGTGCAAATATTGTGTCTCCTTCAGCAGGTTGTCTTTTCATTTTGTCTTTGGTTTCCTTTGCTGTGCAAAATCTTTTAAGTTTAGTGAAGTCCCATTTGTTTATTTTTGCTTTTGTTTCATTTGCCTTAGTAGACTGAACCTAAAACTGTTGCTATCATTTATGTTGAAGAATGTTGTATACTTTCCTCTAGGGGTTTTATGGTTTCTGGTCCTACATTTAGGTGTTTATTCAGTTTTGCATTCATTTTATATATGCTGTGCTAAAATAATCGAATTTTATTCTTTTCCATCTAGCTGTCCAGTTTTCCCAGTACCACTTATTGAAGAGACAGTTTTTTCTCCATATTGCCGGCTTTGTCATAAATCAATTAAATATAAGTGTGTGGGCTTATTTCTGGGATCTCTGTTCTCTTCCAGTGATCTTTGTGTCTGTTTTTGCTCCGGTACCTTTCTCTTTGATTACTGTCGCTTTGCAGTATAGTCTGAAGTCAAGGTGCATGATGCCTCCAGCTCTGCTCTTTCTCAAGATTGTTTGGCTATTTGGGGTCTTTGTGTTTCTATACAAATTTTAAAATTACTTTTTCAAGTTCTGTGCAAATGCTTTGGTATTCTGATAGGGATTGCATTAAATCTGTAGATTGTCTTTGGTAGTATGGTTATTTTAAGAGTATTAATTCTTCCAGTCTATGCACATGCTATATTTTCCCATCATTTTGTGTTGTCTTCAACTTCTTTCACCAATGGCTGATAGATTTCTGAGCACATGTCTTTTACCTGCTTAGGTATGTTTATTCCTAGGTATCTTATTCTTTTTGATGTGATTGCATATGGTGATGTTTTCTTAATTTTTCTTTCTGACAGCTTTGAGGTTTTTTTTTCTTCTTTTTCTAATTCCTTCAGGTGTAATGTTAGGTTGTTTATTTGATATTATTCTTATTTCCTAAGAATAAGCTTGTGTCACTATAACTTCCCCCGTGATCTGCATTGGCCATGTCCCATAGATTTTGGATCATTGTGTGTTCATTTTCATTTGTCTTTGGTATTTTTGGAATCCCTCTTTAATTTCTTCAGTGTTCCTTTCTTCCCCTTTTATTCCCTTCATCTGTGATGTGAGGACTATCTTTAATATTATGTTTGGATTTCTTTCAGTTTTGTGTATTTGTGTGTGTGTGTGTGTGTGTGTGTGTGTGATTATTTAAGTTGCTGAGCTCTTAATTTCACATGGAAACTACCAACCCTGCATTGTTACTCTCCTCCCCCACAGTTACTGAATTTGACCTTATATTTTACATCTACTTGTTTGTGTGTGCCTTAACTTCTTATTGTGAATATAGATGATTTTATTACCGTTTTCTTTCATCCTTCCTATTAGCTGTGTACATGGTTGATTTACTACCTTTGTTGAATATTTGCCTTAACAAATGAGCTTTTTCCTTTAGTAAGTTTCCTTTCCTAATTTTTATGTTTCAGTCGTGACCATTTCTGTTTCACTTAGAAAAGCCCCTTTAAGATTTCTCATAAAGCTGGTTTGGCGATGCTGAGCTCTTTTAGTTTTGCTTCTCTGTAAAACTTTAGATATCACCATCAAATCTGAAGGAGAGCCTCGCTAGGTAGAGTATTTTTGGTTATCGGCTTTTCCCTTTCATGACTTTAAATATACCATGCCACTCCCTTCTGGCATGCAGAGGTTATCGTGAAAAGTCAGCAGATAACTTTATGCAATTTCCCATGTTTGTAACTTGTTGCTTTTCCTTTGCTCCTTTTTTTTTTTTAAATAGCTACATTATTTATTTATTTATTTATTTATAGCTGTGTTGGGTCTTCGTTTCGTGTGAGGGCTTTCTCTAGTTGCGGCAAGCGGGGGCCACTCTTCATCGTGGTGCAGGGACCACTCTTCATCGCGGTGCGCGGGCCTCTCACTATCGCGGCCCCTTCCCATTGCGGGGCACAGCCTCCAGACGCGCAGGCTCAGCAGTTGTGGCTCACGGGCCCAGTTGCTCCGCGGCATGTGGGATCTTCCCAGACCAGGGCTCGAACCCGTGTACCCTGCATTAGCAGGCAGACTCCCAACCACTGCGCCACCAGGGAAGCCCTGCTCCTTTTAATAGTGTCTTTTTATCTTTATTATTTTTTCCATTTTAATTACAATGAGTCTTGGTGTAGTCCTCTTTGGGTTGATCCTCTTTTGGCCTTACTGTGTTTACTGGACTTGGATGTCTGTTTTCTTTCCCAGGTTAAGGAACTTTTCAGCTCATATGTCTTCAGGTTTGTTCTACACCGCTTTCTCTTTCCTTTTTGCTTCTGGGACCAGTATAATGCAAATATTAGTACACTTGATGTTATTTCACAAGTCTGTTCAACTTTCCTCATGTCATTTTAATCTATTGTTTTACCGTTCATCTTCAGTTTTCTGATTCATTCCTCTGTATCATTTAGTCTACCATAGTTTCCTTTTAGTGTATTTTTCATTTCAGTTATTGCATTCCTCATCTCTGTTTTGGTGTTCTTTAATGGTCTAACTCTTTTTTAAAAACTTCTAACTTCTTGCTCTGGTCGTCCATTCTTCTCCTGAGTTCTTTGATCATCTTTACCGTCATTACCTTGAACTCTTTCTTGAGTAGATTGGCTATCTCCACTTCACTTAGATCTTCTTCTGAGTTCTTATCTTGTTCCTTCATTTGGATCGTGTTTCTGTGTCACCTCATTTTTCTTAACTTGCTGTTTTTATTGCTATGTATGTAGTAGGTTCGTTACATTTCCTGACCTTGGAGAAGTGGCCTTTTGTAGGAGAGGTCCTATGTGTCCCAGCAACCCAGTGTCCCCTGGTCACTAGAACTATATGTTCTAGGTGTACCCCCTATGTGGGCTGCTTGGGCTCTTCTGTTGTGGTGGGCTGACTACTGTGGGTGGTCTGGTAGGCTTGGCTGCCCCCAGACTGCTCGTTTGCCAGGCTCTGCCTTGTATGGAGGCTGTCTGTGCTGCTTGGTGAGACTAAATCATAAGGCAGCTGGCTGCACAACTCTGGGGGACACCAAATCTAGTGCTGGTTCACTTATGGGTAGAACTGCAGTCCAGGTGATAATCAGGGCTAGTGCCCAGTCACTGGTCCTGGGGCTATGCTGGCTACTGGGAGGAAGAGACAGGTCCTGAGTTCTGGCTGCAGGGCCCAGGAGTCTCAAAGTTGGTGTTGGATCACTGTTCCTGACACAGCTATCTGCAGGGTCTGGGGTGTCCCTAATCTTGTGTTGGCATTCTGGTGGGCAGGGTCAGGACCCAGCTGAGTCCATGGCTGCTTCTGGCCTGCAAGTGAGTGTTCTGGTCACACAGGCTGCTGGGCTGTGGTATTCCTGGAGCTGGTGTGTGCCTGTTGGTGTATGAGGCTGATCCCAATGCTAGAGCAGGTTTGCTGTTGGGTAGGTCCAAGCTCCATCCAGTCCCTGTGCAGTTATCACCTGCCGATGGTGAGGCTGACTCCAAGGCCAGAGTAGGCTCACTTGTCAGAGGGGCCAGGGACTCTGGGGCTGGTGCCTGTCCACTGAGGTGTGGAGGCTGGTCCTGGGGCTTTTGGTGGCTGGGCCCATGTCCAGGGGCAGCTGTGCATTGAGAGGGTCTGAAGGCAGCCTGTTTGCCGGTGGGTGGGGCTATGCCCTTGCTCAGTTAGTTGCTTGGCCTGCAGCATCCTAGTACTTGTGTCTCTAGTCTGGTGGAAATGGGTAGGGCTAGGTCCTGAGGCTAAAAAGATAGAGGGAGGATTCTGAAATTATGCTTGCTGGTACCAGTGTCCACGAGGTAGAAGGAGCTCCCCCGAATGGCTGCTGCCAGTGTCTCTGTCCCTGAGGCTGTGCTGTAGTTGCCTTTTGCCTCTCTGGGAGACTCTCCAAGATCAGGAGGTAGGTGTGACCCGGGATCCTTTCAAATGACTGCTTCTGTTCTGATTCTCGGATCATGTGGGATTTTGTGAGCATCTTTTAAGAGTGGAATCTCTATTTCCCACAACCCTCTGGCTCTCTGGAAAATAAGCACTACTGGTCTTCAAAGCCCAACTTTCTAGAAACTCTTCTTTCCAGAACAGGATCCCTGGGCTTGAGAGCCTGATGTTGGCTTCATACCCCTTGCTACCTGGGAGCACCTCTGAAATTGTAATTATTCTCACATTTGTGGGCCACCCACCTGGTGGTATGGGTCTTGACTCTATTGAGATTTTGCCCTTCTTTCCTGTCTTGTCGCGGTGCCTTCCTTATATCTTTAGCTGTAAAACATCTTTTACCGTAGGTCCCGGCCTGTTTCATCAATTGCTGATCTGTAAACAGTTGTGACTTTGGTGTGCCCATGAGAGGCATCAGGCTCCGTGTCTTTGAATGCTACCATGTTGGACAATCTCTCTACTTCACTCTTAAATCATATTATTCAAGTTTTCTTAGTATCTTATTTGATTAGCGACAGTTTGAAATTTATTATCACTCATGTTTACTTCGCCTGTTTAAAGAAATTGAATAGTGCATTCATTCAGTTTGAAATGTAGGTAGTGACCTGTGAATTTCCATACCTCAAAAATCAAGGATAGGACAAAAGCCTTTTCGACCTGTGTTACCCTCAAACTCTGCACCCCACCCCAGCCTGGCAATTAACCTCTTACACCCATGCTCACACCTTCTGTTTTCGGACCGTTAACCATCATTGCATCTTTAAGTGTGTTGACAAAGTGAACTCTAGTCTTTCCAGTTTTTGAGTTTTGTTTTTTGCTTTAGGGAACAGTCCTACTATGAATGTACATTTACTGGTCTGCTGAAGTTCATATATAAACCTGTCAAGCACATTACCAGAATTGGAATTGCTTGTATATACACTTTGATAAATTTTAGAGACAATGGTAGAACAGAAGTAAATTGTATTTCAAATCCCACAATATTTTCACACCATGAAAACCCTTCCCTGTTTACTATATTTGTGTGTAGTTTATCTTTATGCCCATACTATATTTCCCAGAGATGGGTAAGTGTTATGTTTCTTGCTAGCACATTTACCGTATTGTTCAAAGTCAGGCGTTTAGTGGTTTTAGCATGATCCTATTTCCATGAACTCGCAAATACAAGACCTTCTCTCACACTGTCTTTTACTCCCTGCTGTTTTATATTGCCCTCCTAATTCTCAGTCCTGGTCTTTCTTTATGTTCTTCATCAACCTGGATAGGTTATACTATTTTCTCCCTTATTCAAGACCAATAGAATAGAATAGAACACCCAGAAATAAACCCTGATATATGGCCAAAGGATTTTTGACAAGTTGCCAAGACTTTTCAAAGTAGAAAGGATAGTATTTTCCACAAATGGTGCTGAGAAGTCATGTTGTCAACAGGCAAAGTAGGAAGATGGACCCTTACCTAACATCATATGCAAAAATTAATGAAAACGTATCAAGAAACTAAATATAAGACCTAATAAAATAAAAAGTCTTAGAAGAAGACACAGGACAAGGGCTTCATGACATTGGATTGGCAGTGTTTTCCTCAATATGAAACGAAGGAACAACAAAGGTACAGCTAACAAAAAAATTAACAATTTGCAGTACATAATTTAAAAAAATGTGTATCAAAGAAATGTAAACAGAGTAAAATGGCAACCCACAAGATGGGAGAAAATATTTGAAAGCCATGTATCTGACAAGAGATGTCTATTCAGAATATACAGAGAACTCCTACACCTCAACAAAAAGCAAACACCCTGATTCAAAAATGGATAAAAGACTTGAATAGATGGTTCTTCAAAAAGATGTACAAATGACTAAGCACTTGAATAGATGCTCCGTATCACTAAATGCATGTTTATATATTTGTGTGCATGCATACACACACAAGCACACACACACATACACAAGCAGAAAACAAGTATTGGTGAGGATGTGAGGGAGTTGGAACCATTGTGCTATGTCAGTGGGAATGTAGAATGATACAGCTGCTTTGCAAAAGAGTATGGCAATTTTTCAGATATTGAAAAATAGAATTACTACATGATCCAAGAATTTTACTATGAGGTATACCCAAAGGAATTGAAATCAGGGTCTTAAAGAAATATTTGTACTCCAGTGTTTAGAGCAGTAATAATCAGAGTAGCTAAAATATGAAAGCAACCTAAGTGTTTATCCACTAGTTCCTGGATAAGCAAAGTGTGGTATACCCATATAATACAATATTATTCAGCCTTAAGAAGGAAAAGATCTAGGAATATGCTACAACATGGATGAATCTTGAGGAAATTGAGCTACCAAAAATGCCATTTTTGTGACTTTTAGTGAGTCATAACAATACAACTACTTATTTCAATTATATGGGGTACTTAGTGTAGTCAAAACCATAGAAATTGGGAGGGTAATGATGCTTTTCAGGTGGTTATGGAACAAGAAGGAAAGTTATGTTTAAAGGATACAGAGTTACAGGTTTAAAACATAGAAAAGTATTAGAATAATAAATGATGATGTTGATCACCCAATAATATGAATGTATTTAATATCACTGAACGGTGCACTTTATAATAATTAACATGTTATATTTTATGTTATTTGATTTTACCAACATACACAATTGGGAAAGAATGTAATATCAGGAAAGGGAGTGGACCTGGGATAGAGCAGAGAGTAATCAGTAGGGTGAGACCCTGCATATGTTGAAGAAGAAGAACTGAGAGTCTTCATTGGCCAGGAGAGTCTTTATAAAAAAAATTACTCTGAGGGTGTATTAAATAGATATCTATGGGTGCACTGCTATCTCCCATGGGTTATCTTAAAGAGTCTTTAATAAAGTCCATAAGGCTTGCTGAGGCTTTTTTAAAAACTGGATTCCCTAGGAGATAATTAGAGGGTGGTACTTAAGTCTATGTCTAGGTTGACAGATTTTGCAGGGAAGACGAACCTGAGAACAGTGGAGGTCTTAAGAGTGTAAGTACATGGAAATTAAAAAAAAAATAATAAAGGGAATTAGGAAAACTGTGGACTTCGAAGGTCATGTATTATTACTGAGTCAGACCTGAGGTTTCTAAGGAGTTATATACACAGTTGCTATTTGGATTACTTGTTGATAAAGATAAGTGGAACAACTAGAATCGTTCCCAAGTGTAGGTAAGATATAATGAGAGGATGGAGGTGGAAAGTAGGGAGGCCCAGAGAGAAGTGGGAAGGTCATATTGGGCCAAGATGGTGGTAATATCCAGCAGAACAGATGGTAGGACAGACTATGGGTTCATCTTTTTCATTTCGGCTCCCCCCCTCATCCTTAATAATTCTTTGGGAATATTTCATGGCTCTGTGATGCAGGTACAGAATTCGAGTGAGGAGACTACACCCTCAGTGTCCAGCTGTCTGAGTCCTCAGTGTGCTTCAAATGATGGAGAACTATTGTTTCTTTATGAGAAGAGTTAGTACCTCGTAGCTAAGCTTAAGCTGGAGCTTATGCAATATTGATTCCATTTTATATATACTGTTGGCATGGAGGTTCCTCCTCCTCTTTTCTTGACCATTATGAAATGAATCTATATTTCTCAGTATTTGGGTATATCAGATAAATACATTAAGTAAAGGAATCTTATATATTGCTCCCTGCATAGTTTGCTCTTTCTTGTTTCTCTTTTATCTTTACTAAATTAGCACAGGGAGAGACCTTGAAATGTTCTAATTAGGAGAGATTAGAACATCATATTTCTAGAGAGGTTGGTTGGACAGAGCAGGGGTCCCAGTGAGAATCGAAGCTTCTGTTTCTACTTGGAAGTGTACCTGTGTAGAATAGAGGGCTCCAGGAAATATCCTAGAATATTCCAATGTCCCTGTGGGAGATCATTAAGAGAGGCAGGATCTGGTACCAGATCAGTGTACTATGACATGTTTGTCAGTCATCTGATGTGAGATTCTCAGAGCCAATTCCTTATGGTAGGGCTGAGTGCAGAGTGATGAAGAACCTGTGAAAGCCTTTGATTGCATGTTAAAGATGAAGCTCTGATTTCGGGGAGAATTTTCTTACCTGACTGAATGTCACCCTTCTGTAGGGATGAGATTCTGTGCTTTTCCTCCGTCGATGACCACTGACTGAAAATCATTAGAGGATCATGTCTAGAAAGCATTCCTTATTTAATTTCTTAAAGAAGAAAACATAGAAAACATTTTTATCCACTTTCAAATTGAGGATCATGGGGAATGTCATCAGTGAAAATGTCAGAGTAGGGAGCTCTGGCTTGTGTCCATCCCCAGAAACACTGACATACGTGGTAAAACCTGTCAAAATGATCTTATCCACACATGTAAGTTTTCTTATCTTTTCACCCCGTAGATTTATCTTTCATTGAAACTTTACTGACTACAGGGTGTGGAGAATAAACAGGGAAGTAGAAACTGTATTTCCTGATGAGAGACTCACTAAGTCACATTAGCTGTTCTGAGCTACGTCTTACTCACCGTGACTCTAATTAAAACAAACAAACAAAATACTTTTTTTTGTAAGTCAGTTCTGACATTTCCTCGTTAAAGACAAGGTAACAGATATAGACTTAGATCTACCAGAATTGAGCAAATTTTTGATTTTACCTGTGTTGAATATATGAGCATGACCTGCTACAAATCTTCATTATACTTATTGCCACAACTGACAAATTCCCTTTTTCCACTCCTGATATGTTGCATGTAAAGAATGCATAGGTCACTAATCCCAGCTGGTCACAGGTAAACTCTGCCACGTGGATTACTGCATGTTTTCCTGCTGGAAGACCACACATTCTCGAGTATCATGCCTGCCGAGTATCTGGGCTCTTCTTTTTTTCTGGATAAAGGTTAGATAATCACCTAATTTTATGAGAAATATATAAAATGTATTTGCATATTCTTCAGGTTTTTATTTATCCATTCTCTTTCAAGTCCTAAGTGCAAATATTAAAGTGATTTCTAAGAGGGTGGTAAATAAGACAGCTACATTTATGCTCCAAAATTAGCAATAAATCATAATACAATTGTAACTGCATTAATGTGTGATTAATATGTAGATACTTACGTAAATGCAAGTTTAGTAATGCTTTGTGGAGAGCTTCAGAATCTAGGTATTAAAAAAAAAAGGAGTTCTTGAAACTCTGAGGGAATTATAGAGAAGTCTTTGTGTCTATAAATATCACTCTGAAATAATGCATTTTCTCAGAAGTAAACTAGGCATAAAACTGTAGGAAAAAACTTCATGAAATGAAAGAGCATGTGAGATGGCCATACAAGAAAAAGAATATTCTCACAGAATAATGAACAGTGTGGAGTTCAGCAGAAGGGTCATACAGATTCAGAGAGTAAAACTTTGTAGAGCCTAATTGTGAGTTCCTCATATTTCATCTTTGGAGACATGGTAGTCATTGGAAATATGATGTTATAAGATGACGTTAACATACTTAAATACTTTCGTTTAGAAATGACCACTTAGAACCAGAATAAATGAAAGAGAACACAAAATTATGTTTCTGTTGATTTTTAAAGACCTCAGGTGAGTGCTGATAACTTAAAAATACATGATGTCTTTCACTGCAAAGTAAAGGAGCTGTTACAGTGGAGGATTACTGGACTGAATGTCAATATTACGACACAGTATGAGTGTGTTTCGTGTTTGGTAATTGCAATCATTGTTGCTTTTGTTGTGGTCATCCATTTACAATGCTTGGTGTCAGTTGATTTATCTCTTGTAAAAATAAAATACAGTGTGTGTGTGTGAAAAAAAACATACATGATTTCTTGACTAAAGTTGTATGGAATTTGAGATCTGGAAAAAAAGCATCTCTTTTCTGTACTGCTAGGATGCTAATTGGACATTTTTGCAAGAAAGAGATTTCAGGATGCAAATCTCGTGTCTCTAAGGTGGGAAGTCAGTTCATGGCGGAACATTCTATTAAACTTGTGTGAGTGGAGAAATATTTCTTTGGAAGGAAGAGGTCACGAATCCCTTTTTAATAGTTATTGGTTTATAGTATACCGAATGAGCAAAATGGCTATTTCTGAACGTTAGAAACAAATAATATAGTTTTTCTGCATTTATAATATGAAGCTGATGTAAAATATCAAAAATTCTTTATTTTGCAAAGCAATGTAATCAATTTGACATAATTCACATATATTGAACCTGTGGTACACACACACACAATAAAACTTACATTCAGAAAATTTTTTGCAGTTAAGAAATATTTTCAAGTGTAGTTGATTTACAATGTTGTGGGTTTTTAAAATACATGTTTATTGGAGTATAATTGCTTTATAATACTGTATTAATTTCTGCTTTACAGCAAAGTGAATCATCTATATGTATACATATATTCCCCACATCCCTCCCTCTTGAGCCTCCCTCTCACACTCCCTATCCCACCCCTCTGGGGGACATAAAGCACCGAGCTGATCTCCCTGTGCTATGAGGCAGCTTACCACTAGCTATTTTACATTTGGTAGTGTATATATGTCAGTGCTACTCTCTCACTACGTCCCTGTCTCCCCTTCCCCCCTGTGTCCTTAAGTCCGTTCTCTACGTCTGTGTCTTTATTCCTGCCCTGTCACTAGGTTCGTCAGTACCATTTTTCTAGATTCCATATATATGTGTTAGCATACGGTATTTGTTTTTCTCTTTCTGACTTACTTCACTCTGTATGACAGATTCTAGGTCCAACCACTGCACTACAAATAACTCAATTTTGTTCCTTTTTATGGCTGAGTAATACTCCATTGTATAGATGTGCCACATCTTCTTTATATATTCATCTGTCGATGGACATTTAGGTTGCTTCTATGTCCTGGCTATTGTAAATAGTGCTACAGTGAACATTATGGTACATGTATCTTTTTGAATTATGGTTTTCTCCAGGTATCTGTCCAGTAGTGGGATTGCTGTGTCATATGGTAGTTGTATTTTTAGCTTTTAAGGAATCTCCATACTGTTCTCCATAGTGGCTGTATCAGTTTACATTCCCACCAACAGTTCAGGAGGGTTCCCTTTTCTCCACACCCTCTGCAGCATTTATACATTGTTGTATTAATTTCTGCTGTGCAGCAAAGTGATTCAGTTTTATATATATATATATAGATATTAAACTAAGAGAGGTTTCAGCTTCAATTCACCGGAAGCATTGCCACCAAACAACAGTTAGCCTGTCCTTTGCTGCTTTACAGCCTGGCATCAACTTTTCCTCCTTACTGATGTAACATCGGTCTGGCATCCTCTTCCAGTACAGTTGTGTCTCATCCACATTAAAAACCTGGTTGGGTAAATACACACCATCATCAATAATTTCTCAAAGTGTTTCTGGATGTTCCTGGACAGCTACCCTATCTGCACTTGCTGCCTCTCCACTTACTTTTACATTGTGAAGGTTGGCTCTAGCCTTGAACCGATGAAACCAGCCATGGTTGGCATTAAAAGATGTGCCCTCTGATTCTTTGCCGTGTTTCTTCTTCAAGTCTTCATAAAGGCTTTTAGCTTTCTCTTGAATCAGCGTTAAGTTGAGCAGGACTCAGCGCTGATGTTGATCCTGCATCCGCACACTGAGAAGTTTCTCCATCTCCTCCATCACTTTTCCATGCTTCTTCGATATTTTGTCAACATCATCGGCACAGCAGACTTCACATGTTCCATGATCTTGTCCCTGTTCTTTAGATTCCTGCCAATGATTGAATGATTCATGTTATAAGAATGAGCGATGTCTAACATCTTTTTGCCTCGCTCCACTCTCTCAATTACTTTCACTTTTGTTTCCATCATTATCGCTTGGCGCTTCTTAACAGTACCAGCTACATCACCTCTGCTTTTACGCTTGCTTCCAGACATCTTGGGCTTGAAATAAAGATACTGTACTACTGTACTCTATACAGTACTGTAAAGTACACAAAAGCACAACCACATATACAGGAAGCACGCACGTGACAATGTATGCCAGACACGTGAACTAACTTACATGATTTGACATGCAAATGGACGTTTGCATCTTTGAAAGTTTGCAACTTGAAGGTTCGTATGTAGGTGACTTACCGTATTCGTACTGCCTAAGGAGAACTACCTAGGAAAACTTTGGTATGACTTATGTCAGAGAATGTTTTGCTTATGTTCTCTTCTAGGAGTTATAAGGTGTCCTATCTTATATTTAAGCATATAAGCTGTTTTGAGTTTATTTTTGTGTATGGTGTGAGGGTATGTTCTGACTTCACTGATTTGCATACGGCTCTCCAACTTTCAAAACGCCACTTGCTGAAGAGACTATCTTTTCCCCATTGTATATTCTTGCCTCCTTTGTCAAATGTTAATTGACCATAGGTGTGTGGGTTTATTTCTTAGCTCTCTATTTCCATTCCATTGATCCATGTGTCTCTTTCTGTGCCAATACCATGCGGCTTTGATTACTGTAACTCTGTAGTATTGTCTGAAGTTTAGGAGGGTTATGCCTCCTGCTTTGTTCTTTTTCCTGGGGATTGTGTTGACAGTTCTGACTTTTTATGGTTCCAGATACATTTTAGGATTATTTGTTCTAGTTCTGGGGAAAATGCCATGGGTAATTTGATAGGGATCACATTAAATCTGTAGATTGCTTTGGGTAGTATAGCCATTTTAACAGTATTAATTCTTCCCATCCAAGAGCGTGGGATGTCTTTCCATTTCTTTGAATCATCTTCAGTTTCCTTTACTAACGTTTTGTAGTTCTCAGCATATAAGTCTTTCACCTCCTTGGTGAGGTTTATTCCTAAGAATTTATTTTTTTGATGCCATTTAAAAAAGGATTGCTTGTTTACAGTTCCTTTCTGATATTTCATTGTTAGTATAAAGAAATGCAACCAGGGACTTCCCTGGTGGCTCTGTGGTTGAGAATCTGCCTGCCAATACAGGGGACATGGGTTTGAGCCCTGATGCAGGAAGATCTCACATGCCGTGGAGCAACTAAACCTGTGTGCCACAACTACTTAGACTGCACTCTAGAGCCAGAGAGCCACAACTACTGAGCCCGTGTGCCACAACTACTTAAGCCTGCGTGCCTAGAGCCCATGCTCCACAACAAGAGAAGCCACTGCAATAAGAAGCCTGCGCACCACAAGAAAGACTAGTCCCCACTGGCCACAACTAGAGAAAGCCCGTGCACAGCAATGAAGACCCAATGCAGCCAAAATAAATTTTTAAAAAAAGAAAGAAAAACCAAGAAATGCAACCAATTTATGTATGTTAATCTTGTATCCTGCTACTTTGCTGAATTTGTTTATCAGTTCTAGTAGTGTTTGTGTGGAATTTTTAGGGTTTCCTTTATATATATTATCATGTCATCACATATAATGACAACTTTACCTCTTCCCTTCCAATTTGGTTAGATTTTATTTCTTTTTCTTGTCTGATTGCTGTGGCTAGGACTTCCAGTACTATGTTGAAGAGAAGAGGTGAGAGTGGGCATCCTTGTCTTGTCCAGATTTTAGTGGGAAGGCTTTCAGCTTATGAACATTGAGTATTATATTGGCTGTGGGTTTGTCATAAATAGCTTTTATTATGTTGAGATATGTTTCCTCTATACCCACTTTGGTAAGTGTTTTTATCATGAATGGATGTTGAAGTTTTTCAAATGTTTTTTCGCCGTCTATTGAGATGATCGTTTGTTTTGTGTTTTTCCTTTGTTGACGGAGTGTATCATGTTGATTGACTTGCATATGTTGAAACAACTTTGTGACACTGGGATGAATCAAATTTGGTCATGGTGTATGATCCTCTTATGTGCTGTCGGTTTCGGTTTTCTAATATTCAGTTGAGAATTTTTGCATCTATATTTATCAAAGATATTGGCCTGCAGTTTTCTTTTTTGGTAGTGTCTTCCTCTGTGTTTTTTGTTAAAGTCTTTATTGAATTTGTGCCAATATTGCTTCTGTTTTATGTTTTGGTTTCTTGTTTGTGAGGCATGTGGGATCTTAGCTCCAAAACCAGGGATCGAACCTGCACCCCCTGCACTGGAAGGCAAAATCTTAACTGCTGGACCACCAGAAAAGTCCCCATCTGTTTTATTTTGTTTTTTTTAAGTAAATTTCTTTCTTTATTTATTTTTGGATGCATTGGGCGTTCGTTGCTGTGCTCGGGTTCTCTCTAGTTGCGGCGAGCGGGGGCTACTCTTCCCTGTGGTGTGCAGGCTGTTCATTGCGGTGGCTTCTTTTGTTGCAGATCATGTGCTCTAGGTGCACAGGTTTCAGCAGTTGTGGCTATCAGGCTCAGTAGTTGTGGCTCGTGGGCTGTAGAGTGCAGGCTCAGTAGTTGTGGCACACAGGCTTAGTTGCTCCGTGGCATGTGGGATCTTTCCAGACCAGGTCTCGAACCTATGTCCCCTGCATTGGCAGACTGATTCTTAACCACTGTACCACCAGGGAAGTCGCCCCTCCATCTGTTTTTGATATCAGCGTGATAGTGGCTTCATAGAATGTCTTTGGAAGTATTCTTTACTCTTCAGTCTTTTCAAAGAGTTTGAGAAGAATCAGTGTAAGTTCTGCTTTGTATATTTGGTAGAATTTGCCTGTGAAACCATCTGATCCTGGACTTCTGTTGGTAGGGAGTTTTTTAAAATTACAGATTCTATTTTTTTAAAATTTTATTTATTTATTTATTTATTTATTTTTGGCTGTGTTGGATCTTCGTTTCTGTGCGAGTGCTTTCTCTAGTTTCAGCGAGCGGGGGCCACTCTTCATCGCGGTGCGTGCGCCTCTCACTATCGTGACCTCTCTTGTTGGGGAGCACGGGCTCCAGACGCGCAGGCTCAGTAGTTGTGGCTCACGGACCCAGTTGCTCCGCAACATGTGGGATCTTCCCAGACCAGGGCTCGAACCCATGTCCCCTGCATTGGCAGGCAGATTCTTAACCACTGCGCCACCAGGGAAGCCCTCTGTTTTGCTTTTAGTGATCAGTATGTTCAAGTTATCTATTTCCTCTTGATTCAGTTTTGTTCAGCTGTAAAAAAACAAAATATATTTTTAAGTTATGTTAGCACCTAAATACTTACCATGTATTAGACCACAAAAGAGTGAAGAAAAAAATATTAAAATATTTTTTCAAATACAAAAAGTATTGAAATGTTTTTAAGAAATTGGTATAATAATACTAATTACAATAATGACAAATTGTTCTGAACTTAAAGACTACTTATATCTAAGATGCATATTATATGCTTATTGTCTTATTATTTTTAAAAACATGGAATGTTTTCTCCTTTCTAATGTAGTTCTTTTATTTTACCTGTATATTGTGAAGAAAATTTAGTTGCACATAATATAAAAAATTACACTTTAATAGGAGATATTAATCCATTTACATTTACTATAGTACTGACAATACTTCGGTTTAGAGTTCCATGTCATTGAGTGCTCTTTTTTATTTATTTATTTTTTAAAAAGATTTAATTTGGGGGGCATAAATTATTTATTTATTTATTTATTTATTTTTAGCATCTTTATTGGACTATAATTGCTTTACAATGGTGTGTTAGTCTCTGCTTTATAGCAAAGTTAATCAGCTATACATATCCATATATCCCCATATCTCCTCCCTGTTGCATCTCCCTCCCACCCTCCCTATCCCACCCCTCTAAGTGGTCACAAAGCACTGAGCTGATCTCCCTGTGCTATGCAGCTGTTTCCTACTAGCTAGCTATTTTACATTTGGTAGTATATATAAGTCCATGCCACTCTCTCACTTCGTCCCAGCTTACCCTTCCCCCTCCCCATGTCCTCAAGTCCATTCTCTATGTCTGCGTCTTTATTCCTGTCCTGTCCCTAGGTTCTTCCCAACCATTTTTGCTTCTTTTTTTTTTAGATTCCACATATATGTGTTAGCATACAGTATTTGTTTTTCTCTTTCTGACTTACTTCACTCTGTATGACAGACCCTAGGTCCATCCATCTCACTACAAATAACTCAATTTCATTTCTTTTTATGGCTGAGTAATATTCCATTTTATATTGAAGATGTGCAACATCTTTTTTACCCATTCATCAGTTGATGGACACTTAGGTTGCTTCCATGTCATGGCTATTGCAAATAGAGCTGCAATGAACATTGTGGAACATGACTCTTTTTGAATTATGGTTTTCTCCAGGTATATGCCCAGTAGTGGGATTGCTGTGTCATATGGTAGTTCTATTTTTAGTTTTTTAAAGAACCTCCATACTGTTCTCGATAGTGGCTGTATCAATTTACACTCCCACCAACGGTGCAAGAGGGTTCCCTTTTTTCCACACTTCTGCAGCATTTATTGTTTGTAGATTTTTTTGATGATGGCCATTCTTACCTGTGTGTGGTGATATCTCATTGTAATTTCGATTTGCATTTCTCTAATGATCAATGATGTTGAGCATTCTTTCATGTGTTTGTTGGCAATCTGTATATCTTCTTTGGAGAAATGTCTATTTAGGTCTTCTGCCCATTTATGGATTGGGTTTTTGTTTTTTTGATATTGAGTTGCATGGGTTGCTTGTAAAGTTTGGAGATTAATCCTTTGTCAGTTGCTTCATTGGCAAATATTTTCTCCCATTCTGAGGGTTGCCTTTTCGTCTTGTTTACGTTTTCCTTTGCTGTGCAAAAGCTTTTAAGTCTCCTTAGGTCTCATTTGTTTATGTTTTTTTTTTTAATTTCCATTTCTCTAGGAGGTGGGTCAAAAAGGATCTTGCTGTGATGTATGTCATAGAATGTTCTGCCTATGTTTTCCTCTAAGAGTTTTATAGTGTCTGGCCTTACATTTAGGTCTTTAATCCATTTTGAGTTTATTTTTGTGTGTGGTGTTAGGGAGTCTTCTAATTTCATTCTTTTACCTGTAGCTGTCCAGTTTTCCCAGCACCACTTATTGAAGAGCCTGTGATTTCTCCATTGTATATTCTTGCCTCCTTTATCAAAAATAAGGTGACCATATGTGTATGGGTTTATGTCTGGGCTTTCACTCCTGTTCCATTGATCTATATTTCTGTTTTTGTGCCAGTACCATACTGTCTTGGCTACTCTAGCTTTGTAGTATTGTGTGAAGTCAGGGAGCCTGATTCCTCCAGCTCTGTTTTTCTTCTCAAGATTGCCTTGGCTGTTCAGGGTCTTTTGTGTTTCCATACAAATTGTGAAATTTTTTTGTGCTAGTTCTCTGAAAAATTCCATTGGTAGTTTGATAGGGATTGCATTGAATCTGTAGATTGCTTTGGGCAGTAGAGTCATTTTCACAATGTTGATTCTTCCAATCCAAGAACATGGTATATCTCTGTATCTGTTTGTGTCATCTTTGATTTCTTTCATCAGTGTCTTATAGTTTGTTGAGTAAACGTCTTTTGTCTCCTTAGGTAGGTTTATTCCTAGGTATTTTATTCTTTTTGTTGCAGTGGTAAATGGGAGTGTTTCCTGAATTTCTCTTTCAGATTTTTCATCTTTAATGTATAGGAATGAAAGAGATATCTGTACATTAATTTTGTATACTGCAACCTTACCAGATTCATTGATTAACTCTAGTAGGTTTCTGGTAGCATCTTTAGGATTCTCTATATATAGTATCATGTCATCTGCAAACAGTGAGAGCTTAACTTCTTCTTTTCCGATTTGGATTCCTTTTATTTCTTTTTCTTCTCTGATTGCTGTAGCTAAAAATTCCAAAAGTGTGTGGAATAATAGTGGTGAGAGTGGGCAACCTTGTCTTGTTCCTGATCTTGGTGGAAATGGTTTCACTTTTTCACCATTGAGAACGATGCTGGCTGTGGGTTTGTCATACATGGCCTTTATTATGTTGAGGAAAGTTCCCTCTATGCCTACTTTCTGGAGGGTTTTTATCATAAATGGGTGTTTAATATTGTCGAAAGCGTTTTCTGCATCTATTGAGATGACCATATGGTTTTATCCTTCAGCTTTTTAATATGGTGTATCACATTGATTTGCATGTATTGAAGAATCCTTGCATCCCTGGGATAAACCCCACTTGATCATGGTGTATGATCCTTTTAAGGTGCTGTTGGATTCTGTTTGCTAGTATTGTGCCGTGGATTTTTGCAGCTATGTTCATCAGTGATATTGGCCTGTAGTTTTCTTTCTTTGTGACATCTTTGTCTGGTTTTGGTGTCAGGGAGATGGTGGTCTCATAGAATAAGTTTGGGAGAGTTCCTCCCTCTGCTATATTTTGGAAGAGTTTGAGAAGGATGTGTGTTAACTCTTCTCTAAATGTTTGATAGAATTTGCCTGTGAAGCCATCTGGTCCTGGGCTTTTGTTTGTTGGAAGATTTTTAATCACAGTCTCAATTTCAGTGCTTGGGATTGGTTTGTTTATAGTTTCTATTTCTTCCTGGTTCAGTCTTGGAAGGTTGTGCTTTTCTAAGAATTTGTCCATTTCTTCCAGGTTGTCCATTTTATTGGCATATAGTTGCTTGCAGTAATCTCTCATGATCCTTTGTATTTCTGCCGTGTCAGTTGTTACTTCTCCTTTTTCATTTGTAATTCTATTGATTTGAGTCTTCTCCCTTTTTTTCTTGATGAGTCTGGCTAATGGTTTATCAATTTTGTTTATCTTCTCAAAGAACCAGCTTTTAGTTTTTTTGATCTTTGCTGTTGTTTCCTTCATTTCTTTTTCATTTATTTCTGATCTGATCTTTATGATTTCTTTCCTCTGCTGACTTTGGGTCTTTTTTCTTTCTTTCTCTAATTGCTTTAGGTGTAAGGTTAACTTGTTTATTTAAGATGTTTCTTGTTTCTTGAGGTAGGATTGTATTGCTATAAACTTCCCTCTTAGAACTGCTTTTGCTGCATCCCATAGGTTTTGGGTCTTCATGTTTTCATTGTCATTTGTTTCTAGGTATTTTTTGATTTCCTCTTTGATTTCTTCAGTGATCTCTTGGTTATTAAGTAGCGTATTGTTTAACGTCCATGTGTTTGTATTTTTTACAGATTTTTTCCTGTAATTGATATCTAGTCTGATAGCGTTGTGGTCGGAAAAGATACTTGATACGATTTCAATTTTCTTAAATTTACCAAGGCTTGATTTGTGACCCAAGATATGATCTATCCTGGAGAATGTTCCATGAGCACTTGAGAAAAATGTGTATTCTGTTGTTTTTGGGTGGAATGTCCTATAAATATCAATTAAGTCCATCTTGTTTAATGCATCATTTAAAGCTTGTGTTTCCTTATTTATTTTCATTTTGGATGATCTGTTCATTGGTGAAAGAGGGGTGCTAAAGGCCCCTACTATGACTGTGTTACTGTCAATGTCCCCTTTTATGGCTGTTAGCATTTGCCTTATGTATTGAGGTGCTCCTATGTTGGGTGCATAAATATGTACAATTGTTATATCTTCTTCTTGGATTGATCCCTTGATCATTATGTAGTGTTCTTCTTTGTCTCCTGTAATAGTCTTTATTTTAAAGTCTTTTTTGTCTGATATGAGAATTGCTACTCTAGCTTTCTTTAGATTTCCATGTGCATGGAATATCTTATTCCATCCCCTCACTTTCCGTCTGTATGTGTCCCTAGGTCTGAAGTGGGTCTCTTGTAGACCACATATATACCGGTCGTGTTCTCGGAGCCATTCAGCCAGTCTATGTCTTTTGGTTGGAGCATTTAATCCATTTACATTTAAGGTAATTATTGATATGTATGTTCTTATTACCATTTTCTTAATTGTTTTGGGTTTGTTATTGTAGGTCTTTTCCTTCTCTTGTGTTTCCTGCCTAGAGAAGTTCCTTTAGCATTTGTTGTAAAGCAGGTTTGGTGGTGCTGAATTCTCTTAGCTTTTGCTTGTCTGTAAAGGTTTTAATTTCTCTGTCGAATCTGAACGAGATCCTTGGTGGGTCGAGTAATCTTGGTTGTAGCTCTTCCCCTTTCATCACTTTAAATGTGTCCTGCCAGTCCCTTCTGGCTTGCAGAGTTTCTGCTGAAAGATCAGCTGTTAACCTTATGGGGATTCCCTTGTATGTTATTTGTTGTTTTTCCCTTGCTGCTTTTAATAATTTTTCTTTGTATTTAATTTTTGATAGTTTGATTAATATATGCTTTGGAATGTTTCTCCTTTGGTTTATCATGTATGGGACTCTCTGCACTTCCTGGACTTGATTAATGATTTCCTTTCCCATATTAGAGAAGTTTTCAACTATAATCTCTTTAAATATTTTCTCAGTGTCTTTCTTTTTCTCTTCTACTTCTTGGACCCCTATATTCGAATGTTGGTGTGTTTAATGTTGTCCCAGAGGTGTCTCAGATTGTCCTCAATTCTTTTCATTCTTTTTTCTTTTTTCTGCTCTGCAGTAGTTATTTCCACTATTTTATCTTCCAGGTCATTTATCCATTCTTCTGCCTCAGTTATTCTACTATTGTTTCCTTCTAGAGAATTTTTAATTCCATTTATTGTGCTGTTCATCATTGTTTGTTTGCTCTTTAGTTCTTCTAGGTCCTTGTTAAACGTTTCTTGTCTATTCTCCATTCCAGTTCCAAGATTTGGGATCATCTTTATTATCATTACTCTGAATTCTTTTTCAGGTAGACTGCCTATTTCCTCCACATTTGTTTGATCTGGTGGGTTTTTACCTTGCTCCTTCATCTGCTGTGTGTTTCTGTGTCTTCTCATTTGGCTTTGGGGACTGTGTTTGGGGTCTCCTTTTCAGAGGCTGCAGATTCATAGTTCCCGTTGTTTTTGGTGTCTGCCCCCAGTGGCTAAGATTGGTTCAGTGGGTTGTTTAGGCTTTCTGATGGAGGGGACTGGTGCCTGTGTTCTGGTGGGTGTGTCTGGATCTTGTCTTTCTGGTGGACAGGTCCGCATCTGGTGGTGTGTTTTGGTGTGTCTGTGACCTTATTATGATTTTAGGCAGCCTCTCTGCTAATGGGTGGGCCTGTATTCCTGTCTTGCTAGTTGTTTGGCATGGGACGTCCAGCACTGGATCTTGCTGGTCTCTGAGTGGAGCTGGGTCTTAGCATTGAGAAGGGTACCTCTGGGAGAGCTTTCGCTATTTGATATGACAAGGTGCCGGAGGTCTCTGGTAGACCAATATCCTGAACTCGGCTCTCCCACCTCAGAGGCACAGGCTTGACACCCGGCTGGAGTACCAAGACCCTGTCAGCCACATGGCTGGGGGTGAGAGCAAGAGGTAGCTTTGGTATATCTCAAAGACCACCAATGAGAATCACTGACCATTTTCTCTCCAGAAGTGAAGAAAACAAAATTCAGACTTTGGCTTGTCAGCCACTTTGGTAGCCAATTTCCAAGATGGCCCTAATTATCCCCTAATTATCTCCCAGTCTTCATGTACCTGTGTGGCTCCTCGCACTTGAAAAGGTTTGACTGTTTAACTAATAAGAAATTGCAGAAATGACAAAGTGCAGCTTCCAAAGTTATAAAAGACATTGCAGCTTCTGCTTTGGTTTCTGCTAGATCACTCATCCTGGGGTAAGCCAGCTGCCATGTCATGAGGACACTCAAGTAGCCCTAAGGAGAGATCCATGTGGCAAGGAACTGAGGCCTCTTACCTACAGCCACGTGAGTGAGTCATCTCAGAAGTCAAAAGATTTAATTTTATTTATTTTTGGTTGCGTTGGGTCTTCGTTGCTGCACAGGGTTTCTCTAGTTGTGTCAAGCAGGGGTTACTCATCATTGTGGTGCGAGGGTTTCTCCTTGTGGTGGTTTCTCTTGTTGTGGAGTATGGGCTCTAGGTGCATGGGCTCCAGTAGTTGTGTCATGCAGGCTCAATAGTTGTTGCTTGCAGGCTCTAGAGCACAGGCTCAGTAGTTGTGGCACACAGGCTTAGTTGCTCTGTGGCATGTGGGATCTTCCCAGACCAGGGATTGAACCACTGTTCCCTGCATTGGCAGGCAAATTCTTACCCACTGTGCCACCAGGGAAGTCCAGTGTGCTCTTTTTTAAACCTAGTCTGTTTTCATTATTTTCTATCGTAACGATTCTTTATTAAAGAAAAAAAATAATACTCCTTTCTACCCCTCCTCTTTGAGGATTATATATGAAGAAGTATGTCTTATTTATTAACCTCAAAGTTTCACCTTACATTTAAGAAGTAATCACAATGTCAAGTATTTAATACCTTTCACTTCCACCTTGAAAAGCATGGATATTAAAGTGCTAATATAATTACCTTCCCTAGTCTATCTTTTTTACTTTTTGTTATGTATAAAAAACAACTAAAAACATGCATGGTTTGTAAGGAAATGACAAATTTCAGAAAATTCAGCATCTGAATATGCTCTATACATAGCTTCTAGATAAAGACACAGAAAATTGCCAGATACTCAGAGGTCCCCTGGTCCCATTCTAGTGACTCCCCTTAAGGTTTAATATTGTTCTGGTATCTAACAAAAAGATAACTTTACCTGTATTTTGTATTTTATATAAATGTTATGGCACAGTAAAATCACTTTTGGATTGGGCTTTTTTATTTTATGTTGTTTGTGAATATGCCTATATGGTTGCCTGTTGTTGTGATCATGCATTGCCACTGATGCATAGGATTCCATAGTGTAAATATTTAACTATTAATTAATTTATTCCAATGTGTATTACAATATGAGTGATTTTCAGTTTGTGTCTATTGAGAACAGCACTGGTATATAAATTCTAGAACTTGAGCTTTGGTGGTGTGTGTATAAATTATTGTTCAGTATACATGTAGTAGTAAAATTTTCGAGTCATAGCTTTCTTGTATTTATCTTTTTAGATATTTCTAAATATTTTCAAAACATTTGTATGATTTTTCATCCTCAGCAGCAATGAATGTGATTCAAGGATTATACACATTCTTGTCAAACTTGATAATACTTGTCATTTTCATTTGAACTTTCTGGTTGGTGAGTGATAATTCCAGGTATCACGTTTTTGCATTTAATTGACTACTAAGAAGCCAAGCATCTTTTGATATGTTTACTTAACATTCTGTACTCTCTTTTTTGAAATATCTTTTGGTATATTTTCCCCATTTTGCTATTCCATTATCTTCTTATTGAAGACTTCTGTTTTTTTAACATCTGAAGACTTTTTATTTAAGAGTTTTTAATATATGCTTGATATGAGTTCTTCTCTCTTTCTGTCTCTCCTTCTCTTTCTTTAGATGAGTGTCAGTTTTTAATGTTAATAACATCTAATTTGTTATTTTCTTCTTTATTTATTTATTTAGTCTTATTTCTATTTATTTATGTAGTCTTCTTATCTGTAGCAGAACACATTATTTATTCTAAACCACAAATATGTTTTCGTTTCTTTAATAAATCTAATTATTAAGCTTTAAAATTAAGTTAACTTTCTAAACTAAATATGTTGTATCATAGTGAGTATTAATTTTTCTATGACAGCTGAAAGGTTACATTTATTCAGAAAATGTTGTATTCAGTTTTCTTTTCATTTGCTCCTACTTCTCATTGATTCACAGTGGTAAACATCACTTCATCCATGGATCTGACTTTTCTCTGATTTCTCATGGTCATTCTCACTAATTCGTCTTGCCTCCTGAAATCTTTAGCAATCCCATTATTCCACAGAAGCAAAAACCTTCCTTGGGCCTTTTTCCTCAGAAGGTTGATTATTCCCACATTTTAAATGGGAGATTGCAATAAGTTAGGAGAAAATGCCACAAGGGTCTCTCATTTTTTTTTCACATCTTGTATCAGCCTCTGCTTGCACTCTCTGTTCAAAGATTTTTGTACAACACATTGATGGAAGATGCCAGTTGTTTCTCTCCTTGGGGAAAAGACAGATTAATTACCTGACAAATAAAATAAAGAGAGTGTCTTGCTCTGTTCAAATGTTGGACAGGATTGCTTGCATCCTAATTTAAATGTTTCAGGTGACTGAAGCTTAAGATTCCTAAGCTTTAATCCATACTTGCACCATGCACAGCACCCAGCAGGAGTGCTTTACATAACCCCATGAGACACTTGTGTGCAAGTGGAACAGATAAAAATATAAAACTATTGCTGTCTTTTTGTGCCATAAAAATGATTTTTTGTCTCATTTAAAATATTTTTTTCTAAAATCCAAAAACGTGTCAGGCTAAAATATTGTTATTTCAAATATGGTAAAATCGAAGACCCTTCAAATTTCTTTCCAGTTTTGTTGATGATGGAATGTTGTCAGAGATATGACTTCATTAAACACAATAGGTAAGATTCCTTCATAGGCCTGATTGGGGAATATGAAAATAATCCCCAGAAAAATCTGGACATTTTCTAGTTCTCAAATATTGGTTAAGATGGTAGAAAGGGCCCTTCATTGTCCTATATGTTAATGCAGATCAATTGTGAGAGGTGGGGATAAAACAAGCAGCCTAAATATCCTTTATGTTTGTTGTACTACTAGTAGAAAGAGGAAGGGTCAACATGTCACCATGGTTGATATAGCAAATAAGCTGCTTGAAACTACACAGAAACGTACCTGCTTGTATTTTCTGTGCAGTTACCCTCTCTTTTGGTGTGCCTTGATACCTCCCTCAACTTATGTACCAACTCCAGCAGCATTAAGCAGAAATCCAAAGAAATCTATTCTTTGGAATTATGAGGAAGGGAAGAGTCGAAAATTTTATAGCATACTCTATACAAGGATACACGTCACCATTCTTATCTATGTCATGCCATTCATGGAGGGTCAGTAGGTTCAGGGGATTCTGGAAGCACCAAGTTCTGTGGGGTTAATCACAGCTGCGTTCATGGGCAGTAAAAGAGAAGGGCCTTATCTTGGTCACTTTCTCAATGCTAGTAGCTACAAAAAGAAGAGGACAGCAGACATCTTAGGGAGAAGAGCCAACATTAAATGAAATGTCCTAATTACTCTAGGCAACTTCTCATGATGGCCTCCCATAGCTCCTCAAATCCCTACATACTTGCACAAGGGATAGTGTAATATTATTGGAGTGTCTGACTGCAGATTAACATTATTTTTGTTGAAAAAAATAAAAATAGGTTCAAGTGATAGGGTTTGAAAAGGGTTCACAGTGCGAGGGAAGCTATTGTAACAATGTGGACAGAACCCTTTGGATGGATTCATCATGTTTTGTTTTGTTTTGTTTTGTTTTGCTGCTTCAGAATCTGTAGTAGAGATTGGTGTGTTCCATGATGCATTCCCGCTTCTTATAAGTTTTACATGGAATACCCCATTAGGAAGAAGTGCACGTAAGGAAGATTAGTGAATCAAACTCCTCTGCCCTCTGTCAGCAGTGGGTGGAAAGGGATTTAGACCAAGTGCTTTCATCCTTTTATGTGCAAAGTTTTCACTATATGAATGATGTTTTGTTTGTTTGCAGGTCAGGAGCCTTGGTCTCAATATCCCTGTTTAAAGTGTTATCACGTGTCTGCCAGAAAGAATTGCTGATGATACTGGAAAAAATTGAGAGTTATCCTTAACAATTAAGGGTTTTGTAACAACATGGATGGGCCTAGAGATTGTTATACTGAGTGAAGCAACTCAGACACACAAAGACAGATATCATATGATATTGCTTATATGAGGAATCTAAAAAAAAAGGTACAAATGAACTTATTTACACAACAGAAAGAGTCATGGATATAGAAAACAAACTTATGGTTACCAGGGGATAAGTGGGGAAGGGATAAATTGGGAGATTGGGACTGACATATACACACTACTATATATAAAATAGATAAGTATTGATAAAGACCTGCTTTATAGCACAGGGAACTCTACTCAATGGTCTGTACTGGCATATACGGAAAAATAATCTTAAAAAAAAACAAGGGTTTGGGGATTATATAATAAATATAAATGTGCAAACCTTTAACATGAAAGGAAAAGTCAGTTAACTCTGTGGTCCCTGTTATGGTGTAAACAATTTGTACCTCTAATTTTAAAATTTTGAAACCTAGCTCCCATGTTGATGGTATTAGGAGGTGGAGTTTTGGGGAGGTGATTAGGTCATGAGGCCAGAGACCTCAAACATGGGCTTAGTGACCTAATAAATGTAGCACACAGAAGATCTTATGCCCATTCCATGATTTCATTGCCGAGCGAGAAGACCCATATTATGAACCAGAAATTGGTCGCTCGCCACACACTAAGTCAGCTGGCAACTTATTCTTTTTTAAAAAAATTAATTAGATAATTAATTAATTAATTTTTTGGCTGTGTTGGGTCTTTGTTGCGGTGTGCGGGCTTCTCATTGGGTGGCTTCTCTTGTTGCGGAGCACAGGCTCTAGGCGTACGGGTTTCAGTAGTTGTGGCTCACGGGCTCAGTAGTTGTGGCCTGTGGGCTCTAGAGCACAGGCTCAGTATTTGTGGTGCGTGGGCTTAGTTGTTCCATGGCATGTGGGATCTCCCCGGACCATGGCTCGAACTCTTGTCCCCTTTATTGGTAGGCAGATTCTTAACCACTGCACCACCAGGGAAGCCCCTGGTAATTTGTTCTTGAACTTTTCAGCCTCAGCAATTATGAGAAAACAAAAATATTCTGTTGTTTATAAAATACCAAGTCTCTCATATTTTGCTTTAGCAGTCAAAGAGCTGGCTGAGGAGAAATATCTGTGAGCTTGAAGAAATATCAAGAGAAACCTTTAAATCTCAAAAGAAAAGAGAAAATGGGCAGGAAAGAAATCAACAGAACAGAGTAATCAAGAATTGTGGAACAATGAAAAATGCTGCGACCTATACATAATGGGTATAGCAGGAGGAGAATAAAGATAACAAAGAACAGAAAATATTTTCTAAAAATGACTGAGAATCTCCCCAAATGAATGTCTGACACTAAATCCACAACATCCAAACTTAGAGGAACATACGAATAGTAAAGAAAACTGACCAATATCTCTCAGGAACATCAGTGCAAAAATCCTCAACAAAATATTACCAAATCGAATCCAACAATATCTTGAGAGAATTTTATATCATGAATGAGAGGGAATAATCCCAGGTATGCAAGGCTGGTTCAACATTCTAAAATCAAATAATTATATCCATCATATCAACACCCTAAAGACAATCATTAGCATATCAATAGATTCAGAAGCTCTTTGAAAAAATCTAACACCCATTCTTCATAAAAATTCTCAGTTAAAGAAATAGACTGGAGCTTTCTCAAGTTGATAACAAAGATTTACAGGAAACTTTTATCTTACATCATGATTAATGGTCAAAAACATGAAGCTTTTCCACTAAGTTCAGGTAAAAGCAAGGATGTCCTCTTTCATGGCTCCTTTTCCATATTTTACTTCAAGTCCTTGCTAATGCAATAAGGCATGAAAATAAATAAAACATATACAGATTGGGTAGAAAAAAATGAAAGCAACCTAAATAAAATGTGGACCAATATACTTTATGGACACCTCACCAAAGAAAATAGACACTATGCATATAAGTATACAGAAGAATAATCCAGATTACATGCTGCCATGAAAAAGCAAATTAAAAATACAATTACATACCACTATGTAACACTTAGAATGGCTAAAATGTGAACAATGACAAGAACAAATTCTGTAGGAGATGTGGAACAATAGGAAATGTCATTTGTTATTGGTGGAAATGAAAAATAATACAGCTACTTTGGTAGTCTGATTGACACTTGCTATAATATTGAACATTCCCTTACTGTATAATCCGGCAAGTGTTCTCATGGATATTTACTGAAAGTAGTTTAAAACATACTTCCAGACGAAAACCTGCATATGGATATTTATAGCACCTAATTCAATATTGCCAAAATGTGAATGAAACTAAGGTGTCCTCCAATAGGTGAATGAAATGATATAGTATTAATATATTCTGGGAATGGGATAATATTGAGCACTAAAAAAGTAAACTATCAAGCCATAAAAATAGATGGGGATTCTTATTTTCTTTTGAAATATAGGTGATTTTCTTTATTTTGTAATTTAAATTTTATTGGAGTATAGTTGATTTACAATGTTGTGTTCATTTCAGCTGCACAGCAAGTGATTCAGTTACACATATGCATATATTCATTCTTTTTCAGATTCTTTTCTGATAAAAGTATTCTCAGAATATTGAGTAGAGTTCCCTGTGCTATACAGTAGGTCCTTGTTGCTTATCTATGTTATATATAGTAGTATTCGTATGTTTACCCCAAGTTCCTGATTTATCCCTACCCCCCACCTTTCCCCTTTGGTAACCATAAGTTTGTTTTCCAAGTCTGTGAGTCTGCCTCTGTTTTGCAAGTTAGTTCATTTGTATCAACTTTTAGGTGCCACCTAGAAGTGGTATCATACAATATTTGTCTTACTCTGTCTGACTTACTTCACTTAGTACAATCATCTCTAGGTCCATGCAAGTGACTGCAATTGGCATTATTTTCTTCTATTTTATGACTGAGTCATATTCCATTATATATATGTATCACATATTCTTTACCTATATTCATATGTTGATGGACATTTTGGTTGCTTCCATGTCTTCGCTATTGTAAAGAGTGTTGCAGTGAACATTGGGGAAGATGTGTCTTTTCGATTTATGCTTTCCTCCAGATATGCGCACAGGAGTGAACTTGCTGGATCATCTGGTAGCTCTATTTTATTTTATTTTATTTCATTTCATTTCAATTTCAATTTTTCTGGAGAAGAGTTGATTTACAATGTTGTGTTACTTTCTGCTGCACAGCACAGTGAAGCAGTTATACATATATCCAATCCTTTTTGGAGTCCCTTCCCATACAGGTCATTACAGAGTATTGAGTAGAGTTCCCTGTGCTATACAGCAAGCCCTTATTTGTTTTCTCTTTTATATATAGTGGTGTGTATATGTCAATCCCAATTTCCAATTTATCCCTGCCACCTCCCCTTACTCTGGTAACCTCCATTCTGTGCTCCATAGTGGCTATTACCAATTGGCATTGCCACCGATAGCATAGTATTGGTGGCGCAGTGGTTAAGAATCTGCCTGCCATTTCAGGGGTCACAGGTTCGAGCCCTGGCCCGGGAAGACCTCACATGTCACAGAACAAGTAAGCCCGTGCACCACAACTACTGAGTCTGCACTCTAGAGCCCACGAGCCACAACTACTGAAGCCTGTGTGCCTAGAGCCTGTGCTCCACAACAAGAGAAGTCACCGCAAAGAGAAGGCTTTGTACCACAACGATGAGTAGCCCCCGCTTGCTGCAGCTAGAGAAAAGCCACATGCAGCAATGAAGACCCAACGCAGATTAAAAAAAAATAATAATAAGTAGTAGGTTTCTCTTTTTCCCACACCATCTGAAGCATTTCGTGTTTGTAGACATTGTGATGATGGCTATTCTGAGTGGTTCCAGGTGATACTTCTTTGTACATCTGATTTGCATTTGTCTAACATAAAGCAATGGTGAGCATCTTCATATGTGCTTTTTTTTTTTGAACAGTGTGAGTAAAATTTAGCCCTTGAAAAAGGGTTATTGAAAGGTTGCCTTGTTTTGAAGTCTATTTCGATTACCTACCCTAAGACATTTTTTGAGGGCTGTTGTCATTTACAGCTCCCCAGGCATTGTGAATATGAAGTGCCTATAAGGTCCAGTTTTTAGAGTTGTTGTTATGGGAAACAGAAGGCGGCAGGATTTCTACTGTCCCTGTCTGGTTGCTGACACAACCTTAGATGTAGGGAAAGTCCTGTTCCTGGGTTTTAAATTAGAGTGGAATGTGCCTGACCAAACATGTAAGGGCTTCTGTCCCATTCCTTCTTCCCCCTTACCCTTCATCCCCCGAACAAATACAAACCCCTGCAAAATCACCTGTTGAGGGTGCTGTCTTGCAGAGTGGGATGACCCTAATGAAGAAGTCTGGAGGTCGGAACCCAAACACCAGGATATGTTGAGACCAGGTGATTTTCCAAGTGTCATCCAGCCCAGAGAGTCCACCATCCTTTGGGTGTCAGAGGGTTGATTTAGTAGTATGAGGGCACACTTAGATCTGGAGATTGTGATCCCATGCAGAGGGGACCAGGTACTACATGTTCAAGGGGGGTGAATTAGCTGGCATATCCTCCTGAGGTCCTCAGGCCCACAACAGTCCAGTCTTGGGACCAAATTGGGTCTGTGTCCAGGGATGTGACACTAGCACGTTCACCGCGACTAAACGAATTTAGTGATCATTTTTCTTTTCTGTAATTTAATTTTAAATTTATAATGGAGTATAGTTGATTTACCATATTGTGTTCATTTTTGACATACACCAACATGATGCATTTATACAGAGATGACTATATATTCTTTTTAGAATTATTTTCCCATTGAGGTTACTAAAGGGTGTTGAGAAGAGTTCCAAGTGCTCTACAGCGGGTCCATGTTGATTACAAGTTTTCTCTCTGTAAATATGTATATACTAACTCCAACCTCATGATTTATGCCTCCAACACACCTTTCCAGTTTGGTAACCATAAGTTTGTGTTCTAAGTCTGGGACTCTGTTTCTGTGTTGTAAGATAGTACCTTTCTATCAATTTTTAGATTCCACCGATAAGTAATGTCATATGATATTTTTCATTGTCTGATTTATGACACTTAGTATGAATGTATCTCGGTCCTTCCGAGTGGCTGCAAATGGCCTTATTTCATTCATTTCATGGCTGAGTAATATTCCATTGTACATATCTACCATAATTTCTTTATCCATTCTTCCTTCCAAGGACTTTTAGGTAGCTTCCAAGTAGAGGCTCTTGTAAACAGGGCTGCATAAATTTTGGAATGCCTGGGTCCTGTCAATTTACGTTTTTTCCAAGATACAGGCCCAGGAGTGGTATCGCCCTATGCTCTGAAGCTCTGGTTTTTAGATTTTTAAGGAATCACCACCCACTTCTCCAGAGTGGCTGTTAGCAATTTACATTCCCACCATCAGCTTGTCAGGGTTCCCTTTTCTGCACACCCTGTCCTGCATTTCAGGTTTTACACTTTGTGAGGTTGGCCATTCTGACTGGTGCGAAGTGATATCTCTTTGTAGTATTAATTGACATTGTCCACCTGTTTTGTTGGTCAAAAATGGAGTAAGGGTTTTTCCTGAATATATTAAGGAATAACGCATACGGCCTTTTTGGCAAACTGCATCATTGGCGATGTTCAGCAGCTTTGCGTGTGCTTTAATGGCGAGTGCAAACTACCTCTTGAAATTCCTTTCCTGCAATTCTGCCTTGCTTACAAGGCCTTTAGGAATACTTGGCTGAAGAAATGGCTCCATCAGAGGTGTCAATTACAACCCTGCATGTTTGTGAATTGCAGTGCCCCGGAGCACCGGTTTTCAACTTGTTGTTTAGGGAAGCAGACACAAAGGGGCAGGATTTCTACAGACCCATTCCGGTTACTGGGGCACCTGAAGGATAGGGAAATTCTTCTTCCAGATTAGGAAACTAGAGTGGCATATGCCTGTCCAAACATCTAAGGCTTGTGTCTCATTCCATCCCCCCATTCCCCTTCTTCACCGGAAAATTCCAAGCCGTGAAAAACTGGCTGTTGAGTGTGCTGCCTTCCCAAAGTGGGGAGGCTCTAAGGAAAGGAGCTGGGGAACCCGAATACCAGGAGAAGTGGAGATGGGGTGACTTTTCCAAACTCTTCCCGATCAGACGGTGTACCATCCTCTGGATGTCCCATGAATGTTTTAGCTGTAGGAAGGGTCCCCTGCACCTGGAGATATGGGACCCATGGAATGGGGGCCAGGCAGTATTACTCTAAAAGTGTTGCATTTGCTGTCCCATCCTCACGAAGCCTCTCAGACCAACGAGTGTAGAACCTTGGGTCCCATCCAGCTCTGTGTCTAGATGTGGTCAGTCCAGGTTGCATCACAGCCCTTGAACAAATTTTGTAAGAATTTCTCTCTCTCTCACTGTCTTTTTTTTTTTGTTCTTGTTATTTAATTTTATAATGGGGTATAGCTGATTTTCAATACTGTGTTTCTTCCTGCTCTGCATCTATCCACTTGATTCACTTAAAGAGAGACATCAATAAATTGTTTTACAGATTCTTACCAGTCTTATATATCCTTTTCCGGTGACAACAGTGTGCTGAGTCCAGCTCGTTGAGCTATACAGTAGGTCCTGTCGAATACCTATTTTGTTTATGGAACTGTATCTATGCTAATTTCAACCTCCTGGTTTATGCATCACCCCACCCCACCTTTCTTCTTTAGCAGCCGTAAGTGTGTTTTCTAAATGTGTGACTGTTTCTGTATTGTAATTGAGTTCATGTGTAGCCATTTTTAGATACTATCTGTAAGTGATACCTTATGGTAAGTCTCTTTTTATGTCTGACTTAGGTCACTTAGAATGATCGTACCTCAGTCTCCACGAGTTGCTGCAATTGGCCTTATTTCATTGATTTAATTGCAGAGTAATGTTCCATTGTACAGAAGTACCACATCTTCGTTATCCATTTATTGCTTCCAAGGACATGTAAGTTGTACCCAAATCGAGGCATTTCTAAACAGAGCAGCACTAAACGTATGGGGTGCCTGTGTCCTGTCGATTTTTGGTTTTCCCAAGATATGCGGCGAAGAGTGGAAGAGATGTATGCTCTGTAGCTCTGTATTTTAGACGTTTTAGGGAACACCATAGACTTCTCCAGAGTGGCCGTTGGCTATTTACATCCCCGTCATCAGCGAAACAAAGCTCCCTCTTCTCCATGGCCTGTCCAGCATTTTTGCTGTCTACACTTTTCCAGGATGGACTTTTGATGAATGCGAAGTGATACTTCTTTGTAGTATGGATTTGCATTGCCCGCTTGTTTGATTGGCCAAAAAGGACGTATGCGTTTTTTTCTGAATATATTTATTTTTATAATGGGGTTTAGCTGATTTTCACTGCTGTGTTTATGCCGCTTTACACCCACTTGATTCATTTACAGGGAGAAGTCAATACATAGGTTTTAAGATTCTTACTAGTCAGATATATTCTTGTGCGATGAATAGGGGGAGTTGAGTCCAGTTCACTGAGCAAGGAGTAGGTCTTGTCTATAACACATTTGGTTTATGGAACAGTATCTGTGCTAATTTCAAACCCTTGTTTTATGCATCACCCCACCTCACCTTTCCCGTTAAGCAGCCATAGTGTGTTTTCTAAATGTGTGACTCTCTTCTGTTTTGTAATACAGTTAATGTGTAGCGATTTTTACATGCCCTCCATAAGTGATATCTTATGATGTGTCTTTTTCTGTGTGACTTATTTCACTTAGAATCATCGTACTTAAATCCACTCATCATGCTGCTACTAGCCTTATGACATTGATTTCATGGCTGAGTGATATTCCATTGTACATAAGTAGCACAACTTCTTTATTACATTTTTCTCTTTCCTGGGATATTTAAGGTGTACCGAAGTGGAGGTTCTTGTAAACAAAGCAGCCCTAAACTTTGGGGTGCCTGTGTCTTGTTGATATTTAGTTTTCCCTATTTATACGCCCATGAGTGGAAGTGCCCTATGCTCTCTAGCTGTGTCTTTTAGATGTTTTGGGAAACACCATACACTTCTCCAGAGTGGCCGTTGGCAATTAACATCCCGCCCATCAGCGTAACAAGGCTCCCATTTCTCCCTGGCCTGTCCTGCATTTCTCGTTTTTACACTTTTTTAGGATGGCCATTTTGACCGCTGGGAAGTGAGACTTCTTTGTAGCACTGATTTGCATTTCCCGCTTGCTTGGTTGGCCCAAAAGCGCGTATGCGTTTTTTCCTGAATATATTCAGGAAAAAACGCATACGCCCTTTTTGGCCAAGTGCATCATTGTCAACGTTTTGCCGCTTTTCACGTGCTTTAAAGGCGATTCGAATCTACCTCCTGAAATGTGTTTCCTGCAATTCTGCCTTACTTTCAAATCCTCTTCGTTGCCTTCCCTCAATATATTTTTGGACGATAGTTATCATTTGTAACTCTGCAGGTTTGTGCATTGTAGTGTCACTGAGCTCCATTTTTCAACTCGCTTTTTTGGGAGCTGGCCGCAAAACCGCAGGATTGCTTCGGGCCCTATTCTGGTTCCGGGGGGGCAAGCTCAGCCTGTGGTTAATTCTTCTTCCTAATGGGAAATTAAAGTGACCTATGCCTCTCCCTACAGCTAGCGCTAGTCTCTCATTGGTTCCCCCTCTTCCCGTTCATCCTCAGGACAAATTGCAACCTGTACGAAACAGGAGCTTAAAGGTGCTGATTCTCCAAGTGGGGAGATTGTTAGGAAAGCGGCTGGAATGGCGAACCCGAGCACCAGGAGATAAGAAATGAGGTGCGTTTTAGAAAGCTTTCCCGATCACATGGTGTACCATTCTCTGGGTTTCCTATGCATGTTTTCGCTGTAGGAAGATTCCCTTTAACCCAGAGATTTGGGATGCATGGAATGGGTCCCACGCAGTATTACTTTAAAGGGTCTGCATTTGCTCACCCAACCACACCAAACCTCGCAGCCCCAAGAGTGTCCAGCCTTAAGTCTCATTCAGCTGTGGACCTCGATATGGTCAATCCAGGTTGCATCACAGCCCCTGAAATAATTTTGTAAGAATTTCTCTCTCTTTCACTGTCTTTGTTTTTTTTTTTTTTTTTGTAATTTATTTTTATAATGGGGATTAACTGATTTTCACTGCTGTGTTTATGGCACTTTACACCCACTGGATTCACTTACAGAGAGATATCAATATATAGGTTTTCAGATGCTTACTAGTCAGATATATTCTTGTGTGGTGAATAGGGGGTGTTGAGTCCAGTTCACTGAGCAAGGAGTAGGTCTTGTCTATTATATATTTGGTTTATGGAACGGTATCTGTGCTAATTTCAAACCCTTGTTTTATGCATCACCCCACCTCACCTTTCCCGTTAAGCAGCCCTAGTGTGTTTTCTAATTGTGTGACTCTGTTCTGTTTTGTAATTCAGTTCATGAGTAGCGATTTTTACATTCCCTCTATAAGTGATATCTTATGATAACTGTCTTTTTCTGTGTGACTTATTTCACTTAGAATCATCGTACCTAAATCCACTGATCATGCTGCTGCTAGCCTTATGACATTGATTTCATGGCTGAGTGATATTCCATTGTACATACGTACCTCAACTTCTTTATCCATTTTTCTCTTTCCTGGGATATTTAAGGTGTACCGAAGTGGAGGTTCTTGTAAACAGAGCAGCCGTAAACTTTGGGGTGCCTGTGTCTTGTTGATTTTTAGCTTTCCCTATTTATACGCCCATGAGTGGAAGTGCCCTATGCTCTCTAGCTGTGTCTTTTAGATGTTTTGGGAAACACCATACACTTCTCCAGAGTGACCATTGGCAATTTACATCCCGCCCATCAGCGTAACAAGGCTCCTATTTCTCCCTAGCCTGTCCTGCATTTCTGGGTTTTACACTTTTTTAGGATGGCCCTTTTGCCCGCTGGGAAGTGAGACTTCTTTGTAGTGCTGATTTGCATTTCCCGCTTGCTTGGTTGGCCAAAAAGGGCCTTTGCATTTTTTCCTGAATATGTTCAGGAAAAAACGCATACGCCCTTTTTGGCCAAGTGCATCATTGTCAACGTTTTGCCGCTTTTCATGTGCTTTAAAGGACATTCGAATCTACCTCCTGAAATCTGTTTCCTGCAATTCTGCCTTACTTTCACATCCTCTTCGTTGCCTTCCCTCAATATATTTTTGGACGATAGTTATCATTTGTAACTCTGCAGGTTTGTGCATTGTAGTGTCACTGAGCTCCATTTTTCAACTCGCTTTTTTGGGAGCTGGTCGCAAAAAGGCAGGATTGCTTCAGGCCCTATTCTGGTTCGGGGAAGCAGGCTGAGCCTATGGTTAATTCTTCTTCCTGATGAGAAATTGGAGTGAGCAGTGCCTGTCCGAATAGCTAGAGCTAGTCTCTCATTGGTTCCCCCTCTTCCCATTCATCCTCAGGACAAATTGCAACCTGTATGAAACAGGAACTTAAAGGTGGTGATACTCCAAGTGGGGAGATTGTTAGGAAAGCGGCTGGAATGGCGAACCAGAGCACCAGGAGATGAGAAATGAGGTGCGTTTTAGAAACCTTTCCCGATCACACGGTGTACCATCCTCTGGGTTTCCTATGCATGTTTTCGCTGTAAGAAGATTCCCTTGAACCTGGAGATTTTGGGCCCATGGAATGGGTACCACGCAGTATTACTTTAAAGGGTCTGCATTTGCGCACCCAACCTCACCAAACCTCGCAACCCGACGAGTGTCCAGCCTTATGTCTCATTCAGCTGAGGGTCTAGATATGGTCAATCCAGGTTGCATCACAGCCCCCGAACGAATTTTGTAAGTATGTCTCTCTCTTTCACTGTCTTTATTTTTTTGGAATTTATTTTTATACTGGGGTTTATCTGATTTTCAATGCTGTGTTTATGCTGCTTTACACCCACTTGCTTCTCTTACTTAGAGATATCAATACATAGGTTTTAAGATTCTTACTAGTCAGATATATTCTTGTGCAGTGAATAGAGGGTGTTGAGTCCAGTTCATTGAGCAAGGAAGAGGTCTTCTCTATCACATATTTGGTTTATGGAACGGTATCTGTGCTAATTTCATACCCTTGTTTTATGCATCACCCCACCTCAGCTTTCCCGTTAAGCAGCCCTAGTGTGTTTTCTAAATGTGTGACTTTGTTCCGTTTTGTAATTCAGTTTATCTGTAGCGATTTTTACATTCCCTCTATAAGTGATATCTTTTGAAAGGTGTTTTTTTCCGTGTGACTTATTTCACTTAGAATCTTCGTACCTAAATCCACTCATCACGCTGCTACTAGCCTTATGACATTGATTTCATGGCTGAGTGATATTCCATTGTACATACGTACCTCAACTTCTTTATCCATTTTTCTCTTTCCTGGGATATCTAAGGTGTACCGAAGTGGAGGTTCTTGTAAGCAGAGCAGCCCTATACTTTGGGGTGCCTGTGTCTTGTTGATTTTTAGTTTTCCCAATTTATACGCCCATGAGTGGAAGTGCCATATGCTCTCTAGCTGTGTTTTTTCGATCTTTTAGGAAACCCCATACTCTTCTCCAGAGTGGCCGTTGGCAATTTACATCCCACCCATCAGCCTAACAAGGCTCCCTTTTCTACTTGGCCTGTCCTGCATTTCTGGTTTTTACACTTTTTTAGGATGGCCCTTCTGACCGCTGTGAAGTGAGACTTCTTTGTAGTGCTGATTTGCATTTCCTGCATGCTTGAGTGGCCTAAAAGGGCCAGGAGGGAGAAGGGAAGGAGTTTCAAGGAGAAGGACAGAAAGCAGGAGAAGGAGGGGGGTGAGGGAGAGAGAGGGGGGCGTGGGATAGAGGGAGGGAGGGAAAGACAAAGATATCTCTCCCTCACTCCCTCTATCCGTCTCTCCCTCGCTCCCTCTCCTCCCTCTCACTGTCCCTCCAGCTCTCCCTCTCCCTCCGTCTCTCCATCTCCCTTACTCCCTCCCAGAGATGGAGAGATGTAGGGAGAGGCAGAGACAAGGGAGAGGGAGAGAGGGAGAGAGAGGGGAGAGAGTTAGAGAGGGAGAGAGAGAGAGGTCTCTTCCTTCCTCTCTTTCCCTGTCTCCTCCTTCTCTCCCTCTCTCCCTCTTCCCTCTCCCTCTCCCTCTCCCTCTCTCCCCCCTCCCTCTCCCCGTCTCTCTGGTCTCTGCCTCTCCCTCCATCTCTCCCTCTCTGGGAGCGAGTGAGGGAGCGGGAGAGACGGAGGGAGAGGGAGAGACAGAGGGAGGGAGAGGGAGAGGGAGGGAGAGAGGAAGGGAAAATGCGAGGGAGGGAGAGGGAAGGAGGGCAAGATGACTCTCCCTCTCCCTCTCCCTCTCCCTCCACCTCCCTCTCTCCCTCTCCCTCCCTTCCTCTTCCTTTCCTAGAGGGAAGGAGGGAGAGGGAGAGACAGAGGAAGAGGAGAGGGAGGGAGCGAAGGAGAGGGAGAGTCGGAGAAGGAGTTAGGGAGAGGGAAAAGGAGAGAGGGTGCCTGCTTCCCTCTCTGTCTCCCTCCCTCCCTCCCTCTCCATGTCCCTCTCTCCCCCCTCTCCCTCTCCCTCTGTCTCTCCTTCTCTGGGAGGGAGAGAGGGAGAGGAAGAGGGAGGGAGAGTGAGAAGGAGGGAAAGTGATGGAGGGAGGGAGAGGGAGAGAGGGATAGAGGGAGGGAGGGAGAGATGTCTCCCCCCTTTCTCTCCTTCTCCCCCTCCCTCTCCTGCTCTCTCTCCCTCTCCCTCCACCTCCTTCCCTCTCCAGAGAGGGAAGGAGGTGGAGGGAGAGGGAGAAGGAGGGAGGGAGGGAGAGGGAAAGAGGTAGAGGCAGAGCGGAACAGGGAAACAAGGACTGGGAAACAGGCACAGGGAGAGGGAGGGAGAGAGGGAGAGAGGAGAGGGAAGAGGGAGGTGAAAGAAGGAGAGGAAAGAGGCAGAGGGACAGAGGGAGAGAGAAGAGGGAGAGGGAAGAGGGAGAGGGAGAGGGAGCGAGGGAGAGGAAAGAGAGAGAGGGAGAGGGAGAGAGGGAGGGAGAGAGGGAGAGACAGATGGAGAGAAAGAGAGGGAGAGAGAGGGAGAGGGAGAGGGAAAGAGGGAGAGGAAGAGTGGAACAGGGAAAGAGGGACAGGGAGAGAGGGAGGGATAGAGGGAGGAGAGGAAGCAGGGAGAAAAGAGAGAAAGAACACACCATCTACACTTCTGTCAAATGACACCGGGGATCCTTACACAACCAGGAGAAAATAACACAGGGAGGCTCTTTCTCAGCTGGAACTGGAACTGCAGACGGGGCCAAACACCACCAGGCTGGCCACACGTGTCCAGCCGCCGCTCCAGCCCCGTCAGCCGTGAGTCCGGTCACCAGGGCTCTGAGTGTCTGCTCCAGGGAGCTGGGGTTCACCCCCTCACACGGGAGGCTGGGCCAAGAGAGCAGGGCCCCGGGCTGGACACATAGGGGGAAACGCATCCCCACAGGACAGCTTGGGTAAGCAGATTCAGCTGCCAGATTCTAGAGGCCCGGGACCACCCTGTGGCCCGTGAAACCCAGGAGCCACGAGGGTCTTGCATCGTGATTCCTGTCCATTGGACTGTAAAGTTTATGTAGGGAATCTTGGAAACAGTGGTAACAAGGCTGAATTGGAACGAGCTTTAGGCTATTATGGACCACTCTGAAGTGTGTGGGGTGCTAAAAACCCTCCCGGCTTCACTCTCGTTGAATGTGAAGATCCCCGAGATGCAGCCGATGCTGTCCGAGAACTAGATGGGAGAACACTAGGTGGCTGCCGAGTAAGAGTGGACCTGTCGAATGGGAAAAGAGAAGTCGAAATCATGACTGCCTCATTCTTGGGGTCGTCGCCCTCGAGATGATTATGGGAGGAGGAGTCGTCCACCTCCCACACATCTCCAAGATGGAGAGCCTTCTCCGTCAGCCAGAGCAGGTCCCTTTCTAGATATAGGAGAAGAGAGAGATCCCTGTCCCAAGAGAGAAATCACAAGCCGTCCCGATCTTTCTCTAGGTCTTCTAGCCGATCTAGGTCAGATGAAAGGAAATAGAAGACCACTTTGCAAGAGGAGTGGTGTACAGGCAATAACTTCATTTGGCAGGAGTATGTACAGAAAATTCAAGTTTTGTTTGAGACTTCCGAAGCTTGGTGCACTTTTTAAATGTTTTAGTTGTTCACATTTGTTTGTCTCTTGGGACAGTGACACATAAAGGTGTCATTCTCTATGGTTTGAAATGGGTCCTGTGAGGCATGTAATATGAAGAATTGTTACCTTACAATGTTCCCTTAAGCAAAATTGAATTTGCTTTGAATTTTTGGTCTTGCCTAGACTGATAATAAAACTCTAACTCCTGCCCACCTAAAGTGTGATGTTTACTATTATGGAAACAACACTGGCAAACGTTGAAAAGACTTTCTGTAGCTGGGATATGGTATGCAGCTGTAGTTAAGCAAGCAGTCTTTAAAAGGTGCTGTGAACCCAAGCCAGCAGGTAAAAATGAAAGCCGCACCCTTACCCTAGATTAGAGGTTTAAAAATTCCACTAGTCTTCACACCGGACAAGAGGTTGTCCAGGGAGTTTAAAATCTAAGAAGTTTCAAGGAAGTTAGTTTACCTTTGAGTTAGGTCATACGTCCCCTCTGTGATTGCTGTACATGAATACATAGCTCTTTGTAATATTTTTTGGAAATTTGAGATTATCAAGATACCAATGTCCTGCCAGATTTAGAGTATATTGTAGAGCTGAACTTTGAGTTACTGTGCAATTTTTTTTTTCATGCTGTCATTTGTAATATGTTTTGTGAGAATCCTTGGGATTAACGTTTTGGTTGCAAAAGAAAAAAAGAAAAGAAAAGAATCCGCCTGCCAATGCAGGGGACACAGGTTCAAGCCCTGGTCCGGGAAGATCCCAGGTGCCGCAGATCAACTAAGCCCGTGGGCCACAACTACTGAGCCTGCACTCTAGATCCTGGGAGCCAGAACTACTGAGCCCCCGTGACACAACTACAGAAGCCCACACGCAACGAAGACCCAACGCAGCAAGAAAAAAAAGACGATACTGGCCAGGTGATCAAGGGTAAAATCGTTTGTCATAAGTCCCGTTGATGGTGTGTATCCTTGATGTGACCTGAGGAGAATGGCATTTTTATCTCTGTCTGGGTCTTCCTCCCCAAACCCCATAACTCCAGACCAACCATAAGAAAACATCAGAAAACAAACAGACAAACAAATTGAGGGACAAAACACCTGACCAGTCCTCCTCAAAACTTTCAAGGTATCAAAACCCAGCGACGTCTGAGAAATGTCACAGCCCAGAGGAGACTGGGACAGAAAAAGGATGTTAGGGGAACACTAGGGAAATTCTAATAAAGTGTGGACTTTAGTTAATAACAATGTATCCATCTGGGTTCCTTAGTTGGATAAACATGTCACACTAAGGTACTAATGAGTTGGAAATAGGGGTACTGGGTCAGGGTCCACGGCACTCTGTACACTCTGTACAGATCTTTGCAACTTTTTTGTAACTCTAAGCTCTTGTAAAATTAAGCGAGTACTGAACAGAGCTAAGAATGTTATTTCCCTGATTTGAACATGCCTGAGTTTCTTTTCATGGTCACATTTTTGCTATTTGGATGTGTCTTGGAATCAGTAGCAAAGGAGAGTTGCCAGCCCCTGGGAAGATGTGGGTGGTTCGCAGGTGGCTTGCTCTGGAGCTGAAGACCACGGTGGGAAGTCTGCAGCCTCGGGCTGCACTTAGAAACATGGGAGGGGATGGGCCAGCTCAGTTAGGGATGGAACCTATAAATAAAACTTTTTTCTTTTCCGTTATGGCTTATCACAGGATACTGAATATAGTTCCCTGTGCTAGACAGTAGGACGTTGTAGTTTATCCATCCTATATTTAATAGTTTGCATCTGCTAACCCCAAACTCCCAATCCAACCCTCCCTCACTGTTTCTCCCCCTTGGCAACCACAAGTCTGTTCTCTATGTCTGTGAGTCTGTTTTTGTTTTGTAGACGCGTTCATTTGTGTCGTATTTTAGATTTCACATATAAGTGAGATCATATGATATTTGTCTTTCTCTTCTGACTTACTTCACTTAGTATGATAATCTCTAGGTCCATCCACGTTGCTGCAAATAGCATTATTTCATTCTTTTTATGGCTGAATAATATTCCATTGTATATATGTACCACATCTTCTTTATCCATTCATCCATCAGTGGACATTTAGGTAGCTTCCATGTCTTGGCTACTGTAAATAGTGCTGCAATGAACGTTGGGGTGCATGTATCTTTCTTTCTTTCTTCTTTCCTTCTTCCTTTCTTCCTTTCTTTCTTTCTCTCTCTCTCTTTCTCTTTCTTTCTTTCTTTCTTTCTCTCTCTTTCTCTCTTTCTTTCTTTCTTTTTTCTTTCTTCTTTTATTGTCACACGGCATGTGAGATCTTAGTTCCCTGACCAGAGATGGAACCCACGCCCCCTGCACTGGAAGCATGGATTCTTAACCACTGGACCACCAGGGAAATGCCAGGGGTGTATGTATAGTTTTGAATTAGAGTTTTCTCCGGATCTATGCCCGGGAGTGGAATTGTGGGACCCTATGGCAGCTGTATCTGTTCCTGCACGCCTCACATCAACCACCTGCACTCCAATCCTTGCTCTCAACGTCATCTTCAGGGAACCCAACCTGCGACAGGGACCTTGACAAGAAGAAATGGCTCAGGGAAAAGCTACCTGCACGGGGAGGAGATAGAGACCATCGCCCCTGGGGTGCGGAGGGGAGAGTGGGTGCAGAGGTTTGTCATTTCACCCCCGATACTCATCTCAGCCCTCGTGGCTGCCCCACTCTAGGTCACCTCGGGATACAGAGGTGAGCCGGTTAGAGTCCCTGCCTGTGCAGGAATCGGGGCACCAGCGGGTCTGAATAATATTAGTGCAGGGTCTTCCCCGTGGCACTGGGGTTATTCGGGGCGGGTCATCCTCTGCTGAGGGCCCCTCCTGGGCACTGTGTGGGGTTTAGCAGCATCCCTGGCCTCACCCATTTGATTCCAGGGGCCCTCCCTCCCAGTTGTGACAACCACAGATTTTCCCCACACATCACGGAAGAACTGGGTGAGGCGGGGGCAGGATGGCTCTGGGCGAGGACAGCTGTGTTGAAGCAACCAGCCTGGCCCAGGGCAAGGTCTGCCCCAATCCCGTCAGCGCCTGCATTTAGAACTGCCCCTTTCCTCTCCCACCTCCCCTGCCCTGCAGTGGTCTCCGAGACATCATCCCCATGTAATAAATCACACCTTCTCAGTTTACTGTTTGCTGCCCTCGCTAGAACGTGAGCTCTTTGAGGACAGGGATGCTGTTATGTCCCCAGCACCTAGAAGAGTGTCTGCTGTGTAGTAGATGCTTCATAAATACTTGCTGAATAAAGGAGTTGAATAAAGGGATGAGTGGGTGAATGAATGAAGGTTACAATGGAAGGAGGGGGGAGATTCCCTTTCTGGCTCTCGGGGGTTGGGAGATCAAGTGAAAGATCTGTCCTAAATAGGCTGACCAGCCTTCTGGGGTTCCCCGGGACTGAGAGTTTCCCCAGAGTTCCAGCGCTCAAACCTGAGCGGTCCTGGGCAAACTGGGGGCGGGTGTTGGTCACCCTATCTAAACACAGTAACAATTCCAGCTGCAATAGCAATGGCCAATGACCTCTACGGTCTTATTGACCATGCACAGTTCTCTACCTGGCGGGGAAGGGTGGGCCGGGATTGGAATTCTGGTGATCCAGGGCGGGTGAGGGCACACCCCGGGCTTGTGGAGGGGAGTCCAGGAAGGTTCTGGAGGAAGTGACAGTGACACAGGAGGGAGGGAGGAGTCTAAGGAAGAACATCCCACATGACAACCTGTGCCAATGGCCCTGGGCCCAAGGTCACACCTGACCAGGGCTTGCTTTTTTTTTTTTCTAATTTACTTTTCCCCACATGGATATGCAATTGTCCTAATGCCATTTATTGAAAACTCCTTAATTTCCCCACTTTCTATCATATCAAGTTCTCATATATCTGTTTCTGGACCTTTTTTCTATACCATAGAGCTATACGTCCCATCCTTGCACCACTAGGGCTGTTTCATCACTATAACTTTATTTATTCATTTTGTTTTGGCCGTGCTGTGTGGCATGTGGGATCTTATGTCCCTGACCAGGGATCGAACCCGCGTCCCCTGCAGTGGAAGCTCGGAGTCTTAATCACTGGACCTCCAGGGAAGTCCCCAGGGCTTGCTTTGACATCCATGGAATGGTGGCAGGTGGGCACGGGGAGCAGCTGTCTGTGAGCCATCCTGGGTAGAAATGCAGGGTGGAGGGGAGGACAGATGGAGCTGGAGGGGAAGAAGCGGAGGAGGGAGGGAGGAAGGGAGGGAGGCCGGGCGAGAGACAGACAGAGAGTTTCCGGAGACAATAGCTCTGGCCGTGTCCTAGGGCATGAAAGCTGAAAATAGCTCCTAGTGCCGGGAGCCTTGGAGCCGGAGGCTGGGAGCCAGGGTGACTGGCTCTCCTCCCTGGTGTGCGTGTGTTGCGGGGGGGTGGGTGGCTCTGGGCTTCTCAGGCTGGGAATGGGGTGCACAGAGCAGGAACGGAGCAGGGACCCTTCTCTCTGGAACCTCGTGGGCCATCCTCAGCTCACAAAGCTGAGCCACTCCTTGCCCTACGAGTGGGGGGCTTATCCTCCCTGTCCCCTGGATCATACCCCCTCACACACAACTTCCCCGTGTGTGTTCCCAGCAACCAAGAGAATCTGTTTTTAAAAGATTTGGGGGAGGGGGGTAACCATACAAACAAGAGCAGAATGGATACTTTTTCAGGATATGAATGGCTCTGTGTAAGCCCACCCCCAGGGTAACCACAGTCCTGACCTCTAACACTCTTGACGAGTCAGCCTTGGTCTGGGCTTGCGGACCCACGGAAGCTTCCTCATTCCCTCCTTCAGGTCCCGACTCTCCCTCGGCGTCTTTGTGAGAAGCACCCGGGGAAGTGGGACTGCTAGGCTGTACTGCTGCTAGAACTCCACCTGGGCTCCACCAGGCTCCAGCCCCCCGCCCTGTCCACCTAACTGACCCTGAGGCACCTCAACTGGTAGGAGCAGCATCACCTTCCCTCCTGGGACTCGTGATACTTAAGGGAGACACCGAAAGACAAGCCTTTGGCTCCCTGGCTGGCAAAGAGCAGGTACTCAATTGTCATAAGTGTCCGTATCAGTGAGGGTTCTCCAGACAAACAGAATCCATATGGGGTGTGTGTGTATATACACACACACGTACATATGTACAAGCATACAAAAATATACAGCTGTGTACATATGCAGTATGCGTACACACATATACACATATAGTATATACAATACACACATACATATATACACACATATAAAATGCAGTTCGTATATATACAGTATGTATACACACATATACACACAATATAGACAATACACACATACATATACACTATACATACACACATATAAAATGCATAGTTTGTATACAGTATGTACACATACGTATAACATATGCAATATACACACCTAGGTACATATATAGCATACGTATATACACACATACAAAGATATTTAGGTGTGCATATAGACAGTATACATACATACACATATAATATATGCAATACATACACGTACATACATATAGACACACATATACACCTACATATAAAAGCATATAGCATAAAAATATATATGTACTGTATATAGAAATTCATCGTATATATACATACATATATCATATATATAAGATATATACACATACATATATACAATGTGTACACACACACACCTATATGTAAATATGCGCATGTACATACACATATAAATTCATACGCAAGTGTGTATATAATAGTATATTCATATATACATATAATACCTAGAAACATATTGGGGGGGAGGAGTCACGGTACGTCAAGGGCGGGAGTCGAACCCGCCACCCCAGGCCCCGAGGGGTCTCCCCGGGTCTCCACTTCGGGCCGGTGGGTGTGGCCGGGGGGGGGCAGCTGAAGACGTGCGTGCGTGCTTGCGTGCGTACGTGCGTACGTGCGTACGTGCGTGCGTGGGGGCGGGTCCACGGGGCGGGAGGCGCTCGCTGCGAGTGAGTGGTTCAGCCGGGCCCCGGCTCATTGTGCTTGCCTCACGCCGGCCCCAGTTGGCAGCAGCGCTGGAGGCCCCGGGCCTGTGACCACAAAGAGGGAGCCGGGGGCCGGACGGGAGCAGGCCGGCGGCGGCGGCGGCGGCGGCGGCGGCGCCGGCTGAGGCCCAGGCCAGGCTCCCTCCCCTCAGCCTCCCGCCCGCCCGCCCGCCTGTCCCGCCCCCGCCGGCGGCGCCCCGCCCCTCCCCCAACCGCCAGACTAGCCTGGTGCGGGGGCCGCGCGCGAAAACGTGGGGGAGAAGCTGAGGCTGGAGTCGCCCGTGGTGGCCGAGCCTGCCGTCTACCCATGGCTGCTGCTGGTCTACGTGAGTGCCGCCCGTCCCCTCTTCCCGGACCTCCACCTCTCTTCCCCCACGGCACGCGCTGAGCCCACCGAGTAACGGAGCAACTCGAGTCGCCAGACCCTCTTTGGAGCCCCCCTTCCCACCCTGCCTGGTTCTCCGCGGCCGTTTCCAGCCCCCGCGCGCAGGGTGGGCAGAGGGGAGCCGGGGCCGGCCGGGGGCACAGACTCGGCAGCGGGGACCCCGCGCTTCCGAGGGGCGCCCGAGCCGGTCTGCCGTTGGCCCTGTAGGGCTGGGGACCCAGGTCCGCCCCCCCCCTCGGCCTGGACTGCCGGCGGGCTTGCCCTTCCATACTTTATGATCTGACACGTCGGGTTTCTTTTTCCTGGCCAGCTTTACCATTACCTGACCAGCTTTCCCAGCATCCCCTGATAATGTGTTAGATATTCAAGTTTTAGGGCCCGGTCCCAGCCCTATGGAATCAGCAACTCTGGTGGGGCTCAGTGATCTCTGTTACAACAGGCCCTCCAGATGATTTTTATTCACCTTAAAGTTTGAAAATATCTGCATTGTCAGCTGGCCGAAGCGTCCACCAGCAGGTGAAGGGGAGTGGCGCCTGGAAAAGATAGGGACCAGCCAAGGTAAGTACAGTAGCATTTGCCATGGTAGTAATGGAGAATGCCTTTTCTCCACTGGTTGGCACAGACTAGTATCTGGGAGCAGTGGCAGGGTTATTTAGGATGCTTTACATTGCAGTGTAGAGTGACCGCTGTCCTGGTTTGCCAGGGACTTCCCCTGTGTGAGCACTTAAAATCTCATCCTGGCAAACCCCTTAGCCTTGGGTTTGATAAACTTAGGGAATAATATGAAATTTAGGGGAAACATGATCTAGGTTTTGGGCAAGTCACAAGTGCTAATTAAAGCTAAGCAAGTATGGACAACATCTAGCCTTCTTTACCCCTTTGCGGGGAGGTAAATCTTGATTGGGTGAGAGGACTTATTGTTAAGAGATCTTTGTAGAAACATCCCCTTCTGCTTAGTCCGCTGGTTCTCCGTTCTGGCTAGACATTGGCATCGTCTGAGGAGAGTTAAAAGGATTGTATTGGTCTAGCATGACCAACCGTCGGTGTGAGGGTTTTTAAAAAGTGCTTCAGAGGATTCTAATGTGCAGCCAAATTTAGGTGCCACTGCTTAAGCTTTTGAACCGCTGCTACGTATTTTCACCTCATCTTGCTGTGAGAATATCCAACTGTAGTTGAGGTTTGTTGTTTTTCTTTTTCTTTTTTTAACTGTCTTATTATAAGATTTACTGTCTTAAATAAGATTGAATGGACAGAAAATCCTGCTAGTCCATCTGGTATAGCTGGATACCCAGAGTAATATCGTTAAGATATGTACCATTTAAGTATTGTGACTGGCCTTTTAAAAATTAACATATGCATTAAATTAGTATTGATAGTATAGATCTCTTTCGAAGTTGTCATGTTGGGGAGCTATACCTCTAATCTGCTGCCATTGCTAAATATCTGGACACCTCTTACTAGGAATTGCTTTTAAAAATCTTTAGGGATTAAAACCAAGATTGCTGTATTATTTGTACTGGGACCACAAAAACCTCACAGAGTTCCCCCGCTGTACCTTCTACCCCCATCTCTAACCCTTGGCAACTTCTAATCTGTTCTCCATCTCCACAGTTTTGTTATTTTAAGAATAATATGTAAACATAATCATGAATTACTTAATCTTCGGAGATTGGCTTTTAAAAACTTTTCCCTCGGCATCATTCCCTTGAAGTTCATTTCAATTTTTGCATATATTAATAATTTGTTCCTTGTTGTTGCTCGGTAGTATTCTATCATAAGATTTTATCACAATCTGTTTCAACATTCACCCATTGAAAGACATTTGGGGAGTTGCCAGTTTGTGGCTATTAGAAATAAAACTGCTATGAACATTTATGTGTAAGTTTCTGTGGGAACTTCATTAAGTTTTTGTTTCTTTTGGATAAATGCTCAAGAGTACAATTACTGCATTGTAGGGTGAATCTACTTTTAGGATTAAAAGAGACTGTCAAGCTGTTTCTCAGAGTGGCTAAACCATTTTATTTTCCCACCAGTGATGTGATATAATTTTTCTACATACTCGCTAGCATTTGATGTTGTCACTATACTTTAATTTTAGTTATTCTCTGATATCTCATTATGGTCTTAATTTGCATTTCCCTGATGGCTAACGATGTTGAACATCTTTTCATGTGCTTCTTTGCCATGTGTATATTCTCTTCCATGAAATGTCTGTTCCTGTCTTCTGCCTATTCTCTAGTTGGATTTTTTTAAGTTGTTTGGAGAGTTCTTTGTATATTATAGATACAAGTCATTTGTCTCCTATGGGATTTTCAAATATGTTTTCCCACTGTGTAATTTGAGTTTTCATCCACTTAAAAGGATCTTCTATGAAGCATTTTTAACTCATTTTGATGAGATCCAATTGATCAGTTTTTGCTTTTATTGATCATACTTTCGGTGTCAAGTCTAAGAATTATTCACCTAGTTGTAGATGCCAAAGATTTTCTCCTATTTTTTTTCTCTAAAAATGTCCTGCTTTTACATTTAAGATTATGATCCACTTTGATTTAATTTTTGTGTAAGATGTGTAAGGTTTAGGTTAAGGTTCATTGTTTGTTTGTTTGTTTTTGTCGAGGGATGTCCAACTGTTTCAGTACCATTTTTTGAAAAGTCTTTTCTTCCTTGATAGCTTTTGCACTGCTGTCAAAACCAAGTTAAATGTATTTGTGTCAGTCTATTTCTGGGTTCTCTGTTCCATTCCATTGATCTATGTATCTACCCTCCATCATTACTGCGAAATCTTGAAATTGGGTAGATTAATTCCTCCCATTTTAATCTTCCTTTACAAATTGTTTTAGCTATTCTTCAGCCTCTTCCTACCATATAAATCTTAGAATAAGCTTGTCTATATCCACAAAAATCTTGAGGGCATTTTAAGAGTAATTGTGTTAAGCCTCTTAACTTGGGGAGAATTGACAGCTTTATTATGTTGTGTTTTCTAATCCATGAACAAGGTATGTCTCCCTATTTGTTTGGGACTTTTAAAATTTTCTTCATCAGCATTTTGTAATTTTCAGTATAGAGGTCCTATAAATGTCTTATTGGGCTTCTATTTAAGTATTTATTTAGGTCAGTTGTAAATGGCATCACATATTTTTATTTAAGCTTCTACACATTTGTTATTAATATATAATTTGATAAAATTGTGTGGATCTTGTACTCTAAAACATTTACAAACTAATATTATTTCTCAAGCTTTATGTGGATTCCTTGGTATTTTCTCCATTTAGATTATCATCTCATCTTCAGATACAGACAGTTTTAGTTTTCCTTTTTCAATATAATAGGATATATTACTATTCAACATTCAGGAGGATATATTCCTTCCTATTCAACATAGTAGGAATAGTTCTTTCATCTTTTAAATAAACTTTTTAAGAATTTAACTTTTAAATGTATCTATTTATTTATTTTTGCTTTATTTTCTTACTAGAACCTCCAGTAATATATTTAATAAAAGTGGTGAGAGCAGATATCGGTGCCTTGTTTCTGATCTTACAGAGAAAGCGTTCAGTCTTTCACAGTTAAATATAATGTCGGTATAGGTTGTTTGTAGATCATCTTTATGAGTTTCTGTATGTTCCTTTTCTATTCCTAGTTTGCTTGGAGTTTCTTTTCTTCTTTTTTTTTAAATCATGAATGGGATTGGATTTTGTCAAATGCTTTCTCTGCATTAATGATTAGGATCACATGACTTTTCCCCCTTAATCTATTGGATATGGTAGATTACATTGTTTGATTTTCAAATATTTAACCAACTTTGCATAACTGGAATAAATACCACTTGGTCATGGTATATTATTCTTTTTATATATTTCTGGAGTTAATTTGCTAATATTTGGCTGAAGATTTTTACAGCCAATTTCATAAAAAATACTGGCCTGTAGTTTTCTTCTTTCTATACTATCCCAGTCTGGTTTTGGTATCAAGGTAATACTGGCTTCATAAAATTAATTAGGAACTGTTCCCTCTACTTCTGTTTCTTATCAAGTCATGTAAAATTGGTGTTAATTCTTTAAGTCTTGGGTAAAAGTGAAACATCTAAGCCTGAATATTTCTTTTGGGAGTTTTTAAATGAAAAATCAGTGTTTCTCATAGTTACAGGAAAATTGAGATTGTCTCTTTCATCTTGGCTGAGTTTTGGTAGTTTTGGGTGTAGACGCATTGGTCCATTTCATCCACATTTTTGAATTTATAGTGTAGACTTGTTCATAATAACTTGTCCCTTATTAACCTGCAGGATATGTCATGGTATCCCTGGTTGCATTTCTGATATCTGTGATTTGTGCCATCTCTCTTTTTATCTTGATCAGTCTTGCTACATCTTTCTTGATGAGATTGTTTATTTTGAAGAACCAGCCTTTTGTTTCATTGATTTCCCCCCCCCCATTTTCCTGTTTTCAGTTTCATGGATTTTTGTTTCATCTTTATTATTTCCTTCTTTCTGCTTGTTTAGTGTTTTTTCCTCTTCCGTTTTTACTATTTTAATATAGAAAATTAGACTATTTCTTTGAAATATTTTCTTTCCCAATTTAGTGCTATAAACTTCCCTTTCAGCATTGCTTTCACTTCATTCCACAAACGTTGATCTGTTATATCTCCATTTTCTTTTATTCTATGCATTTAAAAATTTTTCCTTGACTTTTTACCCATGAGTTATTTGGAATTGTGATGTTTAATTTTCATGTGATTGAAGATTTTCCTGTTGTCTTTCTGTTATTGATTCCTAGTCTGGTTCCATTATGGCTAGAGAACATACTCTCTAAGATTTTAATTCTTTTAAATCTGCTAATGTTTTTTTATCACCCAGTGTATGGTATATGAGTGAATGTTCCATGGACACTTGAATGTGTATTCTGTTTTTATTGAGTGTGTTCTTTTTTTTTTTTTTTTTTGAGTGTGTTCTTTAAATGTCAGTTATATCCTGTTGATTGATGATGTTTTCAGTTCTTCCATACCCTTGCTGATTTTTGTCTCTGGGAGTTCTATAAATTGCTGTGTTGAAGTCTCAAATAATAATTGTGGATTTGAAATTCTCTCCTTTTACCTTTTTCAGTGTTTGCTTCATGTGTTTTGAAGTTCTGTTGTTTGGTGCACACACATTTAGTATCCCTAGGTCATCTAGGTGGATTATTCCTGTTATCTTTATGTAATGACCCTCTTTGCCCCTAATAATTTCCTTTGCTCTGAAATCTACTTTATCTGATATTAATATAGCCATTCCTGCTTTTTCTGATGAATGTTCACATGATATACCTTTTTCATCCTTTTACTTTGAACTACCTATATCATGATGTTTAAAGTAAGCTTCTTATAGACAGTATAGAGTTGGATCATGCTTGTGATTTTTTCATCTACTCTTCCAATCTCTGTCTTTGACTTGGTTATTTAGATCATTTACAGTTAATGTAATTATTGCTATGTTAAAGATTAGGTCTACCATTTTATTTTTTGTTTTGTCTTTTACCTTAGTTTCTCAATCCTGTGTTTCTCTTATTTTGCCTTCTTGTGGGTTACTTAAACATTTTTTGGTAAGTCCATTTTAATCTAATTTATTTATAATCATTTGTGTATACTGTTTGTATAGTTTTCTTAGTGGTTGCTTTTGGCCTTACACTATACATATGTAACTTATCATAGCCTACTGGAATCTGTCTTTTATTACTTCAAGTGAAGTTTCAAAATTTTACTTCCATTTAGGTCTCTTAATAGTCCCCAGTTTTAAAGTATGATTTTCTGTAGTATTTCCTTTATATACATTGAGAACCACATCAGACGGTGTCATAATTTTTGTTTGACCATCATAGGGAATTTAAGAAACTCATGAGACTAATGATAGTCTCTTATATTTATCCCACTTGTTTTCACCCATTCCATTGTTCGCCTTTTCTTTCTGAAGTTGCCAGTCTTCTGTTATTGTTTTTATGTTTTCATAACAGTAGGTGATATCTGGGCTTTCCAGTGCCATTGGATATGAGTTTCAGGAAACACTGAGCCTGGCTCACTTAATGCTACTGAGTTGGAGGGTTTGTATACGTTGGGCCTGTTGGCACAGCAGATGCTAGCAGATTAGACTAATGCTGATGGGACTAGTGCCACAGGAGGATGCATTCCCATTCAGGCTATGCTGCTGCTACAGTAGATCAAATCCCCCTCTACCCCAAGTGTGGGGCAGTGACCTGCTGCTGTCACTGCTTCTTTATTAGGCTGCTTTCGCCTCAGGTGTGTGGTGGGATCCCTTGGAAGCTGCTGCTGCTGTGAATCACAGGGTTAAATTCATTTTAGAAATACTTAAATATAAATATATAGCCTGGCTCTTGTAGGACCTCTGTATTTGTTTTTTATTGCTTTCATACGAATTACCGCAAATTGAGTGACTCAAAACATCGTAAATTTATTACCTTACAAGTCTGACATTGGTCTCAGTTGAGTAAAGTAAAAGTGTTGGCAGGATCGACAGATGAATGGATAAAGCTGTGGCACATATATACAATGGACTATTACTCAGCCATAAAAAGAAATGAAATTGAGTTATTTGTAGTGAGGTGGATTGACCTAGAGACTGTCATACAGAGTGAAGTAAGTCAGAAAGAGAAAAACAAATACCGTATGCTAACACATATATATGGAATCTAAAAAAAAAGAAAAAAATGGTTATGAAGAACCTAGGGGCAGGACAGGAATAAAGACTCAGCCATAGAGAATGGACTTGAGGACACAGGGAGGGGGAAGGGTAATCTGGGATGAAGTGAGAGAGTGGCATGGACATATATACACTACCAAATGTAAACTAGATAGCTATTGGGAAGCAGCCACAAAGCACAGGGAGTGGAATCCTGCAGTGTTTGCTGATGGTCATTTGACTGGTGTGAGCTGAAACCTTTTTGACGTTGAATTTGCATGTGGCTAATAATTCCTTATACTGAGCTTTAGGCATGTCCTTTTTTTTCTTTTCCCTTTTTTTTTAAAGAGTGACTACAACTTCCCTCTTCATATTGACGTCTTGAATAATTTGTCATGTGTTGAATTTCCTTGCCTATTCCCTACCCCAGGGCATTTTTTGAGGGCAGGCGTCATTTACAGCCCAGCAGTCCTTGTGACTATTAAGCTACCATTAGCACTGGGTTTAAAGCTGCTGTTGTGGAAAAGAGCCACAAGGTGGCAGCATTATTTCGTTCTCAACTCTTGTTACTAGGGCAACAGAGTCTTCCTGGAGGTAGCGTTCCAAGGTTGTAAATTAGAGTGGAATGTGCTGGGACAAGCCCCCAGAAGTTTATGTCTCCTTACTTATGTTTGTTTTTTAAATTTAATTTCTATTTCTTATCGGAGTAAATTTGATTAGAGTGTTGTGGTTGTTTGGCTGTACAGAATCTGCTCAATGATTCATGCATATGTCTGTTCATCTTCGGATCCTGTTACCATGTATGTTATTACAGAATGTTGAGTAGACCTCCCTTGGTATTTGGTAGGTGTTTTGTCATTATATATTTTCTATGTATTCGTGATTATATAATTCATATAGTTTATATGTTATATGTTTATATACATTTAACATACATTAATCTATGTATGTTAGTCCCTTAGTCCTAAATTATCCATCCTCCCACCTTTCATTTTGGTTAACCATTAGTTTTATAAGTCTGTGAGTGTCTTTTTCTGTGGAAATATGTTCATTGGTAGCAATCTTAGGATAACATGTATAAATGATATCATAGGATATTTGTCATTCCCTTTTGACTGACTTAACCTAATATGATTATTTCTAGGCTCATCTGTAGTCCTGTAAACGGCATTGTTCATTTTTTTCCCGAGGCTACTATTCCGTTCGGTACGTATACCACTTCTTCTTTGTCCATGTATCTGTTGATGGGCATTTTGTTTGCTTCCATGTCTTGCCTATTGTAAATACTGCTGCAATACACGATTTTCCATCCCGTGTCTTTTGGATTCTGGCTTTCACAGGTGACAGGCCCAATAGTGGGCCTTCCAGATCATATGGTGACTCACTTTTGACCTTTAAACACACTGCCATTCTGTTCCTATTATTGGCTGTTACCACTTTACATCCCACTTAGACCGAGAGGTTATGCTGTTCTCCACAACTTCTTCAACATCTATTGTTTGTTGACTTTTTGCTGATGGTCATTCTGACTGGTGTGAGGTGATACCTTTGTGTAGATTGGGTTTCCATGCGTCTGACAATTCCTGATGTTTTGCGTTTATCAATGTCCTTTTCATTTTTTTTTAAGATTGAGCTAAACTTACAACTTCTAATTGCCTTCTTGAAAAATTTGCCGCGTTTGGATTTTTTGGCCATTCCCTGCCCCAGGATATTTTTTGAGGGCATGAGTCATTTACAGCCCTGCAGTCCTTGTGACTATTAGTGACCATTAGCAGTAGATTTGAGCTGCTGTTTGAGGAAACGGCCTTAGGGTGGGAAGACTTCTACGTTGCCAACTCTGCTTGCTAGGGAAACAGAACCTTGCTGCAAGTTGTGCTTTTAGGTTGCAGATTAGAGTGGAATGTGCCAGGACAAACCCCCATAAGTTTTAGCCTCCTTAATTCTTGTCTGTGTCTTTAAGTTGTAGTTTTTATCAGAGCAAACTTGATTGAAAAATGTCTTTTTTTCTAGGTGTACAGAATCTTGTTCATTTACACATATACATATATCTATTGATCTTTGGGTTCATTTCCATGTAGGTTATTACAGAGTGTTGAGTAGACCACTCTTGGTATTCCATAGGTCTTTGGGGATTATATATTTTATATGTATTAGTATATGTGTGTTAACCCCAATATCCTAATTTATCCATTCCTCACACCTTTTCTTTGGCTTAACCATAAGTTTGTCTTCTCAATCTGAGATTGCCTTTCTCTGTGGAAATATGTTCATTTTTATGAATTTTCAGATAACATAAGTGACATCAAAAGGCATTTGTCTTTCGCATTCTGATTTACTTCACGTTGTGTGATTATCTCTAGGCTCATGTGTGGTGCTGCATATGCCATTCTTTTATTTTTTTTCGTGACTTATATTCCATTCTGTCTATATACCACTTCTTCTTTGTCCATTCATCTGTTTATGGACCTTTTTTTTGCTTCCATATCTTGGCTATTTCAATATTGCTGCAGTGCACATTTGCCTGCCTCTGTCTTTCTGATTCTGGTGGCCTTAGGTTATAGGCCCAAAAGGTGCCCTGCCGCATCATATGGTAGCTGAATTTTTACCTTTTAAAGCAGCTCCATTCAGTTTGTGTTAGTGCTGTTACCACTTTACATCCCACCAGCAGCTAGAAGGTACACAGTTCTCTACAAGCCCTTCAGCATTTATAGTTTGTAGACTTTTTGCTGATGGTCATTTGACTGGTGTGAGCTGAAACCTTTTTGGACATTGGATTTGCATATGGCTAAGAATTCCTTATAGTGAACTTTAGGCATGTCCTTTTTTTTCTTTTCCTTTTTTTTTTAAAGAGTGGCTACACCTTCCCTCTTCATATTGAGTTCTTGAAAAATTTGTCATGTGTTGAATTTCCTTGCCTATGCCCTACCCCAGGGCATTTTTTGAGGGCAGGCGTCATTTACAGTTTTTTTTTTAAATTTAATTTATTTTATTTTTTATTTTATTTTATTTTTGGCTGTGTTGGGTCTTCATTGCTGCGCACTGGCTTCCTCTAGTTGCGGTGAGCGGGGGCTACTCTTTGTTACAGTGCGCAGGCCTCTCATTGTGGTGGCTTCTCTTATTGTGGAGCACGGGCTCCAGGGTGCGCGGGCTTCAGTAGTTGTGGCACGCGGGCTCAGTAGTTGTGGCTCGCGGGCTCTAGAGCGCAGTCTCAGTAGTTGTGGCGCACGGGCTTAGTTGGTCCGCGGCATGTGGGATCTTCCGGGACCAGGGCTCGAACCCGTGTCCCCTGCGTTGGCAGGCGGATTCGTAACCACTGCGCCACCAGGGAAGGCCAAGAAGGTGTTTTTTAACGTGTAATTTGAGCAAGTGGTTCCGTGTTATTAACATGCCCGGGGCGGGGTGGGGGGTCGGTGTGACAGGCCTGCCCTCCTCTGCAGGTCTAGTTCCAGTCTCTGAAAGGCATTGAGGATTCTGTTTGAGGATTCTGTCTTCCTTTGTGTTTTCTGCTCCCCACGCTCCCTCCTGTGTCCCCTTTCTGCCATCCCCACTCCCCCCACCCCCCCAGTCACACGTTGCAAACCCCAGACCCGTTTTTTCCGTTGTGATTAAACCGTCACCTGAAGCCGCCTCCAGGAGCCTCTGATCTGAACCCCCTAGTGGCATTAACGTGGCCCTTGTGCTATTAACTTCAGCCTCACAGACTTTCCCCGCTGAGAACAGCTTTGCTGGGCACTGAGGGTCTGTGACTTTTATCTCAGTTAGGCCGTTAAAAAACTGAAACATGGTTTAGATAAATAAATAACTCCTCCTTCCCTTCCTCCTGGCTCTGAGCTTGGAGCTGGTGAGCTGTCTGGGGAGAAGGTCACGGGATGGGGGCTGGGGGATGGGGAGAGAGGACAAGGTAACCGTGCCTGACACGGATCTGTAACTACACGTGGACAGAGCTCTATACTGAACGTGTCTGGTCCCTCCTTTGCTCCGAGGCGTTCCCGTTTTCTGGTTGGTGTGAGGGGTGGGGCAGAGTGGAAGGTGGACCAAGGTTGCAGTAGCTTTGTCTGACTCTAGGTCTGTGACATCCCCCTTCAAGCACATCCCTCTTCCCCACTGTCTCCCCATCTCTTCCCTCCGCCCCTTTCCGTGACTGTCTCCGTGTGTTTCCACCTTGTTGCTTTTCTGTGGTCCCTCTGTTTCTCTTTCACCCTCTACCTGTCTCCGCCTTTTGTCTCCTTCCGAACCTTCCAGCATCCCCTGTGCTGCGGTTGGCGCATGGTTTGGGGGATCGCCCTCCAACGCGGGCTGCAGGCGACTTGTCAGACTGCTTTGTGAAACCAAAAAATGTAGAAATCTTTCATTTCCTTGGCCTCTGAGGCTTCGCTGGGGTGGCGGGCAATTGGCAGGCCTGTCGGCTACACCCCACACTGGTCGTTGTTTCATATTCTTAGCTATAAAAGTGGGGATACAAATGGTACCTGCTTCATAAGGCCGTAGTGAGGATCCAGCAGGAAGTGGATGCGAAGCCCTGAGCACAGTGATTGATTCTCAGCAGATGCTCAATGAATGAAATCTCTTAAATGAAATCGTTTATTATAAAAATGTTTAGTCCGGGGTAAAAGTGGACCAGAACAATGAGCCCCCATGCATATACATCAGCCAGATTCGGTATGTTTCAACATTTTGTGTACCTGCTTTGTCCATCCCCTCTTCTTGTGGTTGCCGGAATATTTTAAAGCAATTAGCAAACCCCTCGTAGCATTTCAGCCCTATGTGCGTCTCTAAAAAATCTGAATGTTTTCTCATACAACCTTAAGACCTTTATGCCAACCAATGAAAATGATGATTCTTACTTTAATACTGAGTCCATATTCAGGTTTTTCTGATTAACTTTAAAATGTCCTTTTACTCTTGTGTTTTTTGAATCAGGATCCAAATATTGTTCTTGTATTGTAATTGGTAATAACATCCCATTAATCCAGAACAGCCCCCCACCCCACCCCCACCCCCACCCCCAGGTAATTGACGTATTGAAGAAACTGGGCCGGCTGTAGAGTGTTCCACATTCTGGATTTCTCTGTTTGCTTTTTCGTGGTGTCATTTAAATTGCACTTCTGCTTCCTAAATTTCCTATGAGCTGAAAGCCAGCTCCAACAGCTGGATTAGCGTGTTAGGTTCGGACTTTGTAGCAAGAGGCACATGACACGTAGGGGCCGCTCTGCCGTCCGTCACTTCTCTAAAGTGGGCTCAGGTGCGCTCAGCTCTCCGGCTCCTCATTCAGCTGTCATCTGCCATTCGTTTCATTTTCACTGACGATCTCTGCATAAATCGATTATTTTATTAGGAAGTTAGGAAGCGGTGAGTTTGCTAATCATGCCATTCCTTCCACGTTGACTGCTTTTTACTCATCCACTTGCGCTATATATTTGCCTGTAAAGACAGTCAGGTGCGGTTGGCAGATTTCTGCGACGTCTCCCGTGACTTTTAAAAGCCTCCAGGGGTTACTCCCAGGGGTAACCCGCTGAAAGAGATTTTGCAGATATAATTAAGGTTGTGTTCTGGGTGGGTTGAATTTGCTCACACCAGCCCTTTAAAAGCAGAGAATGTCCTCAGGCCGGCAGCAGAAGTCAGAGAGATTGAAGCAGGAGAAAGGTGGGACGCACCCTTGGCAACTTTGCAGGTGGAGGGGGCCCCATGAGAAGGATTGTGAGTGTGTCGAGGAGCTGAGGGTGACCCCTCCTCCTTGGCAGGCAGCAAGGGAACGGGGACCTCAGTCCTACAGCCCTCGGACCTGCATTCTGCCAACAGCATGAATGAGTTTGGGAGCAGATTCCTCCCTGGAGCCTCTAGATAAGAACCCAGGTTGCCAGCACCTTGATTCTGGCTTTGTGAGCCCCTAGGCAGAAAACCCAGCAGAGCCAGCCAGGACTTCTGACCTCCAGAACTGGGAGGTATTTATTAGTGGTGTTTTTAAGTCACTGAGTTTGTGGATGTTTGTTACACAGCAATAGAAGACTAATAGAGCAGGATCAATGCTTAACTTCTTTGTTTTTAATTGCCGGTTTCCAGAATAAAAAAGGTTAAGTAAATGACAGCTGCCTTTATCTTCCTCATCCTTACATAGAAACCATACGTCTTAACGGACACCAATGAAGTGGATTCCTAATTTGCTGTCAGTAAAACTTACTCATTTAGAGATTGACAAGTGTCCTGGGTTTGGCTCATTGAAAGAATGGTTTTAAAGGGATACTGGTTATCAAATAGACAGTAAAATCAATTTGTCGGTTAAAATCAATTTGTATGGTTAAGATGTTTTGCTACCATTTTCTTCTGTGATATACTGAAATAATTTCATCATATGCAAGTGGGGCACATAACATTTGATAAATTCCATCTGTCTGTTGACAATCTACTCACTTCTCTGACTGCATACCCTCTCCTGTTAGAGAAGGATGTTTCCGATTATAAGGAGACTCCAAAATAGATGCTTAATTCATAAAGTATGCAAATGTTACTCTCATATATAAAGAACATCATGGTTAAAGTACTATGACGTCACATCATTATTGCCATGGAAGACATTTCATTTTCTCACACTGACTTCAGAGCTTAATCCAGAGTCTGAATATTGATCTTTTTCAATTCGTGTGAGAATTGGTGTCTTTGAAACATGGTTTTGGTCAAAACAAAATTTTGCAACTTTTACTCTTTGAAAAACAGCTTTATCGAGGCATGCTATTACATGTTATAAAATTCACTCACTATGAGTGTAAATTTGATGAGTTTTAGTAAACTCTGAGTTGTGCAGCCAGCACCACAGTCTAATTTTAAAACATTTCCATGTGTCAAAGAGACCCCCTGTGCCCACTTGTAGTCACTTCCTGCTCCCATCCCCAGGCAACCAATAATCTGCTTTCTGTCTCTATAGTAATTTTCCTTTTCTGAACATTTCATATGAGTGGAATCTTACAGGTTGTAGACTGTTTGTCTTTTGCACATGGCTTCTTTCATTTAACACCAGGTTTTGGAGGTTGATCCACGTTGTGTGTTCCGGTCTCTCGTTCCCTTTTGTTGCTGAATAATATTCCATTACGTGGATAGACCACATTTTGTTTATCCCTTCGCCAGTTGATGGACATTTGAATTATTCCCACTTTTGGTCTATTACAAACGATGCTGCTGTGTTCACATTCACGTACAAGTGTGGATGTATGTTTTCATTTCTCCTGGGTATGTAACTAGGAGTGGAATTGCTGGGCTGTATGGTGAATTCATGTTTAACTTTCTAAGGAATCACTAATTGCTTTCTAAATTATACTACATTTACATTCTCACCATCATTTTATGAGAGTTCCAGGTTTGCCATAGCCTCATCAACACTTGCTTTTGTCTTTGATTCTAGCCTTCCTAGTGGGTGTGAAGTGGTGCTTCATTGGGGTCTTGATTTGCATTTCCCTAACAGTTAGTGATATTGGACATGTTTGTGGTGATTAGCCATTCTTATATCTTCTTTGGTGAAATATCTATTTAAATCTTATGCCCATTTAAAAAATTGATTGTCTTTATTTATGTTATTTATCATGTGTATAATTCACAAATACTTCCTCCCAGTCAGTGGCTTCTTTTTCATTTTCTTCATAGTGACTTTTGAAGTACAGAAGGTTTTAATTTTGAAGTCCAGTTTACAACTTTTTGAATGAATTTTAGTGTCTTATCTAAGAACTTTTTGCCTAACTGAATTATTCCCCAAAGATTTTTTTCTCTTTTTCTTCTAGAAGTGTTTTAGCATTTTAGCTCTTAGGTCTTTGTTTGATTTTTGAGTTGTCATGTATAACGTGAGGTAAGGGTCTAAATTCATCTTTTTTTGCATGTGGCTATCTAGTTGTCTGAAAAATGTTTGTTTTTTTGTTTGAAGATAAAAACGTTTTCTTCCCCCGTTGGATTGTCTTGGCACCTTTGTTAAAAATTGATTGACCATAAACTTAAGGACTTATGTCTGGACTCTTAGTTTTGTTCTGTTGATGTATATGTCTGTCCTTATGCTGGTCCCACAGTGTCTTGATTACTGTAGCTTTATAGTAAGTTTTGAAATCAGGAAATAAAAATCTTCTCACTTTATTCTTTTCTTTCTTTTTTTTTTCAAACTTGTTTTTGGCTCTTCTGGATCCTTTGCATTTCCATATGAATTTTAGCATCAGTTTTTCAATTTCTGCCCCCCCTCAAAAAAAAGCCTACTCAGATTTTGGTAGGGATTTTGTTGAATGTATAGATTTGGAGACAACTGTCATTTTAACAACATTAAGTCTTCCAATCCATGAATGAAATGTCTCTACAGTTGTTTACGTCGTCCCTAATTTCTCTCAGCAGTGCTTTGTAGTTTTCAGTCTTATGTGTCTTCTTAAATTTATTCACAAATATTTTAATGTTTTTGATGCTATTATGGATGAAATTGTTTCTTTAATTTCATTTTTGGTTGTTCATTGCTAGTACATGGAAATAGAATTGGATTTTGTATGGTGATCTTGTATCCTACAATCTTGCTGAACTAATTTATTAGTTCTAGTAGATTTGTGTATGTGTGTATGTGTGTGAGTTCTTTAGGATTTTCTACATGTAAGATCCTGTCTCTGAATAAAAACAAATGTACTCCTTTCTTTCCAGTCTGGTGCCTTTTCTTTTCGATTTTTCCTTTTCACTTTAATTTCTTAAATATTTATTAACGTTGGTCTCAAACATATTTAGCATGCTTTCAAAGAACATTCGGGTTGAAAGAATGCATAAATTATATTTGGCGTTTGGGGCTAAGGCATAAGAAATATACTTGCCATGGACTTTGAAAAAAAAAGTATGTTTCATTATAAAAAGGATACATTGGAAAGACAGAAATTGCTACCTTACAAAGTTCTTTTTTTTTTAATTATTATTTATTTATTTATTTATTTATTTTTGGCTGTGTTGGGTCTTCGTTTCTGTGCGAGGGCTTCCTCTAGCTGCGGCAAGTGGGGGCCACTCTTCATCGCGGTGCGTGGGCCTCACTATCGTGGCCTTTCGTTGCGGAGCACGGGCTCCAGACGCGCAGGCTCAGTAGTTTTGGCTCACGGGCCTAGTTGCTCTGCGGCATGCGGGATCTTCCCAGAGCAGGGCTCGAACCCGTGTCCCCTGCATTAGCAGGCAGAGTCTCAACCACTGCGCCACCAGGGAAGCCCCAAAGTTCTTTTTAAAAGGATTTTCTAAGCAGGCCTGTAGAAAGAAAGATGGACACAGACATGACATAGAGACCTCTTTTTTTAATTTGGTAATTATATGCAAAATACAGGACCACAGAAGTACTGAAAAAAAAAAATAAGCGACACAGAGGAAAACATTTTAGGTTTACTTTTTTGTCAGTTTCAAGGAACAAAGTTACCAGCCTATTTTATGATTATAAAATTATTGCTCGAAGTGCTTTGTGCTTCAAAACATGGTAGGTGGCTAAAATCTGCAAATACTTAACCTCTGTGCAACTTCTGACTTGAAGAGCAGAGTTAAATGATAGAACATCGAGCCCTTTTGCTTGTGGTCATAGAGAGGGAAATCTTAACCTGGGAACCCCCCTTCAGGCTTTGTTTTCTCTTTTGTTTCCACCTTTGTTTGGAAGAGTTTGTTTGTGTCCCTGTGCAGGGCCTTCCCCAGACAAACAGCCTCCCTGATTGACAGTCACAGATGGCCGCCGTCCCACCCTGTCTGACGTGTAAAACTTCCTCCAGCTGAGAGCCACCAGCCCCAAAAGAGAAGAAAACCTGAGGCCCCATTCAACCCTGCATCAATTATCCATGGCTTTGTGGAGACTTCTAGTGAGGGAAAGAGTTAAAGATCCATTTAAACTTTCAAACAGCAGAGGTAAACACTTGGCTAAGCACAGCTGATTGGATTTTCAATTGAAGAGGCCAGGCAGCCACAGGCAACGGGTGGTGAGGAACCCACAGAAATGATGGACACAGATTCTGCACTTTCAACTTGCATCTCTAGACAGAAATGCCGCCTAGAGAGGAAAGACACTGAAGAAGAGGGAAAGGCTGTGAGTCCAAACCCCACTGGTAGGCAGTCCTTTGGGCTGACTCCTTATCTGTGTTGGCTCCCACAAGCCTGGGTATTGGCGCCCCGGGTTGGAGACGCCACCTGCCCTGCCACGCAGCCTCTGCGGCTCTGAAAACTGGGGACATCTGAGAAAATTGTGGCAGCTTTCAAAGAGAGTAAAAAGGCTTAAACCAGTCCTATGAGAAATTTCGTTGTCTTTTTTGTTCGTTTATTTTAAACCAGTTTATTTGGGCCGGTTTTCCTCTTACAAGACATCATTCAGGTTCTAAGATCAGCCATGATTATCTCTTCCCAGAAAAATTCAGAAGAGCTACACTTCTGCTGGAATGGCACAGTCCTTTAACATCTGCTAATCACTAGAACTATAGGAACCCTGGCATGTGACCACCAGACCCCTGATCTGCCGGCTGGCAACTCTCTCTCTGATCTTGTAGGTGGTTGCTATTTAATTTTCCCTGAGCTCTTCTGAGCCCGTGGTTGATGGGAATTACTATTGGTTTAAGACAGTGATGGCCACCTGTGTACTAAACACAGCACTAGTATTTTCTATGCTAGTTAAAATAATGTGACCAAGTTTGCCCATCCCCCAAAAAGCAGAGCCTGAATAGGAGGTAGGCACTTCACAACTGCTATTTTCCGTCTGTCACCAGGAAAAGTTAGTGGGGAAATGAGCACGCCTCGGGTTTTTTTTTTTTTAATTTTTTTCTTTAAATTTATTTATTTATATTTATTTTTGGCTGTGTTGGGTCTTTGTTTCTACGCGAGGGCTTTTCTCCAGTTGCGGCAAGCGGGGGCCACTCTTCATCGCGGTGCGCCGGCCTCTCACTCTCGCGGCCTCTCTTGTTGCGGAGCACAGGCTCCAGACGCGCAGGCTCAGTAGTTGTGGCTCACGGGCCTAGTTGCTCCGCGGCATGTGGGATCTTCCCAGACCAGGGCTCGAACCCGTGTCCCCTGCATTGGCAGGCAGATTCTCAACCACTGCGCCACCAGGGAAGCCCTGGGTTTTTTTTTAATTGAAGTATAGTTGATAGAATGTTGTGTTAGTTTCAGGTGTACAGCAAAGTGATTCAGTTATACATATATATATTCTTTTTCAGATTCTTTTCCATTATAGGTTATTACAAGATACTGAATGTAGTTCCCTGTGCCATACAGTAGGTCCTTGTGTTTATCTATTTTATATATAATGGTGTGTATCTGTTAATCCCAAACTCCTAATTTATCCCTCCCCACGTTTCTCCTTCGGTAGCCATAAGTTTGTTTTCTATGTCTGTGAGTCTATTTCTGTTTTGTAAATCAGTTCATTTGTATCATTTTTTTAGATTCCATGTATAAGTGATACCATGTAATATTTGTCTTTCTCTGTCTGACTCACTTCACTTAGTATGATCATCTCTAGGTCCGTCCATGTTGCTGCAAATGGCATTATTTCATTCTTTTTCATGGCTGCATAATATACCATTGTGTATATATTGATATATACCACATCATCTCTATCCATTCATCTGTGGACGGACATTTAGGCTGCTTCCATGTCTTGGCTATTGTAAGTAGTGCTGGAGTTTGTTTTTTAAAAAAGCATATAAACTATACAATTCCTAGTTAATATATCATGATACTAAAATCCAGAATTTGGGGGCAGTGCACAGGTCTCTGCTTTATGTGCTTTGTTGAATGAGACATTGAGAATCTAATATATATTAAGTGCTCCACTGGAAATGTCTTATTAAACAAAACAGCACATAGGGGAGACTAGAACAGCGTCAGGCCACAGAGGACTTTCCACCTGCCACCAGCTCACTCTGCAAAAGGATGGATGTGAAACCCACAGACCTCTGGCATGCCAGTATCAGACAGCTGTAAGGAGTGTTTACTACTGCCCAGAAGTCTCCGAAATTCTTGGAAGGGGCTACTGGTGATGTTTCAGCGCCATGAGTTTAGATCCCACGGCAAGTGTGGGGAAACCACTCTTAGCCAAAAGGAAAGTCTAGCCAATCAGCCAACATCTGCAACTGACTCAACTTTGTAGCTGTCTCGTTGCCTGGGTCCACATAATTAAGGGAAAATGCTACATGCTCTAGCAATATTAGCAAAGCTGGGGTCTTAATATATATTCCTAGAGAGTTCTAAGGACCCAGGAAACATCACCTCTACTGGAAAAGTTGACCGTCAGCTTTTTGAACTGACAGTAGAGGGATGGTTGGGCGGGTTTAGGACTTTAGGAGCCCCAAACGCCTGAAATTCCAGGTGGCAGTGCACTGTCATTAATATCCCCTGGTTTTAGCTCTTTGGGAGATACCTTTTCTGAGGGTTTTATACATTATTTTTGATTTATTTTAGTATTCCTACTTCTAGTCAAAGTCAAGACCAGGAAATGTAGAGATATGCTATGAGGTGGTTCTCGGGCTTTGTTTGAAATCTACTAAAAATTCCGTCATTCGTTCAGTGACTTTCACTGTGTACCATGCATCCGTGAGTAGTACTGCTATGGGTGCCCCTATGGAGCTGACATTCTTTGTTTAATATACTTATTTAATTATTTATTTGGCTGCGCTGGGTCTTAGTTGTGGCACGTGGGATCTTTTAGTTGCAGCATGCGAACTCTTAGTTGTGGCATGTGGGATCTAGTGCCCTGACCAGGGATCGAACCCGGGCCCCCCTGCACTTAGCCACTGGACCACCAGGGAAGTCCCTGGAGCTAACATTCTACCGGGGGGTTGGGGGGGGGGGCGGGAGACAGACCAACGAATACACACTGTCCGCACAGTAGTAAATGTTGTGGAGAATTGTAGAGGCCAGAGGGGGGCAGGGCTTGCCGGTATGTGCGGCAGTTTCAAAAGGGTGTTTGGAGAAGGCACCACTTATAAAGGGACGGTTGAACAGCGTCCTGGGGAGGTGTGAGGGCTGAGCCCCTGTGTACTGGGGGGAAGTGGGTCCAGGCAGAGGGCTCAGCAGGGCAGAGACCCTAAGACTGGAACCACGTGGTGGAGGAAGAGCAAGGTGGCTGCAGCCAAGGGGCTGAGTGCGAGGGACCGCGAGACAGGTGGGGGGTGGTTGGCGAGGCTTTTTAGGCAATCACGAGGATCTCCACTTTTACTGGTCCTGGGATGGGGCACAGGAAAGTTTGAGCACTGGGGCGGCACACCCTGACTCAAGTGCTCATGCAGCATCGTCTCGGTGCTGTGGAAGCAAGAAGCAGGAGATGCTGCAGCGCTCAGCAAGAGATGATCCCGGCTTTGGGACCAGCGGCCAGCAGTGGAGGTGGTGAGAAGTCATCTGAAGATGGGAGGATAGATTTGCAGTGAATTGTGCTGTGGTACAAAAGCGGGTGGGAGGCACAGGGGCTTGCAGGGTACCATGTGCTTGGGTTCAGCTGGGGTCAGAAGGTGAAAGAAAGGCTCAGGCAAGAGCCTGAGGGTGTAGGGCGATGACTGTGTTCATGCATCTCGGAATTAAGGTGACTTGCTTGCTTTGCACAGTGGGCCGTCTGCTGAAGAGTATTGTCACACCCGCTCTGTGTTCTGCGTGATGCTTTTAGGTCAGCCTTAGAGTTCAGAGCTTTGTCCCAACTCTGCTCGCTGATGAACAGAGAAGATTCTTGTGATTTGGTGGTTTCCAAGAGAAATCCCAGCAAAGTGTGGATGGAGGTGGGGGCAGAGAGAATTGCTTTAGTCCCTCAAAGAGACTGTTTATAAAAGTAGAACACAGTGAGAGCAACTAGGACAGCTTCTTCAAGAAGCACATATTCTTTCTTCCCTTGTAAGAGGCACTTACTCTCCAAAGAAATCTTTTTTTTTTTTCCTTACTGGAAATATTTCACTGCTTTGATTTTATTTTTTAATTCATTGTCTTCAAAGTTTGCTCTTTCAGAATTCATTTGCTTACCATATAATCTATGACTATTTCAGAAGATTGAAATTAGGTTTGTTTTGTGGCTTCTACTTTTAAACCAAGAAGTGGGTTCAGAATTGGTGATGGAAGAGAACTTGAAATAGGATAGCTTATTGGGAACATTGATTTGGGCCCTTTTCTTCTAGTGTTACTTTTTAGCTTATCTCTTTCAGAATATGCCTGATTTCCTTCTCTTGAGATACCACATGTCTAAGGATCCAGTTGTTACTTAATTTTTCTTTGTTTACTGATAAATATGCTGTATGCTTTTGTTCTTTTAAAAAGCAATTTTATTGAGGTATAAAACACTCACAATAAAATACATCCAATTTAAGTATAGAGTTTGAGTTTTGACAAAAGTGTGCACCCGCGTACCTGTTACCACGATCCATATATGGACCATTTCCATCACTTTAAAAAGTACACTCTGGGCCCGTTTCTAAATAGCTCATCCCACCCAGCCCCAGGCAAACACTGATCTGCTTCTGCTTCCAGTCACAATAGATTATATTTGCCTTTTCTAGAACATCCTATCAATAGAATCAAATCCTATGCACTCTTTTGGGTCTGGCCCCTTTGCCTCAGCACCATGTTCTTCCTTGAGGTTCATTATCATGTTGCTTGTGTTGGGGTTTTTGTTTCTTTTATTGCTGAATAGTATTCCAATGTATGGACTTATTAACACACTTCACTTTTCATGGACATCGGGTTGTTTCCAGTTCAGGGAAATTATGAGTAAAGCTGCTATGGATATTTTTCATCAAGTCTTGTTGTGAACAAATGCTGTCATTTCTCTTTGGTAAGTGCCTAGGAGAGGCATTGTTGCATCTCCTGTGATAGGTACACACGGTATTTTTTTGTTTTTTGGTCGTACCATGCAGCTTGCGGGATCTTAGTCCCCCGACCAGAGATTGAACCTGTGCCCCCTGCAGTGGAAGCATGGACCCCTAACCACTTACCGCCAGGGAATTCCCAGTACACACACATTATGATTGTTATGTCATCTTGATGAATCTACCACTTTTATCATGATGAGAAGTCTGTCCTGGTAATAATATATTTGTTCTGACGTCTACTTTGTCTAATATTGTTATAATCACTCGAGCTTTCTTGATATTAGTGTTTGCATGGTATGTCTATTCTCTGACCTCTGCCTTGTAATTAGACTATTTAGACCATTTACACTTGAATAATTACCAATTTAGTTGGATTTAAATCTCGTATGTATTATTTGTTTCCTTGTTGCTTTTTTCTTCTCCAGTCTTCTTTTGGATTGAGTATATCCTAGTAAGTTGTCATCACCACTGGCTTATAATAGCTATATAGCTCTTCATTTCATTTATTTTTCTGGTGTTTCCAGGCACCTCGTCTTCCGTGAACTCCTGGTGCCTTTGCCTCGGCAGGACCACCATGGTCTGCTTGGGTCCCCCTCCCAGCACCACATTTCAGAAAGTGCCTCCAGGCGAAGAGCTGACGCAGCCTGGGGTCCTCCTAGTTTGCTTCCCTTCTTTCAGGGACTCTAGCCCCTTCTGTGTCTGAAAACAGTTACTTCATATACTTTGTCCAGTTTTCTGGTTGTTATTGTGGGAGCTTAGGTTCGGCTCTGGTTACCATATTATGTTCTGAAGTGTAATTTTATTTTTGAAATAAAGTATTTGGTTCTTGGCAGGAGAATGTGTTAAATATGTGAAATTGGGACTGCCTGTAAAACCCTAGATGCATAACACCATTGTTATGACTTCACAAAGTGATGTAAAGATGGTGATGATCAGTTTCCGGCTTACGCATAGCAGCACGTGTAAACCTCAGAAGCAGAAGCTTTGAAAAGTTCTGTATCAGTCCCGTTTGAATGATAACAGCCCATAATCGAGCCCTTAGGTGCTCAGTGTTCTACATACAGATCTTTTTTAAAAAAAATCATCTTACGTGTGTGTTTTTTTAAATTATTTATTTATTTATTTATTTATTTTTGGCTGCGTTGAGTCTTCGTTGCTGTGCACGGGTTTTCTCTAGTTGCGGCGAGCGGGGGCTGCTCTTCGTTGTGGTGTGAGGGCTTCTCACTGTGGTAGCTTCTCTTGTTGCAGAGCACGGGCTGTAGCACGCGGGCTTCAGTAGTTGTGGTGCGTGGGCTTCAGTAGTTGTGGCTCACCGGCTCTAGAGCGCAGGCTCAGTAGTTGTAGTGCACGGGCTTAGTTGCTCCGAGGCATGTGGGATCTTCCCGGACCAGGGCTTAAACCCGTGTCCCCTGCATTGACAGGCGGATTCTTAACCACTGTGCCACCAGGGAAGCCCCTGAGGTTTTAATTTAATTTTAATTCATTTAAATTGAAATAGCCCCATGTGGCTAGTGGCTGCCGTATTAGACAGCAAAACTCCAGGTAGCAAGGGAGCAGGGGTAGAAAGACAGCCCTGTGGTGGAGCAGTCAGGGGAGCCTCCCAGCAAAAGACTGACCAGCCTCTTGCCTCACTGTGGCAGGGGAAGCCCCAGGCTGGAAATGGCAAATACTTGGCACAGGCACCACTCCGAACCATTCCTGCGCCCATGGCAGACATTGCTAGTCAATCACCACACACTTTCTTGCTAGTTCAGCCATAGCTCAGGATCCTTCTCAATACAACACTCCAGGCAGTCCCCAACTACAGATCAGTAGATGCTAGCATTTGAGAGAAATATTACTGGTCATCCCTAGGCCAGGAGGCCCATCTGGGAGGTCCAGGATCTCACCAGGCTGTAAGGTGGCTGGCAAGGGACGTGTGGCCAACCTGGGTCAGTGAGGCAACCACAAATATGGAGAGTGGAGAGGCAATGTGCTGGAGGAGCCAAGATTTTTCTATTTCTTCAAGAAACACTCAGAGCATGATTTAGGGAGAGAGGAAGGGGGTGGGGGGAGAGGTGAAGACTTGTCAAAGCCAGCTGATGTGCAAAGCATTTGGAGATTTTTATTGAGCTGGGTGCAATATTGTGATTTATGAAGAAAAATACATATTTGGTCATTCGGACCAAAAATATATATTTGGCCATCTCCCACGTGGCCCAAACCTTAAAATATTTACATTTTCGCCCTTTTTGGAAAAAAAAAATTTGCTGACCCTTATTCTAGAGAGGGTTCTGAATTGCCCACAAAAGTGGACTTGCTGGATTAAAGGAAATATGCATTGAAAATTTCAGCAGATGCTGCCCTTCATACTTGCACTAGCTAGCAGTGTATGAGATTGCCTGTTCCCCAGTATCCTCACCAACACAGAGTAATATCAAACTTTTCCATGTGGCCAATTGGATAGGTGAAAATGGTATTTCACTATCGTTTTAATTGTACTTACCTTATTAGCAGTAAGATTTAGTATTAGGCAGTAGGTATAATAAAATATATATTTGGTCTTTGTCCCTCATTCCTGGCACAAAACTTCTAAACCCCGTGGAATTTCCAGATAGGAGTGTCTTTTGATATTCATAACAAAACCCTTTCAACCACACCTGAGTTTGTGTTAATGAGGTGACTTTTGGAAAGCCCCTAAGGAAGGGGCTGGTTGCCAGGGGAACCAACCAGAATTAGAGGATTGGAACTTTCAGTCTCTTCCACCCTCCCCCCCACCCCCTTGAAGGGGAGAGGGGCTTGAGGTTGAATCAGTTAATCCTGTCTACATAACGAAGCTTCAGTGAAATTAAAAGAATGGAGTTTGGGGCTTCCCTGGTGGCGCAGTGGTTGAGAGTCTGCCTGCCAATGCAGGGGACGCGGGCTCGAGCCCTGGTCTGGGAAGATGCCACATGACACGGAGCAAGTGGGCCCGTGAGCCACAACTGCTGAGCCTGCGCGTCTGGAGCCTGTGCTCCGCAACAAGAGAGGCCGCGATGGTGAGAGACCCGCGCATCGCGATGAAGAGTGGCCCCCGCTTGCCACAACTAGAGAAAGCCCTTGCACAGAAACGAAGACCCAACACAACTAAAATAAATAAATAAATAAATAATTTAAAAAAAAAGTTCTTCAAAATTATTAAAAAAAAAAAAAAAAAAAGAATGGAGTTTGGAGAGCTTCTGGATTGGTGTACCCAGGGAGGTGCCAGGTGGGACAGCATGGAAGCTTTGCACCCCTTTCCCCATACCTTGCCCTGTGCGTCTCTTCCATATGGCTGTTCCTGAGTTAGATCTTTTTATAATAAACTGGTAATCTAGAAAGGAAAAAAAATATTATATATATATATATATATATATATTTGGTCATCTCATATATATTTGGCTTTCCAAAAGTCACCTCATTAACATAACAAAAGGCACCTTTTTTAAAAAATTAATTTTATTTGAGCGTAGTTCTGCTGTACAGCAAAGTGAATCAGCTATACATATACATATATCCCCTCTTTTTTGGATTTCCTTCCCATTTAGGTCACCACAGAGCATTGAGTAGAGTTCCCTGTGCTATACAGTAGGTTCTCATTAGCCTGGAAGGGCGACGCTGCACTCTCCCCTCCGTTGCCAGGCAGGCTGTGCTTCTGTTACTGCAGCCCAAGGCCCCGAGAGCCTGCTCTGGTTCCTTAGGGGCCCCTGGGAGGGGTGTTTGTCACAGGTCTCTCCGCAAGCCCAGTTCTCTCGACCGTGACTGTCCTCGATTGCGGCGTCTGCTACACGGCCTGGGTCAAAGAGCCTAAAAGTGCGGGGATTGGGACCCAACCTGGTAGGAGGAACTTGAGTCCCGTGATCCCCCTAAGCCCCTGTAACCCTGCGGTGGGCGTGGGTCCCCCTCAAGTCACGCTGCCTCCCACACCCACAGCTTCCTTCTGTCTTTGGCTGAGTCCCCTCTGGTTCCTCAAATGGCCACCAGGTGGGAGCAGAGACCTGCGGTGAGGCTGGGACTGAGGCCTCCTTGAAGATGGGCTAGGAGGGCTCCAGGCAGGGCTGGGGGCCTCTCTCACTGGGGGTCTGGGCTTGCCGGGTGGCTGGGAGCTGGGTGCGTGCCTGGGGGTGCAGGCCTCTTTTGGGGTGAGTGTGCTGTGACTGCGTGGGGTGTAGATGGGCACACCTGTGTGCAGAGGCCTCTGCAGCTGTTGGGTGCGTGTGCCCTTGAGCATGCCCGTGTGCAAGCATGCAGGGGGTACCTGTGTGTGACTGTGGGGCCTGGGTCTGCAGAATCCTCCCTGTTCCCCTGCAGGCCTGAGAAGGCTGACGATTGGGATAGCCTGGCCCTTGAACTTTATGTTTCCAAAGCGGCAGGTGGCTCCGAGGCTCGGACCTCAGGACCCCCTGCCCGCTGCGTTCCCTTAGGCTGTGTCCAGCCAGTGTGGCGGCTTGTCCTACTTTGCCAGGTTTGGGGTCCTGCTGAGCCTTTTTTATTTATTTATTTATTTTAACATCTTTATTGGAGTATACTTGCTTTACAATGGTGTGTTAGTTTCTGCTGTGTAACAAAGTGAATCAGTTATACATATACGTATGTTCCCATATCTCTTCCCTCTTGCATCTCCCTCCCTCCCACCCTCCCTATCCCACCCCTCTAGGTGGTCACAAAGCACCAAGCTGATCTCCCTGTGCTCTGCGGCTGCTTCCCACTAGCTCTCTGTTTGACGTTTGATAGTGTATATATGTCCATGCCACTGTCTCACTTTGTCACATCTTACCCTTCCCCCTCCCCATATCCTCAGGTCCATTCTCTAGTAGGTCTGTGAGCCTTTTGATTTGTGTCAGGATGGGGACTCATTGCTGTTCCTGGGGGCCTCGGGGTAGGAAAGGCCAACAGTGCACTGGGGGTGCTCCTTAGCCCCAGGCTGGGGGTTCGGGGAGGGGGAGGGCCGCCACACCGGAGTTTGTGCCCCTGGTCCTGCCAAGCCACTGGGAGGGTGGATGCTAGCCCACTTGTCACCCGCTTAGCATCCTGGGCTTCCAAGGTCCTCCTCCAGCCAGGCCCGTTTCCCTGCTCCCTTTGGTGCCTTTCTACTGCCCTCACTACCTCCACCGCCCTCTTCCGTTCTCCCTGAAAACCACGCTAAGCAGACATTTGTCAAGGTCACAGTGACCTCCATGCTGCCAAGCCCAGTGGACAATTCTCCGGCCTCCTCTGACTTGACCCTCAGCAGCACTTCAGGGGCTGGTCCTTACCTCCTCCTGCCATCACTCCCTTCCGCAGCTCAGGAATTCCGCTCTCCTGGTTTTCCTTCTGTCCCGCTGGCCCTCCCTCTCAGCCTCCTTTGCTGGTCCCTGATCTCTCCAAGTCTGGGTGCCCCATCCCTACACCTCTTCTGTCTCCCTCTTTAAACGCCCACTTCCTTGGTGATCTCATCCAAGCTCATGGCTTTCAAATGACTCCCGTTGAGTATAATTTAATTAGTTGGTTTTTTATCATCTGTCTTCTCCCAAAGGAAAGCAAGCTCTACAGGCAGGGCTTTTTTTGTCTTAAGTCAGGTTTATTAAGGTATAATTTACATACAGTTAATGTCACCCTTTTTAGTGTTCACTTCTGTAAGTTTTTGACAAACACGTATAGTTGTGAAACTGTCTCTGCCATCAATTACAGGACAGTTCCCATCACCCCCAAAAGTTCTCCATACCCTTGTGGTCATCCCCTCCCCCATGTCCCGCCCTGGGCAGCCACTAATCTGTTCTTTTGTCCCTTTTCCCTAGTTGTGCCTTTTCTGAAAAGTCATATAAATGGGATTGTACTGCGTGTAACCTTTGGAATCGGCTTCTTCCACTTATCACAATGCACAGCGCATTTGAGATTCACCCATATTGTTGCAGCTGTGAGCCGTTAGTTCTTTTATTCTATTGTATTTTATTGCACAGCTTTGTTTATCTGTTCGGAGGGGGACCAGTTGTCCTGGTTTCCGTGGGAGGGAATGGTTTTTCTGGGACATGGGACTTTCAGTGCTAAAACCAGGGTGGTTGGTTATCTTAGTTCTTTAGTTGAGGGACATTTGGGTTGTTTCTAGGTTGTTGATGATTTTGAATACCTACTCAATATAACCAGTGACAGAGGGTTTTTTGGTGAACACAAATGTCCATTTCTCTTGGGTAAATACCTAGGAGTGGGGTTGCTCAGTTGGATGACGAGTGTACGTATCACTGTAAAAGAGGCTGCCAAGCTGTTCTCCAGAGTGGCTGTATTGTGTAGCATTGTGGGAGAATTCCACTTGCTCTGCATCTTAACCAGAACTTGGTAGTGTGTCAAAAAAAATTAAAAACCGGTTTTTTAGCCATCTTAATAGGTGTATAATGATATCTCCTCACGGTTGGCAGAGATTTCCTTCATTCGCCTTGAGTAGTGTTGTGCCCCCAGTGCCTGGGTTAGTGCCTGCTATGTAGTAGACACTCAATGAATTTTTTTTTTTTTTACTGAGTGAATGAATGTATGGATGGATGAATGAATGAAGTCAAAGGGGCTTCCGGTATCTAAATCTGTTATAGCAAATACATAGCACACGTACCGCCAATTCCCCCATGCCCCATTCTGTTTCCATGGCAGACGTCACTCATCAATTGAGCCATTTTATCCACCTGCTTCATTTCAGACAGGTACGATCCAGTCCTTTGTGTAGCAAGTGAGATGAGCCCCATGAGCTAATGCAGCTTTAGTTCAAGCCTCTCATTGGCTGAAGAAGAGGCCAGGCTCAGAGCAGGGTCCAAGGCTGCCCAAGGACTCACAGCGAGCCAGTGGCAGGACTAGATCTCCAGGCTGGGCTCTCCCCAGAAAAATGCACGACGTCTCTGACAAGGCTGGAGTAGGATGGGAGGCATGGACGTGGATCTGGGCTTGAGGCCGGGTTGGAGCATTGTGGAGTGCTCCCTGGGCCCCGGCCGGGTGGGAAGGCTGATGCCGGCGCTCTTCCTGCAGGTGCCCAGGAGCTGCTGGGATGGCCTACCCGCCCACGTTGGCTCCCTGGCCCAGCGGGCGTACTGGGCTCTGCTGAGCCAGCAGAGGGACCAGAGCATCGTGGCCCTGGGCCAGAGCGGTGCTGGCAAGACCACCTGCTGCGAGCAGGTCCTGGAGCACCTGGTGGGGATGGCAGGCAGTGTGGATGGCAGGGTCTCAGGTACAGTGGTCTCCAGGTGACGTGCAGCTGGGACGTGGTGGGGGCGGTGGCGTGGGGGAAGGGAAGGGAGAGTCAGAGGGGGTGCTGGGCGGCTCTTTCTTATATCTGCTCAGCTAGCGTTCACTGAGCACCTGTGTGCAGACCCTGTGCTGGCTTCTGGGCAGGGCCACCCCTAGTCTGTTGGGTACTTTTGTGTGAATTAGAAACAGGTACTCCTTGCCTAAGACACTCACTGCCACATGTGGAACCGTCGTCACGCATTGACATTGTTAGAACCAAACACTTGACCACCACGTTCTGGGCCATCATCCTAATAAGTATACAGGCCTATGGCTATCTGATATAAATGCTGTGCCCTTAGGTGTGGTGTCCTTGTGCAGCGCACAGCCCACTGGACTGTGCAGAGGACCCGATAAGTAAAAACAAAGACAAGGAGGCACTGACAGCCGGAAGGGAGACTCAGCTGCTCATCTGTGCCAGACTCCAGTGCTCTGCACCGCTTGCTGGCCGAGCTGGGGAGGGGAGAGGCGGAGGGAGCACAGAGAAGGGGCCGGGGGGCTTCCTTGAGGAAATGATGTTTGAGCTGGGCATTAAAGAAAGAGTTTCAACATTGTAAATCAACTATACTTCAATAAAAAATAGTGTCAGTTGGTGATAATAATTACAATATTGATGGGGATCGTGGTAAATGCTTGCTGAGGACTTACGCGCCAGGCTCTATTCCAAGCAGGTTAACTTATTTATTATTTAAAACATCCCTATAAGGTAGACATTATTATTATTTGAATTTTATAGATGAGGCCATTAAAACGCAGGGAGGTTAACCAGCTTGCCCAAGGCCACACAGCTCATACATCCTAGCACCGAGATTCAAACACAGACAGTTTGGCTCCAGAGCTGTTACCCCTGGGCCAGTGTTCTCAATGTATTGTTGCCCCTCTGAGGAGCCTTTTTAGTTGTTCTTTCTCCTAATCGTCTCCCACCGTGAAAAGTTAATGCCATAGATTCACCATATATTTGTTTATGCAGTGTGTGTGTATGTGTGTATATATATACAGACACACACAGACGTGTGTGTGTGTGTGTGTATCTGTGCTCTATTCTATACATAAGAAAGGAAAACTGCCCCCATCCTCAAGAATCAGTTTCTGCCCTCTTGGGGGCAGTATTCCCCCTGCTGAGAATATATGGCCCAGGCAGTATTGCTTTTCTAATAATAACAAACAATACTAACACCACCACATTTGGAGCATGTTCTGAGCACTTTACATTATTAAAGCTTTTAGTCTTTGTGGCAACCACATGAGGTAAGTAAGTACTATTATTACCCCCATCTTATAGATGGGGTATCTGAGGCACAGGGGGGTTAATTTATTCGCTCCAAATCAGGTGACTAACAACGGGGAGAGGCCATATTCAAGCTTGTTTAACCATTGTACTATCCTGCTTCTCCACTGGGCTTATTCCAATGCTTTATTGATCACCTGTTCTGCACCTGGCCCAGGTTAGAGCCCTGTGAGGAGCTGGGGATACAGCAAGGAGAGGCCCTCCCAGAATGTAGATCTGCTGAAAGTGTGTGTTGGGGGAGTGGAAGTCAGGCTAGGCTGTATCCAGGTGCCTAGCACATAGTGGGTGCTTGTTAAATAGTTATGTTAAAAAGCTTGGGACTGCTGGGCTTTTTGAGCTGGCTGTGATGGGCGTTCCCCGAGAGCAGGTCCAAGAATGTTAATGCTCTGCCCTCCTCCTAGACTCCACCAGGCCCAGGAGGCCCTAGGGCAGCCCTTGTCACTCAGATCGTACCAATCCTAGGTGTGTGTATCTCCCCTTCTGGGCTCACTCTTGCTCACCCCGCGCCCCTGCTTGCAGCACAGGGCCAGCCCAGCAGCGGAAGAGGTGTGGCTTAGAGCTGAGTTGGGGGAGTGGAGGGGCCCCTGCTGGGGCCTGGGGCCAGAATGGGGTCCTGTGAGAGGTGGGGGTGGCAGCACCCGGGCCACGGGTGATGCCCTGTCTGTGCCCCACCAGTGGAGAAGATTCGAGCCACCTTCACTGTCCTCCGGGCCTTTGGCTCCGTGTTCACCGGCCACAGCCGCCGTGCCACCCGGTGCTCCATGGTGATGTCACTGGACTTGAACGCCACAGGCCGAGTCGCGGCCGCCCAGCTCCAGGTGAGGCCTCTGGGTGGGAGGGAGAGGGGGCTCTTTGGGGCTGCAGTAGCCTCAGCCCCACTCAGCAGGGCCCACGCCTCCAGCTGGGACCCTGGAATGTGTCTAAATGGTCATCGCTCCCCAGGCCAAGGCCAGCTCCTCCCCACCTCACTCAGTGCCCAGACATCTCCTCCCGGAGCAGGCCAGCTCGTCTGTGCCTCGGAGTATCACAGGGATGAAATATTCATGAGTAGATACATAATTCAGCCACTCATTAGCTGGGTCTTAAAAGCGTAAGCTGAAATTAAACAGGCGCTCGCTGGCCTTCTGCGGCAGCCCGTGTGTGACAGGCACATGGCCTGTTTGTTCCTCTCTCTGAAATCACCTGGCTCCTCCCCTTCCCCCCCCCCCGCCGCCCCCGCCAACATTCTGTTTGAACAGAAAACAGGATTAGGTTATTAGAAGGGTTGTTTGTATGCGGAGCTAGGAGAATACCCAGACTCGCTGGTGCACGATAAATCCCTTTCTGTCCCGGCCCTGAAAGTCTACCGTGCATCACCATGTGGGTCAAGTTATTAAGGGCTTCGGTTGCATAAGAGTGTGTTGGAGGGCGGCTCTGGGTTAATTGTTAGTACCCTTGGATTCCTTCATCGGAATGAGCCCGTTGCATTCGTTGATTGCCTGCGTGGACGCTGAATCAGTGAGACAAAGGCCTGGCACGTTTTGATTTGGAGGCGTCCAGCCAAGTTGGGGCCTGAGGTGCTGCCTCGAAGAGTGGGCCTGGGGGTTGGTGGGGGTGTGCGGGCAGCCTAGCGGGGCCTCGTGCTGACCGGCGCCTGTCCTCTCCCCTGGCAGACGATGCTGTTGGAGAAGAGCCACGTGGCCCGGCAGCTGGAAGGGGAAGGCAGTTTCGAGGTTTTCTCCCAGATGCTATCCGGATTGGACCTGGCTCTCAGGTGAGCGACTGGGCTGAGCAGGGACAGCCGAGGGCAGTGAGACAAAGGGCCTCCGCTCTCCAGGGCCCCAGCCCTGCCTCTGCCCAGAGGTGAGAGGCAGTGGAGCCCAGTGGTTAGGAATCTGGCCTCTGATTCTTGCTGCCTGGTACTGCTCCTGGGCTGGGTGAACCTGGCCAGGTGTCACCTGCTCTGAACCTCCGTTTCTTCCTCTGTAAAGTGGAAATAGTACCTTGACTGCTGACCTTACAGGATTAAGTGAGATAATTCACATATGGCTCTTTATACACGCTGGGGGGTGGTGGTGGATGTCTGCTGTGACGGTGACATTTTGGTACAGGTTCTGACAGCAGCGTGGGAGGTGGGCAAGGAACAGCAGACCCCAAATCTTCCAGAAGCTCCTAAACTCTGTGAGAGCCTTGGGTGCACCTGAGGTAGCTCAGGGCGAGGAGGCACCAGGTGGAACAGCAGAGAAGCCACAAGACTCATCTGGGAGGGCCTTCTGGGGGAGGTGGCCCAGGGAGTCATCTCTGCCCCTCGCTGACTCCTGGGAATTCTTGGACATGTGGCTCCCTGTCTCTGAGCCTTGGTTTCCTCATCTGTTGAACGAATGAGTAAGGTTCTATCTAGTGAAGCTCCAGGGAGTGCTCACCCCAGGCGAGGGGTGATAATTTTCAATTTGCCTCTGCGTCCCCCATCATTTGTCTCCTGCCTTCCACCCCCGTCTGAAGGGCAGGCCCAACCTGTCCTGAGCCTCCTGGCTAAGGCCAGAGGGGCACCTTACCCTTTGGAGAGAGGGCAGATTAGGGAGGAAACTCCCAGTTTTCAGAGCAGGGTAACTGAGGAGTAAGGAAGCTTCTGGAAGGCCTTCACTTAAGAAGGGCCCATTGAGGGCAGCAAGTGAGGAATATTCGGGAGGCAGGGCCAGGGCCTGAGGCAGACCCCGGGGCCACCTGGGGCACTCTGTGGAGCCCCGTGCCATGATGCCCACCTGCCCTGCCAGGCCACTGGTGTGGGTGGGTCCTCCCTTACTTCTGGTCCCTTCTCTGTTTCCAGGACAGAACTGTACCTGCACCAGCTGGCAGACAGCAGCTCCTTCGGCATGGGCGTGTGGCCTAAGGTAAAGAGGAGGTCCTTCTGGGTGTGAGTGGGTGTCTGTGTCCCCATGGCCAAGATGGGCGGGTCCCCTGTGTGGCTCGTCCCTCTGCCACTGGGGTGAGTAGTTGGCAAGGGCTGGTCACGTGGGGGAGGCAGGGTTGCCTTTATGGGGCCTGGGCTTGTCAGGGAAATGAGTCTTGTGCTAATAAAGGGAACCAGGAGGTGGTTTGTGTAGAGGTTAGGGCACGGTCTCCGGGACAGGCTGTCTGGGTTCAAACCCCGGCTCTGACACTTACTGGATATGAGACCTCAGGCATGGACCCTAGCCTCTCTGAATGTCTGTGTCCTCTTCGGTAAAATAACAACAGAACGGGCGGGCAGGCTGAGGAGAGGACAGAGCGTGGCACGGCCTGCCCGCCTGGGCCACGGGGAGAAGGTCGGGGCGCCGCCCGCGCCCTCGTTCCGCTGCCTGGCGTCCTTTGTGGAGGCAGGGCTCCCAAGGAGCTCAAAGGCCAGGGAAGGACACACGGGACGGTCCAGAGCCACCCTACCGCTCCAGTGGTGCAGCACCCTCTCTGAATTCCTACTGCCACCAAAACACATCCCTAAGGCCTTTGGGAAGAATTGCTAGGACCCAGGAAGGCGGCCCCTTGCTGTGGTCCAGACTTCAGCAGCTGCCGATGACCAGAGGGAGCCAGCCGGCCGGCCGTGAGCAGGAGGACAGGACACGGGGACAGGGACAGCCCCAGCCGGGCTTCCCGCAGCTGTGCCCACCGCCAGAACCAGCTCCAGCCAGTCACAGCCCCCGAGATGCCAAACAGAGACGGGTGAGAGGCCGGCAGGAAACTGACACCCCCTCACTGGAGAGCCTGCCCGGTCGGGGTGCGGGGCACCATCCCCGTCTGAACTCACCCCACAGCTCAGCCGTCTCCCAGTGACCCAGACGCGTCACCACGGCCCCAGGGCTGATCCCTGACCAAGGTCAGAACTCCCCCCAGTGTGACGGCCCCCATGCCACTCCTGTGGTGGAAGGGACGGCAGGCAGAGACCAGGAGTAGAGTCTTTTTTATTAATGGCTGCGTTTTCAAAGAACCGTTTTGTTACCAGGAAAGCTCCCCAGGAAGGGATTGCATTAGTGCAACAAGGGGGAGCCTTGATGCCAGGCTTTCCAGACACTTCCAGGTGGAGACTTTTGGCCTAGGCCGGCCGCCGGGGACTCGGGGGCTGGGAGGACACACGGCCCCTCCCCCGCCCCGACGGGGCGCTAAGGCACCCGGCCCGCCTGGGGGGGCAAAACCCCGTGCCGTCAGCAGGCCGGCGGCTTGCAGCCCTCAACCTGCAGCCCTTTGCTCAGGAGGAAGGCGTCCTGCATGGGGTCACAACCCAGGAAGAGCTTCACCATGCCCTTGGCATCCTCGGAGCCCCCTGGCCTCAGAATGCAGCTTCTGTAGTCCATGGCAACCTGAGGAGAGGGGGCGGGGCTGCAGGAGGGTGGAGCACCCCCTTCACGGAGGGTGTGGGTGTGGCCACCTCTGCTGTGACTCAACAAAGGGCAGGGGAGCAGGGGGTTCTGGGCAGGGCCCTCAGAGCCTGGCAGGCCCAGGCGGGCGGCACAAGCATCTAGGCCCAGGCCAAGGACCTCCGTGTTGGTCTGCACGGCAGGCCGGCCTCTCACCTTGCCACTCAGGACGCCCTCCTGCTTGAAACGAGTGTGTGGACCGTGTCCGCGGAGTACACCTCGCTGCACAGGTAGCCATAGGACTGGGCGTCGTAGCTTCCTGCCAGGTGGCCGAAGGTCGCAGGCAGGTGGGTCCCTGGGACACATGCGGAGAGGCTCCTGCCCGGCCCCCTGGCCGCTCCGTGCCCCTTCCCCAGAGCCCAGAGCTTGGGGCCTCAAAGCAGCCCTGTCTGAGTCCCCTGCCACTAGAGGGAGTATTGGCCCAACACTTCTAGAAAACGGGGACCTTGCGGGCAACTCAGTGGAGGGACACAAATCAATCGTTGCCGACATTCTGCTGAAGCTCACGAGGGTTCACCCCTAAGCCTCTTACAGGGACAGCTGCCCGAGGCTCCGAGGGATGAGTCAGGGCTCGCCCTCCAGCACGGGGAGAGCGCGGGTTAAAGCGCTCACGAGGGAGTGAACTGCGTCTCCGCACCGACACGCTCGGGCAAACCTCGTCGACGCGTTCCGTCCAGGGTATGAAGCCCTCTCCTGCCTCTTCCAGGCTCTCCAGAAAGCACGTGCAGATACGCCCAGCCCACCCTCGGACTCCGCGGGCCACAGCTGGAGGGACCAGCCCAGGAACCCAGGCAGGAAGAGGCCAGAGGTCAGCGAGCCTCGACCAGAGCCCGTCAGTCGGTCCCCCTTCACACACCACCAGAGGATCCTCTTGACCTGGGCAGTAGCCGCCAACCGACCGCTAAGGTGGGCCCGGCGTGCGCTTGGCTACCTGGCGTGGCTGGGACCCCGAGGATCTCCTGGCAGAGGCGGGCATTGTCCTAGGCCGGGTCCGAGGGCGTCTGCGTGTGCAGGGCCTGGTCCACCTTGGCCAGGACGATCTGGCGCAGGTTGAAGAGGCCTGGAGGGCGGGAGGAAGGAGACGGGGGCGCTGGCACTGTGTCCAGGCCGCGCTTTCCAGCCGGGCGGTCCGGGAGCCCCTTTCCTTTCCCTCGGCCCGGCCGCACGGGGGTTGGCCAGCCGGGACTTGATGAGCTTGTCCAGCAGCTCCTGGGGGACGGCGCTGCTCGTGCCCCGCCGAGACTGGCAGCAGCGCCAGGGCTTCACAGGGCGCGGCGCTCCCGGCCCCAGAGCCTACCCTCTGGTTCTCATCCCCGGCTGTCACCAGAGTCGCAGGCAACGTGCCCTTCTTTTCGTTTGTCTTTTTTCCGGCCCTCGACCACGCAAAGGTGTGAAGCCCTGCCACTCGCTGCCACGTGGATGCACCGTGAGAACACGGTGCTCAGCGAGAGAAGTCAGACACAGAAGGACACACAGGGTGTGACCCCACTGAGGGGAAACGTCCAGAACAGGTAGATCCACAGAGTCAGAGTGGGTTCCTGGTTGTCAGGGACAGGGGAGGGGAGGGAATGATAACTAAGGGCGTGAGGGACCTTTTTGGGGTGAGGGAAATGTTCCAGAACAGGGCAGTAGTGACGGCTGCACAGCTCAGTAAAGTGTCCCCACGCGCTCCGGTTGCAGTCTGTGAGAGCATCGCTCTCAGGACGAAGGGCTGACTGCAGGAAGACTGAACGAGCACTGGGTCCTGGGCCCAGACGCTCATCTGGGGACCCCCCCCACATTGGGAAGTCACTGGGACTTGCTGAGCCTCCACCGAGACTGGCAGCAGCCCCAGGGCCTCACAGGGCGTGGTGCTCCCGGCCCCAGAGCCTAACCTCTGGTTCTCATCACCGCCTGTCACCAGCCTTGCATGCAACGTTCCTTTCTTCTATTTTGTCTTTTTTAAAGGCAACTCTTGAATACCTGTATTTAACATTGCAGGGAACCAGTCCTGACTCCTTGATCTGGGACTTCCAGCCTCCAGAGTCTCGAGGACATCCACTTCCGTTGTTTACGCGCCCAGTGCGTGGGGTTTGATGATGGAAACTGACACCGAGGGCGTCTCCTCGTGCGGGGTGACATCAGCGGAAGAATCCCGTGGCGAGGGCCTGCCTGAGGACCACGGGAGAGCCCGGGCCCTCCCCGCCCCCTGCCTTCAGCCCCTCGCCCGCACCCTCCTGGGAGCGGAGCTGGTGCATCGCTTGCCAGAACTCATGGAAGTAGGTCTCCAGCTCATCATGCTGGAACAGGGAGGGCGGGTTGGGCGTAGGCTTGGTGAAGTTGGCCACCATGGCCGCGATGGCAATCTGGCGCCTCCCGTCCTGCTGCAGGCAGCCCGGCTGCAGGCCAAAGCAGGCCATGTGCCCGGACTTCCCTTCCCTGGGGAGGGACGCGGGTGAGGCCCCGCTACCACAGAGGAGCCCCGGCCCACGGCCGACAGGTTCCCCCACGCATGCACCGAGGGTAGAGGTCCAGGTAGAACTTGCTGATGGATGACCTTGCCCGAGGCCGCGTCCCGGACCGTGTAGAGCCTCACATCTTCATCTTCGTGACGCATGTTGGCGCCTTCCTCCAGGTCGAAGGTCAGCCCCAGCAGCTCCTGGGAGATGCCCAGCCGCCTGCGCGTGACCACCTGCATGGGGAAGGACTCATTGAGCAGGTACTGGTCCACGTGGTAGCGCGTCTCCTCCCCCTGGTTCATGTAGTAGCGCAGGTCCTAGACGTTGATGGGCCCGTCAAAGTGCAGGCCCCGCCTCTGGCACTCAGCCTTCTTTAGCTCCAGGATCACGGCCGCTCCTGCTCCCCGAGGGGCTTCAGCTTCTGGGCCAGCTCATCTGCGGGCGGAGGGGAGAGGCTCAGCTATGTCCCTGTGGCAGCCGCCCAGCCGCCCCCCACCCCACGCCCCTCGAGGCAGAATGAAGGGTTGGGGAAGGCGACCCCCAAGGGCTGACACAGTGGGGTCTCAGGCAGCACCACGTCCAGTCAAGGTCCACCTGACCCCCGTCCCCACTGGGACTCGGGGAGGCGGGGTTACCTAGGAAAGTGGCCACCACCTGGCTGGTCTTGGCCATGTTCATCTCCAGCACAGAGTCGGCACGCGTGCTGAATCCCAGCAGGCGGGACTTCTGAGCCTGCAGCCTTACCAGCTCCCCGAGGATCGCGCAGTTCTCCTGGAACCCAGAGACAGCCAGCGCTGGGGACCGTGGGCCACGCCCTCCCCACAGGCCCCGGGCCAGGTCTCTGTGGGTGGGAGGGCTCTCAGGCCACTGGCGGGCACAGCCAAACCCCCTCCCTCCTCCTCCTGGCCTGGATTTCTAGACACTTTGGTGCTGTCCTAACATGTGGTCTTTATGAACACAGGTCCTTTTGGAACCAGAAACGGCGTGAACCATGATGAGCTCTAAGGCCAAGGGCAGGAAGAAATGTGACCAGGCTCTCCAGGAGCCACCCAGGGGCCTCCCCGGGCTCAACAATACAAACTTGGCTGCCGTGCAGACAGCAGCTCATCCCCACGGCGCCCGAACACCCAGCCCCTGGACGGCGAGAGACCTGTTGCTGCAGGTGCCCCGTGGTTGGCTGGTGAGGCCTGGCCCCAGGCGTACGCCACCTTCTCTGGGGCCACCTCTCTGGGTCTGCGGTGGGGTTCTCCTGGGAGCCCCCAGTCACCACAGGACCAACGTGGCCTGTCTGCAGCCCAAGAAGGTGGGGACACAGGTCTGTCCCCCGTGGACATCACCCGCGAGGCCGAGCAAGCACCAGTGGTGTCTGCGGGGAAGATGAAGGGCTCATGCACAGCCCCCATCTACTGAAGATGCTAAACGGGAGAAGCACAGACTGCAGCCACATGCGGTATGGACCAAACGCAAGTGTCCTTGCAGGAACCGATGTCTGAATGTCGAGGCTGTTCCCGGGCCACAGTGAGAAGGCCCAGGCCCCACGCAAGGCACAGAGAGGGGATGGGGGGAACATCTGCGAATCTGAGCTCATCGGGCATCACCCCAGAAGGAGAGGGAGAGAGCCAGAAGGAGATACGGAGGGAGAGGGAGAGAGAGGGAGGTACAGACGTCTCTCCTTTCCCTGGGGGTTCTCTAGTGCAGCCAAGCCTGAAAACCACTGCATTTCGGGAGATGGGTCCTCGTGGAAAAGTTAAATAGTAGCTCATGGCATTATCGACACATATTAAAATGGCCCCAAATCTTGGGGAGTCAGGGAGGGGAGCTGGCGGCTGCCTCGTAAAGGAGGAGAGATTGGGCGTCAGAGGAGGTGCCTGCCTCCACCACCTCCGCCGCCGCTGCCCCTCCCCCAGGGCCCCGCAGACTTCATCTCCCAGCTGTGGTCCTGGGCTGGAAGGCAGCGGGGAGGTCAGGCCGTCCCAAGCATCAACGTTGACTTCAGGGCTGATCTGAAAGGCGCCTGGTGTTTGTTGAAGCAGAAAAAAGAGAAAGCAGTGGGCAGAGGATGGGAGGGGGAGGGAGCCCCCATCAGCCCTTCTCCCTGTCTCCCTCTCTGTCTCCCTCCCTCCCTCCCTCCCTCTACCTCCCTGCCTCTCACTCTCCCTCCATCTCTCCCTCTGCCTCTCTCCCTCCCTCTCTCCCTCCCTCTCTCCCTGTCCCTCTTGCCCTGTCCTGTCCCTCTCTCCCTCCCTCCATCCCTGTCTCTCTTTCCCTGTCCCTCTCTCCCTCTCCCTCTATCCGTCCCCCCTCCCTTTCCCCATTTCCATCTCCCTCTCTGCCTCCCTCTTTCCCTGTCCCTGTTTCCCTGCTCTGCTCTCCCTCTCCCTCTCCCTCTTTCCCTCTCCCTCTCTCCCTGTCCCCCTTTCCCTGTCCCTGTTTCCCTGTTCCGCTCTTCCTATACCTCTTTCCCTCTCCCTCTCTCCCTCTCGTGCTCCCTCTCCCTCTCCCTCTCCCTCCACCTCCTTCCCTCTCCAGAGAGGGAAGGAGGTGGAGGGAGAGGGACAGGGAGCAGGAGAGGGAGGGGGGAGAGGGAGAGAGGGATAGAGGGAGGGAGAGGGACAGGGAGCAGGAGAGGGAGGGGGAAGAGGGAGAGAGTGATAGAGGGAGGGAGGGAAAGACAAAGACATCTCTCCCTCCCTCCCTCCCTCCCTCTCTCCCTCCCTCTCTCCCTCCCTCTCTCCCTCTTCCTCGCTCCCTCTCCTCCCTCTCCCTCCGTCTCTCCATCTCCCTCACTCCCTCCCAGAGACAGAGAGACGAAGAGGCAGAGACAAGGGAGAGGGAGAGAGGGAGAGGGAGAGAGAGGGGGAGAGAGGGAGAGACGGAGAGAGGGAGAGAGAGAGAGGTCTCTTCCTCCCTTTCCCTCTCTCCTCCTTCTCTCCCTCTCTCCCACTCTCCCTCTTCCCTCTCCCTCCCTCCCCCCTCCCTCTCTCCCTCTCCCCCTCTCCCTCGTCTCTCCCTCTCCCTCCATCTCTCCCTCTCTGGGAGGGAGTGAGGGAGAGGGAGAGACAGAGGGAGGGAGAGGGTGAGACAGAGGGAGGGAGAGGGAGAGAGGAAGGGAAAGGGCGAGGGAGGGAGAGGGAAGGAGGATGAGACGTCTCTCCCTCTCCGTCTCCCTCCCCCTCCCTCTCTCCCTCTCCCTCCCTTCCTCTCCCTCTCCCTCTCCTAGAGGGAGGGAGGGAGAGGGAGAGACAGAGGGAGAGGAGAGGGGGAGTCGGAGAAGGAGGTAGGGAGAGGGAGAAGGCGAGAGGGTGCCTGCTTCCCTCTCTGTCTCCCTCCCTCCCTCCCTCCCTCTCCGTGTCCCTGTCTCCCCCCTCTCCCTCTCCCTCTGTCTCTCCCTCTCTGGGAGGGAGAGAGGGAGAGGGAGAAGGAGGGAAAGTGATGGAGGGAGGGAGAGGGAGAGAGGGTGAGGGAGAGAGGGAGAGAAGGAGGAGAGAGGGAGAGGGAGGGAGGAAGAGAGCTCTCCCTCTCTCCCCCCTCTCTCTCCCCCTCCCTCTCTCCCTCTCCCCCTCTCCCTTGTCTTTGCCTCTCCCTCCGTCTCTCCCTCTCTGAGAGGGAGTGAGGGAGACGGAGAGACGGAGGGAGAGGGAAAGGGAGGAGAGGGAGGGAGGGAGAGACGTTTCCTCCCTCCCTTTCCTCCCTCTTCTCCCTCTCCCTCTCCCTCTCCGTCTAACTCTCCCGCTCCCTCCATCTCTCCATCTCCCTCACTCCCTCCCAGAGGGAGAGGGGAGGGAGAGAAGGAGAGGGAAAGAGGAGAGGGAAGAGGGAGAGGAAAGAGGCAGAGGAAAGAAGCAGAGGGAAGAGGCAGAGAGGGAAGAGGGAGAGAGGGAGAGGGAGAGAGAGGGGGAGAGAGGGAGAGACGGAGAGAGGGAGAAAGAGAGAGGTCTCTTCCTCCCTTTCCCTCTCTCCTCCTTCTCTCCCTCTCTCCCACTCTCCCTCTTCCCTCTCCCTCTCTCCCCCCTCCCTCTCTCCCTCTCCCCCTCTCCCTCGTCTCTCCCTCTCCCTCCATCTCTCCCTCTCTGGGAGGGAGTGAGGGAGAGGGAGAGACAGAGGGAGGGAGAGGGTGAGACAGAGGGAGGGAGAGGGAGAGAGGAAGGGAAAGGGGGAGGGAGGGAGAGGGAAGGAGGGCGAGACGTCTCTCCCTCTCCGTCTCCCTTCCCCTCCCTCTCTCCCTCTCCCTCCCTTCCTCTCCCTCTCCCTCTCCTAGAGGGAGGGAGGGAGAGGGAGAGACAGAGGGAGAGGAGAGGGGGAGTCGGAGAAGGAGGTAGGGAGAGGGAGAAGGCGAGAGGGTGCCTGCTTCCCTCTCTGTCTCCCTCCCTCCCTCCCTCCCTCTCCGTGTCCCTGTCTCCCCCCTCTCCCTCTCCCTCTGTCTCTCCCTCTCTGGGAGGGAGAGAGGGAGAGGGAGAAGGAGAGAAAGTGATGGAGGGAGGGAGAGGGAGAGAGGGTGAGGGAGAGAGGGAGAGAAGGAGGAGAGAGGGAGAGGGAGGGAGGAAGAGAGCTCTCCCTCTCTCCCCCCTCTCTCCCCCTCCCTCTCTCCCTCTCCCCCTCTCCCTTGTCTTTGCCTCTCCCTCCGTCTCTCCCTCTCTGAGAGGGAGTGAAGGAGACGGAGAGATGGAGGGAGAGGGAAAGAGAGGAGAGGGAGGGAGGCAGAGGGAGGGAGGGAGGGAGAGACGTCTCCTCCCTCCCTCTCCTCCCTCTTCTCCCTCTCCCTCTCCCTCTCTCCAACTCTCCCGCTCCCTCCATCTCTCCATCTCCCTCACTCCCTCCCAGAGGGAGAGACGGAGGGAGAGGCAGAGACAGGGGAGAGGGAGAGAGGAAGAGGGAGAGAGAGGGGGGAGAGAGGGAGAGGGAGAGAGGGGGAGGGAGAGAAGGAGAGGGAAAGAGGAGAGGGAAGAGGGAGAGGAAAGAGGCAGAGGAAAGAGGCAGAGGGAAGAGGGAGAGGAAGAGGGAAGAGGGAGAGAGGAGAGAGGGAGATAGGGAGAGGAAAGAGAGAGGGAGAGGGAGAGAGGGAGGGAGAGAGGAAGAGACAGAGGGAGAGCGAGAGAGGGAGTGGGAAAGAGGTAGAGGGAGAGCGGAACAGGGAAAGAGGTACAGGGAGAGAGGGAGGCAGCGAGGGAGGAGAGGAAGCAGGGAGAAAAGAGAGAAAGAACACACCGTCTACATTTCTGTCAAATGACACCGGGGATCCTTACACAACCAGGAGAAAGTAACACAGGGAGGCTCTTTCTCAGCTGGAACTGGAACTGCAGACGGGGCCAAACACCACCAGGCTGGCCACACGTGTCCAGCCGCCGCTCCAGCCCCGTCAGCCGTGAGTCCGGTCACCAGGGCTCTGAGTGTCTGCTCCAGGGAGCTGGGGTTCACCCTCTCACCCGGGAGGCCGGGCCAAGAGAGCAGGGCCCCGGGCTGGACACATAGGGGAAAACGCATCCCCACAGGACAGCTTGTGCGAGCAGATTCAGCTACCAGATTCTAGAGGCCCGGGACCACCCTGTGGCCCGTGAAACCCAGGAGCCACGAGGGTCTTGCAACGTGATTCCTGTCCGTTGGACTGTAAAGTTTATGTAGGGAATCTTGGAAACAGTGGTAACAAGGCTGAATTGGAACGAGCTTTAGGCTATTATGGACCACTCTGAAGTGTGTGGGGTGCTAAAAACCCTCCCGGCTTCGCTCTCGTTGAATGTGAAGATCCCCGAGATGCAGCCGATGCTGTCCGAGAACTAGATGGGAGAACACTATGTGGCTGCCGAGTAAGAGTGGACCTGTCGAATGGGGAAAAGAGAAGTCGAAATCGTGACCGCCTCCTTCTTGGGGTCGTCGCCCTCGAGATGATTATGGGAGGAGGAGTCCTCCACCTCCCGCACATCTCCAAGATGGAGAGCCTTCTCCGTCAGCCAGAGCAGGTCCCTTTCTAGATATAGGAGAAGAGAGAGATCCCTGTCCCAAGAGAGAAATCACAAGCCGTCCTGATCTTTCTCTAGGTCTCCTAGCCGATCTAGGTCAGATGAAAGGAAATAGAAGACCACTTTGCAAGAGGAGTGGTGTACAGGCAATAACTTCATTTGGCAGGAGTATGTACAGAAAATTCAAGTTTTGTTTGAGACTTCCGAAGCTTGGTGCACTTTTTAAATGTTTTAGTTGTTCACATTTGTTTGTCTCTTGGGACAGTGACACATAAAGGTGTCATTCTCTATGGTTTGAAATGGGTCCTGGGAGGCATGTAATATGAAGAATTGTTACCTTACAATGTTCCCTTAAGCAAAATTGAACTTGCTTTGAATTTTTGGTCTTGCCTAGACTGATAATAAAACTCTAACTCCTGCCCACCTAAAGTGTGATGTTTACTATTATGGAAACAACACTGGCAAACATTGAAAAGACTTTCTGTAGCTGGGATATGGTATGCAGCTGTAGTTAAGCAAGCAGTCTTTAAAAGGTGCTGTGAACCCAAGCCAGCAGGTAAAAATGAAAGCCGCACCCTTACCCTAGATTAGAGGTTTAAAAATTCCACTAGTCTTCACACCGGACAAGAGATTGTCCAGGGAGTTTAAAATCTAAGAAGTTTCAAGGAAGTTAGTTTACCTTTGAGTTAGGTCATACGTCCCCTCTGTGATTGCTGTACATGAATACATAGCTCTTTGTAATATTTTTTGGAAATTTGAGATTATCAAGATACCAATGTCCTGCCAGATTAAGAGTATATTGTAGAGCTGAACTTTGAGTTACTGTGCAATTTTTTTTTTCATGCTGTCATTTGTAATATGTTTTGTGAGAATCCTTGGGATTAACGTTTTGGTTGCAAAAGAAAAAAAGAAAAGAAAAGAATCCGCCTGCCAATGCAGGGGACACAGGTTCAAGCCCTGGTCCGGGAAGATCCCAGGTGCCGCAGATCAACTAAGCCCGTGGGCCACAACTACTGAGCCTGCACTCTAGATCCTGGGAGCCAGAACTACTGAGCCCCCGTGCCACAACTACAGAAGCCCACACGCAACGAAGACCCAACGCAGCAAGAAAAAAAAGACGATACTGGCCAGGTGATCAAGGGTAAAATCGTTTGTCATAAGTCCCGTTGATGGTGTGTATCCTTGATGTGACCTGAGGAGAATGGCATTTTTATCTCTGTCTGGGTCTTCCGCCCCAAACCCCATAACTCCAGACCAACCATAAGAAAACATCAGAAAACAAACAGACTAACAAATTGAGGGACAAAACACCTGACCAGTCCTCCTCAAAACTTTCAAGGTATCAAAACCCAGCGACGTCTGAGAAATGTCACAGCCCAGAGGAGACTGGGACAGAAAAAGGATGTTAGGGGAACACTAGGGAAATTCTAATAAAGTGTGGACTTTAGTTAATAACAATGTATCCATCTGGGTTCCTTAGTTGGATAAACATGTCACACTAAGGTACTAATGAGTTGGAAATAGGGGTACTGGGTCAGGGTCCACGGCACTCTGTACACTCTGTACAGATCTTTGCAACTTTTTTGTAACTCTAAGCTCTTGTAAAATTAAGCGAGTACTGAACAGAGCTAAGAATGTTATTTCCCTGATTTGAACATGCCTGAGTTTCTTTTCATGGTCACATTTTTGCTATTTGGATGTGTCTTGGAATCAGTAGCAAAGGAGAGTTGCCAGCCCCTGGGAAGATGTGGGTGGTTCGCAGGTGGCTTGCTCTGGAGCTGAAGACCACGGTGGGAAGTCTGCAGCCTCGGGCTGCACTTAGAAACATGGGAGGGGATGGGCCAGCTCAGTTAGGGATGGAACCTATAAATAAAACTTTTTTCTTTTCCGTTATGGCTTATCACAGGATACTGAATATAGTTCCCTGTGCTAGACAGTAGGACGTTGTAGTTTATCCATCCTATATTTAATAGTTTGCATCTGCTAACCCCAAACTCCCAATCCAACCCTCCCTCACTGTTTCTCCCCCTTGGCAACCACAAGTCTGTTCTCTATGTCTGTGAGTCTGTTTTTGTTTTGTAGACGCGTTCATTTGTGTCGTATTTTAGATTTCACATATAAGTGAGATCATATGATATTTGTCTTTCTCTTCTGACTTACTTCACTTAGTATGATAATCTCTAGGTCCATCCACGTTGCTGCAAATAGCATTATTTCATTCTTTTTATGGCTGAATAATATTCCATTGTATATATGTACCACATCTTCTTTATCCATTCATCCATCAGTGGACATTTAGGTAGCTTCCATGTCTTGGCTACTGTAAATAGTGCTGCAATGAACGTTGGGGTGCATGTATCTTTCTTTCTTTCTTCTTTCCTTCTTCCTTTCTTCCTTTCTTTCTTTCTCTCTCTCTCTTTCTCTTTCTTTCTTTCTTTCTTTCTCTCTCTTTCTTTCTTTCTTTCTTTCTTTCTTTTTTCTTTCTTCTTTTATTGTCACACGGCATGTGAGATCTTAGTTCCCTGACCAGAGATGGAACCCACGCCCCCTGCACTGGAAGCATGGATTCTTAACCACTGGACCACCAGGGAAATGCCAGGGGTGTATGTATAGTTTTGAATTAGAGTTTTCTCCGGATCTATGCCCGGGAGTGGAATTGTGGGACCCTATGGCAGCTGTATCTGTTCCTGCACGCCTCACATCAACCACCTGCACTCCAATCCTTGCTCTCAACGTCATCTTCGGGGAACCCAACCTGCGACAGGGACCTTGACAAGAAGAAATGGCTCAGGGAAAAGCTACCTGCACGGGGAGGAGATAGAGACCATCGCCCCTGGGGTGCGGAGGGGAGAGTGGGTGCAGAGGTTTGTCATTTCACCCCCGATACTCATCTCAGCCCTCGTGGCTGCCCCACTCTAGGTCACCTCGGGATACAGAGGTGAGCCGGTTAGAGTCCCTGCCTGTGCAGGAATCGGGGCACCAGCGGGTCTGAATAATACTAGTGCAGGGTCTCCCCCGTGGCACTGGGGTTATTCGGGGCGGGTCATCCTCTGCTGAGGGCCCCTCCTGGGCACTGTGTGGGGTTTAGCAGCATCCCTGGCCTCACCCATTTGATTCCAGGGGCCCTCCCTCCCAGTTGTGACAACCACAGATTTTCCCCACACATCACGGAAGAACTGGGTGAGGCGGGGGCAGGATGGCTCTGGGCGAGGACAGCTGTGTTGAAGCAACCAGCCTGGCCCAGGGCAAGGTCTGCCCCAATCCCGTCAGCGCCTGCATTTAGAACTGCCCCTTTCCTCTCCCACCTCCCCTGCCCTGCAGTGGTCTCCGAGACATCATCCCCATGTAATAAATCACACCTTCTCAGTTTACTGTTTGCTGCCCTCGCTAGAACGTGAGCTCTTTGAGGACAGGGATGCTGTTATGTCCCCAGCACCTAGAAGAGTGTCTGCTGTGTAGTAGATGCTTCATAAATACTTGCTGAATAAAGGAGTTGAATAAAGGGATGAGTGGATGAATGAATGAAGGTTACAATGGAAGGAGGGGGGAGATTCCCTTTCTGGCTCTCGGGGGTTGGGAGATCAAGTGAAAGATCTGTCCTAAATAGGCTGACCAGCCTTCTGGGGTTCCCCGGGACTGAGAGTTTCCCCAGAGTTCCAGCGCTCAAACCTGAGCGGTCCTGGGCAAACTGGGGGCGGGTGTTGGTCACCCTATCTAAACACAGTAACAATTCCAGCTGCAATAGCAATGGCCAATGACCTCTACGGTCTTATTGACCATGCACAGTTCTCTACCTGGCGGGGAAGGGTGGGCCGGGATTGGAATTCTGGTGATCCAGGGCGGGTGAGGGCACACCCCGGGCTTGTGGAGGGGAGTCCAGGAAGGTTCTGGAGGAAGTGACAGTGACACAGGAGGGAGGGAGGAGTCTAAGGAAGAACATCCCACATGACAACCTGTGCCAATGGCCCTGGGCCCAAGGTCACACCTGACCAGGGCTTGCTTTTTTTTTTTTCTAATTTACTTTTCCCCACATGGATATGCAATTGTCCTAATGCCATTTATTGAAAACTCCTTAATTTCCCCACTTTCTATCATATCAAGTTCTCATATATCTGTTTCTGGACCTTTTTTCTATACCATAGAGCTATACGTCCCATCCTTGCACCACTAGGGCTGTTTCATCACTATAACTTTATTTATTCATTTTGTTTTGGCCGTGCTGTGTGGCATGTGGGATCTTATGTCCCTGACCAGGGATCGAACCCGCGTCCCCTGCAGTGGAAGCTCGGAGTCTTAATCACTGGACCTCCAGGGAAGTCCCCAGGGCTTGCTTTGACATCCATGGAATGGTGGCAGGTGGGCACGGGGAGCAGCTGTCTGTGAGCCATCCTGGGTAGAAATGCAGGGTGGAGGGGAGGACAGATGGAGCTGGAGGGGAAGAAGCGGAGGAGGGAGGGAGGAAGGGAGGGAGGCCGGGCGAGAGACAGACAGAGAGTTTCCGGAGACAATAGCTCTGGCCGTGTCCTAGGGCATGAAAGCTGAAAATAGCTCCTAGTGCCGGGAGCCTTGGAGCCGGAGGCTGGGAGCCAGGGTGACTGGCTCTCCTCCCTGGTGTGTGTGTGTTGCGGGGGGGTGGGTGGCTCTGGGCTTCTCAGGCTGGGAATGGGGTGCACAGAGCAGGAACGGAGCAGGGACCCTTCTCTCTGGAACCTCGTGGGCCATCCTCAGCTCACAAAGCTGAGCCACTCCTTGCCCTACGAGTGGGGGGCTTATCCTCCCTGTCCCCTGGATCATACCCCCTCACACACAACTTCCCCGTGTGTGTTCCCAGCAACCAAGAGAATCTGTTTTTAAAAGATTTGGGGGAGGGGGGTAACCATACAAACAAGAGCAGAATGGATACTTTTTCAGGATATGAATGGCTCTGTGTAAGCCCACCCCCAGGGTAACCACAGTCCTGACCTCTAACACTCTTGACGAGTCAGCCTTGGTCTGGGCTTGCGGACCCACGGAAGCTTCCTCATTCCCTCCTTCAGATCCCGACTCTCCCTCGGCGTCTTTGTGAGAAGCACCCGGGGAAGTGGGACTGCTAGGCTGTACTGCTGCTAGAACTCCACCTGGGCTCCACCAGGCTCCAGCCCCCCGCCCTGTCCACCTAACTGACCCTGAGGCACCTCAACTGGTAGGAGCAGCATCACCTTCCCTCCTGGGACTCGTGATACTTAAGGGAGACACCGAAAGACAAGCCTTTGGCTCTCTGGCTGGCAAAGAGCAGGTACTCAATTGTCATAAGTGTCCGTATCAGTGAGGGTTCTCCAGACAAACAGAATCCATATGGGGTGTGTGTGTATATACACACACACGTACATATGTACAAGCATACAAAAATATACAGCTGTGTACATATGCCGTATGCGTACACACATATACACACATAGTATATACAATACACACATACATATATACACACATATAAAATGCAGTTTGTATATATACAGTATGTATACACACATATACACACAATATAGACAATACACACATACATATACACTATACATACACACATATAAAATGCATAGTTGGTATGTATACAGTATGTACACATACGTATAACATATGCAATATACACACCTAGGTACATATATAGCATACGTATATACACACATACAAAGATATTTAGGTGTGCATATAGACAGTATACATACATACACATATAATATATGCAATACATACACGTACATACATATAGACACACATATACACCTACATATAAAAGCATATAGCATAAAAATATATATGTACTGTATATAGAAATTCATCGTATATATACATACATATATCATATATATAAGATATATACACATACATATATACAATGTGTACACACACACACCTATATGTAAATATGCGCATGTACATACACATATAAATTCATACGCAAGTGTGTATATAATAGTATATTCATATATACATATAATACCTAGAAACATATTGGGGGGGAGGTGTCACGGTACGTCAAGGGCGGGAGTCGAACCCGCCACCCCAGGCCCCGAGGGGTCTCCCCGGGTCTCCACTTCGGGCCGGTGGGTGTGGCCGGGGGGGGGGGGGGCAGCTGAAGACGTGCGTGCGTGCTTGCGTGCGTACGTGCGTGCGTACGTGCGTACGTGCGTGCGTGGGGGCGGGTCCACGGGGCGGGAGGCGCTCGCCGCGAGTGAGTGGTTCAGCTGGGCCCCGGCTCATTGTGCTTGCCTCACGCCGGCCCCAGTTGGCAGCAGCGCTGGAGGCCCCGGGCCTGTGACCACAAAGAGGGAGCCGGGGGCCGGACGGGAGCAGGCCGGCGGCGGCGGCGGCGGCGCCGGCTGAGGCCCAGGCCAGGCTCCCTCCCCTCAGCCTCCCGCCCGCCCGCCTGTCCCGCCCCCGCCGGCGGCGCCCCGCCCCTCCCCCAACCGCCAGACTAGCCTGGTGCGGGGGCCGCGCGCGAAAACGTGGGCGAGAAGCTGAGGCTGGAGTCGCCCGTGGTGGCCGAGCCCGCCGTCTACCCATGGCTGCTGCTGGTCTACGTGAGTGCCGCCCGTCCCCTCTTCCCGGACCTCCACCTCTCTTCCCCCACGGCGCGCACTGAGCCCACCGAGTAACGGAGCGACTCGAGTCGCCAGACCCTCTTTGGAGCCCCCCTTCCCGCCCTGCCTGGTTCTCCGCGGCCGTTTCCAGCCCCCGCGCGCAGGGTGGGCAGAGGGGAGCCGGGGCCGGCCGGGGCCACAGACTCGGCAGCGGGGACCCCGCGCTTCCGAGGGGCGCCCGAGCCGGTCTGCCGTTGGCCCTGTAGGGCTGGGGACCCAGGTCCGCCCCCCCGCCCCCCGGCCTGGACTGCCGGCGGGCTTGCCCTTCCATACTTTATGATCTGACACGTCGGGTTTCTTTTTCCTGGCCAGCTTTACCATTACCTGACCAGCTTTCCCAGCATCCCCTGATAATGTGTTAGATATTCAAGTTTTAGGGCCCGGTCCCAGCCCTATGGAATCAGCAACTCTGGTGGGGCTCAGTGATCTCTGTTACAACAGGCCCTCCAGATGATTTTTATTCACCTTAAAGTTTGAAAATATCTGCATTGTCAGCTGGCCGAAGCGTCCACCAGCAGGTGAAGGGGAGTGGCGCCTGGAAAAGATAGGGACTAGCCAAGGTAAGTACAGTAGCATTTGCCATGGTAGTAATGGAGAATGCCTTTTCTCCACTGGTTGGCACAGACTAGTATCTGGGAGCAGTGGCAGGGTTATTTAGGATGCTTTACATTGCAGTGTAGAGTGACCGCTGTCCTGGTTTGCCAGGGACTTCCCCTGTGTGAGCACTTAAAATCTCATCCTGGCAAACCCCTTAGCCTTGGGTTTGATAAACTTAGGGAATAACATGAAATTTAGGGGAAACATGATCTAGGTTTTGGGCAAGTCACAAGTGCTAATTAAAGCTAAGCAAGTATGGACAACATCTAGCCTTCTTTACCCCTTTGCGGGGAGGTAAATCTTGATTGGGTGAGAGGACTTATTGTTAAGAGATCTTTGTAGAAACATCCCCTTCTGCTTAGTCCGCTGGTTCTCCGTTCTGGCTAGACATTGGCATCGTCTGAGGAGAGTTAAAATGATTGTATTGGTCTAGCATGACCAACCGTCGGTGTGAGGGTTTTTAAAAAGTGCTTCAGAGGATTCTAATGTGCAGCCAAATTTAGGTGCCACTGCTTAAGCTTTTGAACCGCTGCTACGTATTTTCACCTCATCTTGCTGTGAGAATATCCAACTGTAGTTGAGGTTTGTTGTTTTTCTTTTTCTTTTTTTAACTGTCTTATTATAAGATTTACTGTCTTAAATAAGATTGAATGGACAGAAAATCCTGCTAGTCCATCTGGTATAGCTGGATACCCAGAGTAATATCGTTAAGATATGTACCATTTAAGTATTGTGACTGGCCTTTTAAAAATTAACATATGCATTAAATTAGTATTGATAGTATAGATCTCTTTCGAAGTTGTCATGTTGGGGAGCTATACCTCTAATCTGCTGCCATTGCTAAATATCTGGACACCTCTTACTAGGAATTGCTTTTAAAAATCTTTAGGGATTAAAACCAAGATTGCTGTATTATTTGTACTGGGACCACAAAAACCTCACAGAGTTCCCCCGCTGTACCTTCTACCCCCATCTCTAACCCTTGGCAACTTCTAATCTGTTCTCCATCTCCACAGTTTTGTTATTTTAAGAATAATATGTAAACATAATCATGAATTACTTAATCTTCGGAGATTGGCTTTTAAAAACTTTTCCCTCGGCATCATTCCCTTGAAGTTCATTTCAATTTTTGCATATATTAATAATTTGTTCCTTGTTGTTGCTCGGTAGTATTCTATCATAAGATTTTATCACAATCTGTTTCAACATTCACCCATTGAAAGACATTTGGGGAGTTGCCAGTTTGTGGCTATTAGAAATAAAACTGCTATGAACATTTATGTGTAAGTTTCTGTGGGAACTTCATTAAGTTTTTGTTTCTTTTGGATAAATGCTCAAGAGTACAATTACTGCATTGTAGGGTGAATCTACTTTTAGGATTAAAAGAGACTGTCAAGCTGTTTCTCAGAGTGGCTAAACCATTTTATTTTCCCACCAGTGATGTGATATAATTTTTCTACGTACTCGCTAGCATTTGATGTTGTCACTATACTTTAATTTTAGTTATTCTCTGATATCTCATTATGGTCTTAATTTGCATTTCCCTGATGGCTAACGATGTTGAACATCTTTTCATGTGCTTCTTTGCCATGTGTTTATTCTCTTCCATGAAATGTCTGTTCCTGTCTTCTGCCTATTCTCTAGTTGGATTTTTTTAAGTTGTTTGGAGAGTTCTTTGTATATTATAGATACAAGTCATTTGTCTCCTATGGGATTTTCAAATATGTTTTCCCACTGTGTAATTTGAGTTTTCATCCACTTAAAAGGATCTTCTATGAAGCATTTTTAACTCATTTTGATGAGATCCAATTGATCAGTTTTTGCTTTTATTGATCATACTTTCGGTGTCAAGTCTAAGAATTATTCACCTAGTTCTAGATGCCAAAGATTTTCTCCTATTTTTTTTTTCTAAAAATGTCCTGCTTTTACATTTAAGATTATGATCCACTTTGATTTAATTTTTGTGTAAGATGTGTAAGGTTTAGGTTAAGGTTCATTGTTTGTTTGTTTGTTTTTGTCGAGGGATGTCCAACTGTTTCAGTACCATTTTTTGAAAAGTCTATTCTTCCTTGATAGCTTTTGCACTGCTGTCAAAACCAAGTTAAATGTATTTGTGTCAGTCTATTGCTGGGTTCTCTGTTCCATTCCATTGATCTATGTATCTACCCTCCATCACTACTGCGAAATCTTGAAATTGGGTAGATTAATTCCTCCCATTTTAATCTTCCTTTACAAATTGTTTTAGCTGTTCTTCAGCCTCTTCCTACCATATAAATCTTAGAATAAGCTTGTCTATATCCACAAAAACCTTGAGGGCATTTTAAGAGTAATTGTGTTAAGCCTCTTAACTTGGGGAGAATTGACAGCTTTATTATGTTGTGTTTTCTAATCCATGAACAAGGTATGTCTCCCTATTTGTTTGGGACTTTTAAAATTTTCTTCATCAGCATTTTGTAATTTTCAGTATAGAGGTCCTATAAATGTCTTATTGGGCTTCTATTTAAGTATTTATTTAGGTCAGTTGTAAATGGCATCACATATTTTTATTTAAGCTTCTACACATTTGTTATTAATATATAATTTGATAAAGTTGTGTGGATCTTGTACTCTAAAACATTTACAAACTAATATTATTTCTCAAGCTTTATGTGGATTCCTTGGTATTTTCTCCATTTAGATTATCATCTCATCTTCAGATACAGACAGTTTTAGTTTTCCTTATTCAATATAATAGGATATATTACTATTCAACATTCAGGAGGATATATTCCTTCCTATTCAACATAGTAGGAATAGTTCTTTCATCTTTTAAATAAACTTTTTAAAAATTTAACTTTTAAATGTATCTGTTTATTTATTTTTGCTTTATTTTCTTACTAGAACCTCCAGTAATATATTTAATAAAAGTGGTGAGAGCAGATATCGGTGCCTTGTTTCTGATCTTACAGAGAAAGCGTTCAGTCTTTCACAGTTAAATATAATGTCGGTATAGGTTGTTTGTAGATCATCTTTATGAGTTTCTGTATGTTCCTTTTCTATTCCTAGTTTGCTTGGAGTTTCTTTTCTTCTTTTTTTTTAAATCATGAATGGGATTGGATTTTGTCAAATGCTTTCTCTGCATTAATGATTAGGATCACATGACTTTTCCCCCTTAATCTATTGGATATGGTAGATTACATTGTTTGATTTTCAAATATTTAACCAACTTTGCATAACTGGAATAAATACCACTTGGTCATGGTATATTATTCTTTTTATATATTTCTGGAGTTAATTTGCTAATATTTGGCTGAAGATTTTTACAGCCAATTTCATAAAAAATACTGGCCTGTAGTTTTCTTCTTTCTATACTATCCCAGTCTGGTTTTGGTATCAAGGTAATACTGGCTTCATAAAATTAATTAGGAACTGTTCCCTCTACTTCTGTTTCTTATCAAGTCATGTAAAATTGGTGTTAATTCTTTAAGTCTTGGGTAAAAGTGAAACATCTAAGCCTGAATATTTCTTTTGGGAGTTTTTAAATGAAAAATCAGTGTTTCTCATAGTTACAGGAAAATTGAGATTGTCTCTTTCATCTTGGCTGAGTTTTGGTAGTTCTGGGTGTAGACGCATTGGTCCATTTCATCCACATTTTTGAATTTATAGTGTAGACTTGTTCATAATAACTTGTCCCTTATTAACCTGCAGGATATGTCATGGTATCCTTGGTTGCATTTCTGATATCTGTGATTTGTGCCATCTCTCTTTTTATCTTGATCAGTCTTGCTACATCTTTCTTGATGAGATTGTTTATTTTGAAGAACCAGCCTTTTGTTTCATTGATTTCCTCCCCCCCCCCATTTTCCTGTTTTCAGTTTCATGGATTTTTGTTTCATCTTTATTATTTCCTTCTTTCTGCTTGTTTAGTGTTTTTTCCTCTTCCGTTTTTACTATTTTAATATAGAAAATTAGACTATTTCTTTGAAATATTTTCTTTCCCAATTTAGTGCTATAGACTTCCCTTTCAGCATTGCTTTCACTTCATTCCACAAATGTTGATCTGTTATATCTCCATTTTCTTTTATTCTATGCATTTAAAAATTTTTCCTTGACTTTTTACCCATGAGTTATTTGGAATTGTGATGTTTAGTTTTCATGTGATTGAAGATTTTCCTGTTGTCTTTCTGTTATTGATTTCTAGTCTGGTTCCATTATGGCTAGAGAATATACTCTCTATGATTTTAATTCTTTTAAATCTGCTAATGTTTTTTTTTAGCACCCAGTGTATGGTATATGAGTGAATGTTCCATGGACACTTGAATATGTATTCTGCTTTTATTGAGTGTGTTCTTTAAATGTCAGTTATATCCTATTGATTGATGATGTTTTCAGTTCTTCCATACCCTTGCTGATTTTTGTCTCTGGGAGTTCTATAAATTGCTGTGTTGAAGTCTCAAATAATAATTGTGGATTTGAAATTCTCTCCTTTTACCTTTTTCAGTGTTTGCTTCATGTGTTTTGAAGTTCTGTTGTTTGGTGCACACACATTTAGTATCACTAGGTCATCTAGGTGGATTATTCCTGTTATCTTTATGTAATGACCCTCTTTGCCCCTAATAATTTCCTTTGCTCTGAAATCTACTTTATCTGATATTAATATAGCCATTCCTGCTTTTTCTGATGAATGTTCACATGATATACCTTTTTCATCCTTTTACTTTGAACTACCTATATCATGATGTTTAAAGTAAGCTTCTTATAGACAGTATAGAGTTGGATCATGCTTGTGATTTTTTCATCTACTCTTCCAATCTCTGTCTTTGACTTGGTTATTTAGATCGTTTACAGTTAATGTAATTATTGCTATGTTAAAGATTAGGTCTACCATTTTATTTTTTGTTTTGTCTTTTACCTTAGTTTCTCAATCCTGTGTTTCTCTTATTTTGCCTTCTTGTGGGTTACTTAAACATTTTTTGGTAAGTCCATTTTAATCTAATTTATTTATAATCATTTGTGTATACTGTTTGTATAGTTTTCTTAGTGGTTGCTTTTGGCCTTACACTATACATATGTAACTTATCATAGCCTACTGGAATCTGTCTTTTATTACTTCAAGTGAAGTTTCAAAATTTTACTTCCATTTAGGTCTCTTAATAGTCCCCAGTTTTAAAGTATGATTTTCTGTAGTATTTCCTTTATATACATTGAGAACCACATCAGACGGTGTCATAATTTTTGTTTGACCATCATAGGGAATTTAAGAAACTCATGAGACTAATGATAGTCTCTTATATTTATCCCACTTGTTTTCACCCATTCCATTGTTCGCCTTTTCTTTCTGAAGTTGCCAGTCTTCTGTTATTGTTTTTTATGTTTTCATAACAGTAGGTGATATCTGGGCTTTCCAGTGCCATTGGATATGAGTTTCAGGAAACACTGAGCCTGGCTCACTTAATGCTACTGAGTTGGAGGGTTTGTATACGTTGGGCCTGTTGGCACAGCAGATGCTAGCAGATTAGACTAATGCTGATGGGACTAGTGCCACAGGAGGATGCATTCCCATTCAGGCTATGCTGCTGCTACAGTAGATCAAATCCCCCTCTACCCCAAGTGTGGGGCAGTGACCTGCTGCTGTCACTGCTTCTTTATTAGGCTGCTTTCGCCTCAGGTGTGTGGTGGGATCCCTTGGAAGCTGCTGCTGCTGTGAATCACAGGGTTAAATTCATTTTAGAAATACTTAAATATAAATATATAGCCTGGCTCTTGTAGGACCTCTGTATTTGTTTTTTATTGCTTTCATACGAATTACCGCAAATTGAGTGACTCAAAACATCGTAAATTTATTACCTTACAAGTCTGACATTGGTCTCAGTTGAGTAAAGTAAAAGTGTTGGCAGGATCGACAGATGAATGGATAAAGCTGTGGCACATATATACAATGGACTATTACTCAGCCATAAAAAGAAATGAAATTGAGTTATTTGTAGTGAGGTGGATTGACCTAGAGACTGTCATACAGAGTGAAGTAAGTCAGAAAGAGAAAAACAAATACCGTATGCTAACACATATATATGGAATCTAAAAAAAAAGAAAAAAATGGTTATGAAGAACCTAGGGGCAGGACAGGAATAAAGACTCAGCCATAGAGAATGGACTTGAGGACACAGGGAGGGGGAAGGGTAATCTGGGATGAAGTCAGAGAGTGGCATGGACATATATACACTACCAAATGTAAACTAGATAGCTATTGGGAAGCAGCCACAAAGCACAGGGAGTGGAATCCTGCAGTGTTTGCTGATGGTCATTTGACTGGTGTGAGCTGAAACCTTTTTGACGTTGAATTTGCATGTGGCTAATAATTCCTTATACTGAGCTTTAGGCATGTCCTTTTTTTTCTTTTCCCTTTTTTTTTAAAGAGTGACTACAACTTCCCTCTTCATATTGACGTCTTGAATAATTTGTCATGTGTTGAATTTCCTTGCCTATTCCCTACCCCAGGGCATTTTTTGAGGGCAGGCGTCATTTACAGCCCAGCAGTCCTTGTGACTATTAAGCTACCATTAGCACTGGGTTTAAAGCTGCTGTTGTGGGAAAGAGCCACAAGGTGGCAGCATTATTTCGTTCTCAACTCTTGTTACTAGGGCAACAGAGTCTTCCTGGAGGTAGCGTTCCAAGGTTGTAAATTAGAGTGGAATGTGCTGGGACAAGCCCCCAGAAGTTTATGTCTCCTTACTTATGTTTGTTTTTTAAATTTAATTTCTATTTCTTATCGGAGTAAATTTGATTAGAGTGTTGTGGTTGTTTGGCTGTACAGAATCTGCTCAATGATTCATGCATATGTCTGTTCATCTTCGGATCCTGTTACCATGTATGTTATTACAGAATGTTGAGTAGACCTCCCTTGGTATTTGGTAGGTGTTTTGTCATTATATATTTTCTATGTATTCGTGATTATATAATTCATATAGTTTATATGTTATATGTTTATATACATTTAACATACATTAATCTATGTATGTTAGCCCCTTAGTCCTAAATTATCCATCCTCCCACCTTTCATTTTGGTTAACCATTAGTTTGTTTTATAAGTCTGTGAGTGTCTTTTTCTGTGGAAATATGTTCATTGGTAGCAATCTTAGGATAACATGTATAAATGATATCATAGGATATTTGTCATTCCCTTTTGACTGACTTAACCTAATATGATTATTTCTAGGCTCATCTGTAGTCCTGTAAACGGCATTGTTCATTTTTTTCCCGAGGCTACTATTCCATTCGGTACGTATACCACTTCTTCTTTGTCCATGTATCTGTTGATGGGCATTTTGTTTGCTTCCATGTCTTGCCTATTGTAAATACTGCTGCAATACACGATTTTCCATCCCGTGTCTTTTGGATTCTGGCTTTCACAGGTGACAGGCCCAATAGTGGGCCTTCCAGATCATATGGTGACTCACTTTTTACCTTTAAACACACTGCCATTCTGTTCCTATTATTGGCTGTTACCACTTTACATCCCACTTAGACCGAGAGGTTATGCTGTTCTCCACAACTTCTTCAACATCTATTGTTTGTTGACTTTTTGCTGATGGTCATTCTGACTGGTGTGAGGTGATACCTTTGTGTAGATTGGGTTTCCATGCGTCTGACAATTCCTGATGTTTTGCGTTTATCAATGTCCTTTTCATTTTTTTTTAAGATTGAGCTAAACTTACAACTTCTAATTGCCTTCTTGAAAAATTTGCCGCGTTTGGATTTTTTGGCCATTCCCTGCCCCAGGATATTTTTTGAGGGCATGAGTCATTTACAGCCCTGCAGTCCTTGTGACTATTAGTGACCATTAGCAGTAGATTTGAGCTGCTGTTTGAGGAAACGGCCTTAGGGTGGGAAGACTTCTACGTTGCCAACTCTGCTTGCTAGGGAAACAGAACCTTGCTGCAAGTTGTGCTTTTAGGTTGCAGATTAGAGTGGAATGTGCCAGGACAAACCCCCATAAGTTTTAGCCTCCTTAATTCTTGTCTGTGTCTTTAAGTTGTAGTTTTTATCAGAGCAAACTTGATTGAAAAATGTCTTTTTTTCTAGGTGTACAGAATCTTGTTCATTTACACATATACATATATCTATTGATCTTTGGGTTCTTTTCCATGTAGGTTATTACAGAGTGTTGAGTAGACCACTCTTGGTATTCCATAGGTCTTTGGGGATTATATATTTTATATGTATTAGTATATGTGTGTTAACCCCAATATCCTAATTTATCCATTCCTCACACCTTTTCTTTGGCTTAACCATAAGTTTGTCTTCTCAATCTGAGATTGCCTTTCTCTGTGGAAATATGTTCATTTTTATGAATTTTCAGATAACATAAGTGACATCAAAAGGCATTTGTCTTTCGCATTCTGATTTACTTCACGTTGTGTGATTATCTCTAGGCTCATGTGTGGTGCTGCATATGCCATTCTTTTACTTTTTTTCGTGACTTATATTCCATTCTGTCTATATACCACTTCTTCTTTTGTCCATTCATCTGTTTATGGACCTTTTTTTTGCTTCCATATCTTGGCTATTTCAATATTGCTGCAGTGCACATTTGCCTGCCTCTGTCTTTCCGATTCTGGTGGCCTTAGGTTATAGGCCCAAAAGGTGCCCTGCCGCATCATATGGTAGCTGAATTTTTACCTTTTAAAGCAGCTCCATTCAGTTTGTGTTAGTGCTGTTACCACTTTACATCCCACCAGCAGCTAGAAGGTACACAGTTCTCTACAAGCCCTTCAGCATTTATAGTTTGTAGACTTTTTGCTGATGGTCATTTGACTGGTGTGAGCTGAAACCTTTTTGGACGTTGGATTTGCATATGGCTAAGAATTCCTCATAGTGAACTTTAGGCATGTCCTTTTTTTTCTTTTCCTTTTTTTTTAAAGAGTGACTACACCTTCCCTCTTCATATTGAGTTCTTGAAAAATTTGTCATGTGTTGAATTTCCTTGCCTATGCCCTACCCCAGGGCATTTTTTGAGGGCAGGCGTCATTTACAGTTTTTTTTTTAAATTTAATTTATTTTATTTTTTATTTTATTTTATTTTTGGCTGTGTTGGGTCTTCATTGCTGCGCACTGGCTTCCTCTAGTTGCGGTGAGCGGGGGCTACTCTTTGTTACAGTGCGCAGGCCTCTCATTGTGGTGGCTTCTCTTATTGTGGAGCACGGGCTCTAGGGTGCGCGGGCTTCAGTAGTTGTGGCACGCGGGCTCAGTAGTTGTGGCTCGCGGGCTCTAGAGCGCAGTCTCAGTAGTTGTGGCGCACAGGCTTAGTTGCTCCGCGGCATGTGGGATCTTCCGGGACCAGGGCTCGAACCCGTGTCCCCTGCGTTGGCAGGCGGATTCGTAACCACTGCGCCACCAGGGAAGGCCAAGAAGGTGTTTTTTAACGTGTAATTTGAGCAAGTGGTTCCGTGTTATTAACATGCCCGGGGCGGGGTGGGGGGTCGGTGTGACAGGCCTGCCCTCCTCTGCAGGTCTAGTTCCAGTCTCTGAAAGGCATTGAGGATTCTGTTTGAGGATTCTGTCTTCCTTTGTGTTTTCTGCTCCCCACGCTCCCTCCTGTAACCCCTTTCTGCCATCCCCACTCCCCCCACCCCCCCAGTCACACGTTGCAAACCCCAGACCCGTTTTTTCCGTTGTGATTTAACCGTCACCTGAAGCCGCCTCCAGGAGCCTCTGATCTGAATCCCCTAGTGGCATTAACGTGGCCCTCGTGCTATTAACTTCAGCCTCACAGACTTTCCCCGCTGAGAACAGCTTTGCTGGGCACTGAGGGTCTGTGACTTTTATCTCAGTTAGGCCGTTAAAAAACTGAAACATGGTTTAGATAAATAAATAACTCCTCCTTCCCTTCCTCCTGGCTCTGAGCTTGGAGCTGGTGAGCTGTCTGGGGAGAAGGTCACGGGATGGGGGCTGGGGGATGGGGAGAGAGGACAAGGTAACCGTGCCTGACACGGATCTGTAACTACACGTGGACAGAGCTCTATACTGAACGTGTCTGGTCCCTCCTTTGCTCCGAGGCGTTCCCGTTTTCTGGTTGGTGTGAGGGGTGGGGCAGAGTGGAAGGTGGACCAAGGTTGCAGTAGCTTTGTCTGACTCTAGGTCTGTGACATCCCCCTTCAAGCACATCCCTCTTCCCCACTGTCTCCCCATCTCTTCCCTCCGCCCCTTTCCGTGACTGTCTCCCTGTGTTTCCACCTTGTTGCTTTTCTGTGGTCCCTCTGTTTCTCTTTCACCCTCTACCTGTCTCCGCCTTTTGTCTCCTTCCGAACCTTCCAGCATCCCCTGTGCTGCGGTTGGCGCATGGTTTGGGGGATCGCCCTCCAACGCGGGCTGCAGGCGACTTGTCAGACTGCTTTGTGAAACCAAAAAATGTAGAAATCTTTCATTTCCTTGGCCTCTGAGGCTTCGCTGGGGTGGCGGGCAATTGGCAGGCCTGTCGGCTACACCCCACACTGGTCGTTGTTTCATATTCTTAGCTATAAAAGTGGGGATACAAATGGTACCTGCTTCATAAGGCCGTAGTGAGGATCCAGCAGGAAGTGGATGCGAAGCCCTGAGCACAGTGATTGATTCTCAGCAGATGCTCAATGAATGAAATCTCTTAAATGAAATCGTTTATTATAAAAATGTTTAGTCCGGGGTAAAAGTGGACCAGAACAATGAGCCCCCATGCATATACATCAGCCAGATTCGGTATGTTTCAACATTTTGTGTACCTGCTTTGTCCATCCCCTCTTCTTGTGGTTGCCGGAATATTTTAAAGCAATTAGCAAACCCCTCATAGCATTTCAGCCCTATGTGCGTCTCTAAAAAATCTGAATGTTTTCTCATACAACCTTAAGACCTTTATGCCAACC